>NC_072013.1:19795382-20108715 GCF_027791375.1 Indicator indicator
CCCTGGCTGTGATGGGGATGGAGAAGGAAGTTTCTTTTGATGTTTCCCATACCGTACTCTTTCTGCAGTTAAAAAGAGGCTCCAGAGTTGTCAGTCTGGCACTTTTCACTAGCACTTAAAAACAACTTCAAAATCTATTAAAAAAATTAGATCCCAAACCTGCTGTATGCGAACGGACAATAGCAAGAACCGTATCAAGGGCTTTGATTGTAGGCGAGACTGGCTGAAGAGAGTCAGTGCTGGGCGGATATTACATTTTACTTTTGATAGCCTGGGACCTCTCTGTGCTGCTGTCATGTCTAAGCTGTCTGTTTCCATCAGAGAAAGGTCTTATGAGCACAAAACACATGGACAGCCTTTCAGTTCTGTTTCAAATTTCTGCAACACAATAAATCCGTTTGTTTTTATTTCTTCTTTCTGTAAACATTTCTCCATCTAACATAGTAACTGCTGTTTATACAGCGCAGTAAAAACACAGGTCAGAGCACAATAAGATTATAGTCTTACTTCAATATGTCCAATCCATAATAAAATAAAACCTTACAAAATATCCAGAGGAACAGTTTGGGGTTCTCTTCATATTAATGTATGTCGTATGGGAGGGTTGTATTTGGGGCATAATATTTTCCACAGCTGTCAGGACTTATTTAAAAGGCAATATCCTTTTTCTGGGATTTTATTTAGGTTCTGTTTATACCATGTGTAGGATTGTTAATCCCATGATGTATGACTCAGTGGTGTATGATTACTAGAAGGTAATATGTACAAAATGAGCTAAATATTTTGGGATAGATCCTTGGGCTCTGATACACTAGGCTCACAACAACAGAGAGGGATGTGATAAGGGGGGGAACAGAAAATTAACTGCAATCTGCTTTTGTGCGATGTGCTTGGCTCAAAGGGAAACTGCATCGGTCCTGCTCTAGTGTGTTCCCCATTACCAACGGCTCCCACATTCTCTTGGGCAGGGAAGGGCAGGACAGATGCTCAGATGCTTTGATCTTGAATCGTTTTTCGCAGCTCTCTGTGTTGGGGAAGGAAGGGGCATTTATACCCCTGCCCTGGCTCTGCTCCATTCATCGGGACATGCTTGAAATCTCTAGAATACCAGCTATATTAACTTTAATGGGTGATTGCCTCAAAAATGGCAGAAGTAGGCTGATAGTGTTCTGAGGGCTGTTTGGTGTGAAATATGAAACAAATAATATGTCTTCAGATTTAAGCAACATGAAACATGGGTTCATTTCACGGATGGTGTGAATGTGCTTTCTATCAGCTGTGAGTCCTTTGACATGGAAAACAGACGCATGCCTGAAACCACTGAGCTAAACTTGTCCCAAGTGTAACTTCCTTGGCTTTACGTCGGAATGTGTTTGGCCCAGTAACTCTATATGTATTTATTTTTGCCATTTAGTCAGGTTCTTTCCAAGTGAATGGAAATTAAACAAAGATATTAAAAGGATGTAAAGTAGCGACACAATTAGGCTGTTAATTTTCTTAGTCTTTCATTTTGTTTTGTAGCCAGCTTTCTTTGTTAGAGAATTTGCAAAGACACCACCAACTTCTGTGTTCCCAAATTCTGGGTGCCCCTGGAAACAGATTAAATATGTAGAGATAAAACTTGTTAATGGGCCAACAAGCCAGAGTTTTGTAAGTATTTAAATACCTGGAGAAGCAGAGAGACTCCTAAGGGTTTTTTTTTTAACTGTCCCTATGCCTGAACCCCCCAGGTCATGGAAGTGCAAGTTTGGAGGGAAGGAAAAGCTCAAATATTTGACTAAGATGCCAGGCCAAAAGATTTGAGAGTTCTAGCTAAGTATTTTTTCCATTTTAATACATAATATAGCCAGCTTTTGAAGAGTATAAAGCAGGGCAAGCCTTTCTTGAGGCACAGGACCTGAAAAGAACTTCTCATTGCTGCGTGCATCACCAGGAGTTATTAATGTGAAAACTTGACATCTCTGAGACCTCAGCTTGTTCTAGGCCTGAAGATACCTTCAGTGATGTTTCTGAGCCTTCTGTTGTTACACAGTTTGCAATTGCATGGAACTACCAGGAATGACATGTGTTGATGTACATGGTTCAACGTCTCCTGTGAACAAAAACGTAGCTAGAGGTGCCCCACAAATGGAAGGCTGCACAGGAGGCAGGCAGGTGGCTTCAGCCCCAGATAGAGGCAGGTGAGAGACAAAGGGACAACAGCAAAGTAAAGAGGTAGGAGATGGAGCCCCTTATGGGAAGGTCTTGCTCTATGTGAGTTTTAAGCATCTACCCAGAGAGATGCCTTGTGTGGGACTGGAGGGTTGTAGTTCCTTGCAATGCTGCCCCATGCATGCTGTTGGGTTTGATGCACACAGGAACACAGCACCAACAGGAGAGAGCACAGATGAGAAGGGCTCATGAACCTTGTGAAATGCTGGAGAGATTTCTTTGTGAGACAACATGGGACCAGGATGTTCAACTGCATTACCTCATCATGAAGAAGTCTGGAAGAATGTGGCTGGTTTCAGAGAAAATAGATGGTATTGAGGCACCTTCATCACTTAAGGTCAGATTCAGAAATGTTTACATATCCCTAGATAGAGATGTGAAATGTGACTAGAGAGGAAGATTGGAAGACATTCAGTGTTGCACAGCTGTGGTAGGCTGTTTTTGTACAGATGAAAACTAATGTTCAAACTTTGCACTTACCTACATCACTTAACACTGTGTTCAAGCCCAAAGCAGCATTATGGGCAGCCTTGGCACCGTAGTTGAGGGCAGGAATTGTATAAAGCGGGGAGATGAATAGTAGAGCAAGTAAGGCAGTCAAAACACTTGCTAGGATGAACTTCAGAAATACAGTTGGCCATTTTACTTGCACACACTTGCAGACAGTGTTTCCCAGCAATGGAAGCAGCAATCTTGCTTACAGATGAGTACTGACTGCTTTGAAGGAAAACAGTTCTTAGTAGGGTGAACTAGAAAACTGCTCTTCTTCTGAAAACTGTCATTATGAGACTTACTCAGCAGGGAAATGCCTCTTAAAGAGGCTGGTACAGCTTTTCTCACACAGGATGTTTAACATGATAGGATGCTACATGGGACTTTACTGGAGCATCAGTAGGTAAGAATTCAACCAGAAGGTATTGCGCTGCCTGCTGGCAATCTAGGGGGCATCCACTGGCTTCTGACACAGGCTGTCTTCCCCTTCTGTTCCCAGAGATTACATTGCATTAAAAAGAAATAAAATTATGAAACCATGTGTAACATTACTTTCCCTGTGTTGTTGTGTTTGCTGGAAAACCACAGGGAGGTAATATGACTCCAGAGAGGGGTAACAGGCAGTGGGATGCATCCCTTCTGTGCAAGAACATCAGTGAGGCCCCACAAAATCAGGACAGAGACTTAAAACAAATCTATAGGATTGATTTACTTAGAAATGCAGGGCAACTGCTGCCTGCTCTCATGCTCTTCAATCCTGAATAGTGAGCTTGCTTCCAGTTTTTCCAATCCTTCTGTGTTACCATGCTATCTAAAAATTTACATTTCTTCATTCAGAGGAGGAAGAATATTGTTTGTTCAGGGTTTGGGGTTTTTTGTTGTTGATGTTGTTGTGGGTTTTGGTTTTGTGGGTTTTTGGGGTTTTTTGGTGTGTGGTGGTTTTGGTTGGTTGGTTGGTTTGGGTTTGGTTTTTTATTGGGGTTTTTTTGTTTGTTTGTTTGGTTTTTTTTTTTCCTTTTTTTCCTACCAATATCACAGTAGGTAGGTTTTGGCATAGTGTCTCCATTAATGTACAGACACATTTAGGAAAAAACAAGAGAGAAATATTATGTACACCTTATAACCTGTCAGAACTCTCCCATTTATCATTTCTCTGGGCCAAATCCCATTTATTAGCTATGAATAAGATCCTTGTTTATTTTTCAGTGCAACTAAAAGACCTTGTAATACAGCAACCTTTTGCTGGGTGCTCTACAAGCCTTGCTTTTGATGCAGGGAAAAGAACATTTGCATAGTGTCCTCCAGTCAAACATCACCTCACTCTGCATATGCTCAGAGCAGGCTAAAAGCAATGGGGTCATGTTAGCACACATGTTATACCTATGCTAATCTACTTTTCTTTTAATTGGTAGAGCTGCACTTACCACAACTTCTGGTTAAAGTTTCACATAAAGAAAAGCTCTACAAGTGGCTTGCAGAAGCTACTAGTTTAAGCAGGCAAAAGATCCAGAACTTCATGCTGCTATTTAATATTCTTTACACATAAAAGAGGCTGACAACCTTCTGAAGGCATAAAGGTCTCTGATGAAATTGGTGTAAATCAATGGAGGTTTTGTCTAATCTCTCTGTAAGCATTATTTGATGATGAAAGGAAGACTGGTGTAGTCTCCAGCGTCACAAACTCTTGTGGATTTTACCATGAGGTCTTACAGAACTTCTTAGTTCCCTCATCACTTAAAACCCATAGTTTCTACCAAAAAATTCCATATTCCCACTTTTATCTGGAACTGATTGACCTCTGAAGAGGAACTTGCATGGAGAGCTGGTATGTGCAAGCTGACACTGTGACCATGTTTTAGGCCCAGTCATAAGACAGTTTCAATTTCTGCATCATGTAACACACAAAGCAGATCAAACTACCAGCATGCATTTTTGAGGCAAAGAGGTTCCATAGCAAGCATGGCATGGAAGGGCAGAGTCTTTCCTCCAATTCTCATTATTTGTGACAAGCTCTGGCTGCATGCAAGTAAGTCCTGTACCCCATAACACTATTATGCAGTAGTGTCTTTTTCTCGCCTTTCTATATCATTGTCAGGTTTATTTACATGGCCTCTTGCTCTTCAGCTAACACCCTTCCAGACACACTATTTTCCTGCTCTATAATTATCAAGTCATTGTAAAGCTAAATTGGCAGACACTATCTTGTAATTCTGACACTCTTCAAGAGATGTTCAGTGACTAATGAGCAATTTTTTCCCTGAAAGATAATAGATAGCTGCTTCAATCACTTTTCTGACAGCTCAGCATTTCTTTATCTTTTTGAATACATATTTTTACAAGGAGAAAGCTATTGCCAGTACATCACACGAGGACCTCTTGCCCACAGATCTTTTTTTTAATTATTACTATTATAGGAGACCTTTACAACTCAAGACAGTGTGGGCAGCTTTCAACATTGATTTCAGTAGGCACATCCAGCAAGACCTGCAGGCTCTTCACCCGCTGAAGCATGACCAAACTCTGCTAGGCAGTCTGTGGCCCACTAAAAGTGTCATAAAAGAGTTTACTGGACAAATCAGGGAGATCACAGACTTATTCTGGGCTCAGAACAAATGTGTAACAGAAGCAATGTAATAACCCAGGGCTGATGTTACTGGGAATAAAAAAAATTTTTACATTTTGAAAAATATTTCTTCTCACTCATGACATATGAGCCTTGGAAGTGGTACAATATGTAAGGCCTTGTGGTGACAAGTGTACATTCCCAAGTAGAGGGTAACATGGGCCATGTGCCCTGCTAGATCTGCCCAGGAACTTGTGGCATCCCAGGAGAGATGCTGTCACCACACGTCGGGCTCACATCAAGCTATCTCATCAGGCATTTGGCCATCCTTCTCTGTATCTTTCTTATTAATTCCCTTAGTGAAAGACAAAAGATCTGTGAGGGTTGAGGTGAGCACAGCATTCAATGCTGGGAGGTGTTGGTGTAAACATCTACCCTGAACTACCCAACAGTCAAGTCACTACAGATCCCCATAGGGCTGTCAGAAGAGACTTCAGATCCTCCAGAAACTGCTCATGACCCCACAAGGGCCACAGGCATGTGGGAGACCTTCTGCCCCTCACAAGTCTCTTTTCTTGACTCAGGCCAGCTTCAAAGACCCTTTGGTCTGTGGGAAGATACTCCAGAAAACCAGAGCACTCTTGATGAGCCACTCTTTCATCTCTATCTTGTGTTGCTATCTAGGGAAGCATATGAATAGAAGGACTCACATCTTTCATAGGCTTTCAATCTTTCTAAGTGTTTCAATCTACACATTCATACCCCAGATATGTTGCTCAATCTGCCTCCAAATTTCTGCATCATCCATCCATCCATCCATCCATCCATCACACCCTATACCAAATGTTTCACCTTGTCATCTCCTTGTAAATAGAGAGTGTAAAATACCTGGCCAGCTCATTGGACACAGCTAGGGAAATAGTTTAATCTTCCCAGAGGAGTAATTAAAGAAATAATCTCAACTTGCTGGTCATCTCTAGCCACACACCTCATCAATGCAGCTGGAAGCAGGAGGCTTGTGATGCACGTGCACTGGAAGGGAAAGGACATGCAGGACATGGAGAATTCATGGGTTTGGCAGCTGTGTTCCCAAGGATCCAGCCATGAGATAGTCTGAGAAAAGTGGCCCTAAATACAGGAAAGACATTAAAAAGGGCTGTGATGGACTCTCCTGATAAGTGTTTCAGGAAAGGCAAATCCTTGAGTTCCACTGAGATTTTGTACATTTTGTCACTAGTTGATAAAATTGCTACTGTGTTTTGGACAATAACCCTCAAGCTGCAGTGATGAGAGAGGAGCCTTGACCATCCAACTGAGAAGAAAGGAAGAACTACTTTTTTGCAAGCATTTGTCTAGTGTTGTTCAAAAAGTACTGTGCTGCATTGTATGCCACCACAAGCCTGTTACAAACTCTTAGCAAAGGAGTGCAAACCCACAGGCCCTAGAGATTCCTCTTTTCCTTATTTTCTTGGGAGTGCTACATGTTAAAAAAATAAACCTCCCAAACAAAATATTCTGTTGTGACAATGACAATAGTCCAACTCCATAACAAGACTGGAATTTAATTAAAATCTCTTATTTCAGTCCTTCTATGTACAAGCTAATAATTCTTTCCATGAACTAAAAAGGTTTTTTTTTGAGAAGCCTGCCAGTTTGGTAGAGGAAAGAATGGAAATCAGAAAACCTAAGAAGTGAAAATGGCATCATGGTTTTTACTGCTGTCTTCAGTTCTTTAAGGGGCAACAAGAAAAGAAACTTGAACAACAGTGAAAGACAATACTCATTTTTGTCACTGTGTCCCTTGGTGTCAACATAGGAATTATTTATGATCTCGATTTTTTTAGTTTAGGGATTTAAATGGACTTTTCTGGGTTTCTTCTTTATCCCCATAGGGAAGAGTATTTCTTCTCCTTTCCATTTTATTCTCATTTGCATAGGAACAGAAACCCTTAGAAGAAAGAAGAGACTACAACAAAAGCATCATTCCATGTTTATAGATGAGACTTCTTCTGTTACGTGTTTTAAGTCAAAACGCAACGTCCCACCATGCCTAATAAAAACCTTTGGCTTAGAAACGTGGCTGGAGCCATCAAGGAATATGGGGAATAAAGTTAGTCAGTGCGCTAATTAGTGTCCAGCAGCTGCATCAGAGGTTTGAAAAAGATCACACTAAGCAGAAAGGATATGAGATGTTCTTTCCTCCACACTCAGACACAGGTACCTGTCCTTTGCTGTATTCACAGCAGGGCTTGAGGGGGTAAGGTCAATTGGGTGAGGAAGTTGATCTATCTGACAACTAACCCTAAGGGAAAGGACAGGAAAATCCAGTACAAGCAGCATGTCCCTGAGATGGTGAGGAGGGGGTGACTGGTTGTTAAACTAAACTCAGGTATATAGAAAATGACATTTAAGATATCTGATCTATGATTATTTAACACAGTACCTCAGCAGAATATCCTGCTGGCAGAGGATAAATTCACTCCAGAGTTCTCCTGTTTCAGCTGACTAGAAAATGCGTATTTTTAAGTTCCCAAACTCAAACAGAAACATATTTCTTCAAAGAGTGAAGTCTGCTTGGAATTCATATTGCACATTCTTATTTTCTGGGTTCTGATGTTTATTTTAACTTTCTGAAGCACCAGAAGAAAAGGATTCGTTTATCAAATAATATCATACATTTCAGCAGGAGAAAGCAGCTTCCATAGGGGTCTCTGTCTGTGGCTGTTAGGAGGAGAAGGGCACCAGGTCTCAAACCCAAGGAGTTCTGCCTCTACAGAGGTCTCAATTAGGTCAGTGTACTTCATTTGCTCAAACAGGTGGCAATGGGATTTCCAAGCTGAGGTTACTAAAATGCTGTAACACAAAAATTATCAGGCTTCTGGAATGAAATGAGGCTTTTGATAATTGTAGAACTAGAATGCATCCTACAGTGCTGTTCAGATGGGCCTCTGTATAAAACACATCAATATTACTGATTAGACATCTGCCAGAACAAGGCAAGCAAACCTCACTGGAGGAGACATTCTTCAGTCAGCAGGGCTTGTAACGCACCTCGTGGAAGCTGCTCCGTTACAAACAGTTCTGCTTTCTCTACTGAAGTTGTGGTGGAAACATCTCACTTCTATTTAGCTGATCAGGAAACCGCATCTTTACAAACTAGAGTGTGGTATAAAGTATTCAGAATGAAGCCTTTAAGAAGTCATACATTTTCTTGGACAGTTTTTAATTTTAGGCCTCTGAGTCTTGTTACTGTCCAGCCAGAGCTTGCTAGCACGTTGGGAGTGCCAGTTTCCTTAGTATTTGAAGTGACAGCTACATGAACTGTGACATTTTAAAAGCATGATGTCTGCTAGGCATGTCTCAAAAGTTGTGTGTGTTTGTTAAGCCCATAAATCTATATGTCTACTTGTTGTATTACAGTTTTAAATTCAGATGCCAACTTTTGCTTCTTTTTGCCAAAAAGAAAAAAAATGGCCAGTGTTTAATATTTCACTGTAAATTTATTGTAACTGAAGAACTCATGTAGTGTAGCACTCTCAGACAGAGGGAGTGTCTGTACTCTACCCTGGAGGTGTGATTGCAACTTGAGCAGACAGCAGAGCTAGCTTTCGTCTGCCTGAGTACTGATAACGGTGCAGTCAAGGCAGCAGAAGGCAGAATAAACCTTTGAGAGTCACATGCACACTGTGGTCTCCAAACTCTCTGAGGCTGCTAGCTTCAGTCTAGGCTGGATGGCTTTCATGAGCTGCAGTCCCCTTGGCTTTCTGGCATGGATGACAAATGGTCAAGACGTCTATGTTAGAAAAATATGCTTTTCAAACAAATTATGCCAACGGCTATTATGGCTTTCAAATGAATGGAGTCTGGAGTTTCTAAAATGGGTTGAGACCAAAAGTTCTTACTCCATTTTCCTGAGACCTAGGCTCTTCAAGGATAAGGGCAAAAGTTGTGTAAAATCACAAATGCTGCAGGAAAAGTAGGTAGCAAAAGCTTAAATTTGTGGCAAGGACAAGAAGAAAATGAAGTGAGACCTACTGGTTTTGGAACAGGTTGCAAAACAGAGATAAATATTTCCAAGCTTCACTGTCTCTTGCTGAGATGATCTAAGAGGTATTCCAGCTCTTCCTTGGAAAAGGGGAATAAGGGAGCAACCAGAGGTCCTGAGAAGTCTTAGGATCTGCTGGATGATAAGATAGGAGAAGGAGAAAGCATAAAAGATGCCTTTTCATTTTTGTGTACCCCTTGGAAGCAGGCCAAGAAAGCTCCCTAAAGGAGGCACCTTCTCACCCAGGATGTAATTACAACATTGGATGCCACTGTCACAGCATGTAGTATGGACCAAAATATAAAACCAGACTAAGGTGGCATGATAAACTTCAGTGGCTATTAAGCCCTGTGGTGAGGACACAACCTCAGGCTCCAGGAGTGCACCAGAGAAGTGCCACAATCAGATGGTCTACCAGTCAGGATAACTCTATGCTTACTCCATTGCTTATATACTTACCTCAGACACATAAAGGGTGGCCTTTCAGTCTGACCTGCTTTGACAGCTTTATGTCACACCGTTAAGTAGTTTGCTCCCTAAACAGAATAGCTTCCTTCATATGTATCTTTTAATTTCTAAAGAACAACTTGCCAGTAAGATGAAGTGACGATGAATCATTAAAATAATGGCAAATCTATAAGAGTGAAAGATCTGGAATTAAACAAGATATATTTTTTTAAATTGGTTGAACAAGCAATTATTTCCTGGAGCACAGTAGGAAACAGGGTGAGTACTGCTCTGCTAGCTCAAAAGCATAACATGTGCAATACTGAATATTTAATAGGAAACACACTTGCCAGAGTGAATCAAACCAGTGCTCTACTGTCTTCATCAGTAGCTATTCCCAAAGGCTTCACAGGAAGGTGCAAGACATCCCATAATAGACCACTAGGAAATAATTTATCCATAAGAAAACCATCTCCTTAATTCATTTTGGTTAATGATGTCCTCCCTACTTTGAAGGTTGATACCTTTTCCACTTTGGGCCTCTTCTTATTCATATAAATTCCTAACCCTGCAGAGCAGTTGGCCTCAGTAATACTTCCTGGCAGAAAGTTCCACAGGTTAATTATGTGTTAATTATTTCCCAAGTTCCCTTTAAAATACTTGCATCCAAGTCAAAGAAAATCTTCACCTCCCTCTGGTTTCAGTAGACTCAGGGGCTCTCAGACCTCGGCAGTTGGGGGTGGCACTGACAAGGTGGTGAGCAATCCAGCTATGCATGTAGTTTGCATTAAATGGAGCATACTCCAGCTGCCTCCATTTTTGATGGAGATCTGAGAGCTGCAGAGATTTAAGGTTCCTCGCAGTGAATCCATCCACAGAAATAGATCTGCACTCTGGGATGTGTTGCTCTCTGTGGAGCATTTTTCCACTCCAACAAAGAAGCCATTGTGTCTGTGTGTGTGCATAGTTGATAGGAAAGAAGGTGAGCAGGAGCGAGCCAAGGCACACAGACTGATATCTTCAAGAAGTATTAAGCAAACTTCCTCTGTCTCATCACCAAGGTAAATTCCTAACTGCTTGATGAGTGTCTGACTTGAACACACTTTGATCCATGATGCTGGGCAGGCTTGGTTTCACATGATGCCTAGTATGACCCAGCTGCCAACTGCTCCCAAGAGCAGTGGCCCAGCTCTCCCTCTCCTGCCCATCACTACCCATTTCTGACACATTCTTTGTGCTGGCAACACATGGCTGCATGAGGCCGCATGAGCTCATTGAGTAACCTGAGTACCAGGTCAGGAGCTGGTCCTGATGACACTCCTGTGGTTGGTGTGACAGAAAACACAAGTATAGGAGCATATGGCTGGTGGTTGTAGCTCACAACCAGGGTAAGCAGGGACTGGTGTCCACTTGTACTTCTCTGCCTTCAGCAGCCCTGCCTTTTCCTTCAAGTTGATATTGGTGCTCCTGAAGCTATACAGTTGGTCAGATGAGAAATGTGATCCAATTGAAAGCTAATATAAACCAGAAAAATATCCAAAAATACACCATTACAGGGATAGTTCCTTCACTCAGCTCAGTGTGTAGTCTGCAAACACCACTGCTGGTGCTGGGGGAGAGGGAAGAATACAGCACTAGGAGGGCAGGAGAGCAAGGTTAAGTGTCATTCTATGCAGTGGTTAGCTTATAGGGACTGAAAATAATCACATTTGTTTCACTATTTAGTCCTTACGTTTGGGAAGCTCTAAAGATGCTTCTGACACATCCAGCAGCCTGCACACAGATGCCAGCTCCTCAGTGCAGCTGAGCGCTCCCCAGCACACGCTGCCATCCAGCAGAAGTCCAGGTAAAGGGAGCCTTGCAAAAAAAAAAAAAAACAAAAAACAAAAAACCACAAAAACCCCAAAAGAACACAAACAGCACAAGGGGTTTCAGGAACATGAACTCAGAAGAGGGCAAGGTGGGGAGAATCACATTTGTCTTCTAGGGTGCACAAATTTTATCACAAGACATGCATGTTCTCTGGGTCCCTCCCTCTGTGCACAGTAGCTGCTAAGACATGGTGGGAGGTGACACTTGATGGACTGGAGCCTTTCACCCAGGTCTGAGAGAGCAGACAGACAGACACAATGTCCCTGCTAGACAGGATGGATATATTTTAGCAGACCAGAACACCAAAACTATTAGCCACGGTTAATGTCACCAGTGTTTCAGTCTTATCTTAATGGATAGGAGGGCTCTATTTTTAGAATTAGTCAAGAATCTGAGAAGATCAGCTCAAACAACAGTATCCTTCAACGTTCAGATCACACTGTTCCGACCCTGACACAAAAGAAGAAACTCAGAGACCACAATTTCAAGACAGAAACAAATGAACAGCGATATTTTAGAACATCATTTTCACAGGTCACAGAGTGTTTGATGGATGTGGCTGAACATCTTGATGATGTGCTATCATCAAGACTGCTGGTTCCTGATCCAGTAGTCATTTCCTTCCATATTTCCAGACAGAATATATTTTTTTTCCTAAGTCTTAGTGCTAGATTGAGGAGGACAGCATGAGGACAGGGACAGTTGCCTGTGTACCTTCTGGAGCATTCCTAAGGAAAGAAACAAGGGCAAATGTAATAATTTCAACCACAAAGACAAAGGGATGAACTTTAAAAACCTAGCCTTCATTCTTTCACTCTGTAAATACTGGGGTTTTTTTAGCAAGCTAAATATTATGGCACCTAAATACTTGGAGGAGAACAGTGATTAAGAATATTACAAGCACTTCTGCTACACTTTGGCATTAGTAGTGACTGAATTGTTTTCTTTAGAAGCTTCTGAGTGGCAGAAAAGTGGATATAAAAAAAGAAAAAATAGTTAGAAATTGTACAATATTCAAGCAGACTGTAATAATGTTAAATACCACTTTAAAGTCCCTAAACTACTTTAAAAACAACAAGAAAGGGACTGATTTACAACGTGCTTCACAGCTGAAGGGTGGAGTCCAGTAGGAGTATTTGCCTTTGGATATGCTAGTAAAATAACAAACCCATATTAATCCAGTCTTGAACCTAACTGCCAACATTTTGAGTCTATCTGTCTGTTAACAGTATAGCAAAGCAGTCAAAACAGACTTTTTTTTTAAAAAGAAATAAAAAGATGAAGGGAGACAGAAGTCAATTATTCATTATAATATTTTTTTGCAGCAGTGCCTTGCTTCAGAAGCTGTGGAGATGGTTGTTTTCCTTTGTTGTAAGATGGCTAGACATGCAAGACATATGTGAGCAAGTCATATACACACACATGTACATATAAGGTGTGTATTCTATCTACATAGGCAGATATATACTAAAGATTGAATTAGTAAACTTTTTTTTTTACTTGGGGAAGAAGCATGAGGTATAGATACACATTCCAATGCACAACAGGAATCATATCGTGGTGTTGGTTCACGGACACACTGGAACAATAGTGTCACCTGCCATGTACCCTCTTTGGACCAGCTTGCCCCAGCGTCATTAGCAAATGTGCATTAAGTAGGAAAGCAACCGCCCTCAAAGTCATTGAATTGACTAAACATGTTTTAATTGAAACATTGCACGGTGAGCTACAGTCATCACGGGCCAGCCAGACCAGGAACAGTTACCTGATACCAGCAGCTTCCGTGTTGTGCTGCCTGTAGTAAGACATAAACTGTAAGAGCAATGTGGTTGTGAGCAACAGAATGGTTCAGTGGCTTCTCACAGCAAAATTCAGATGATCAGATCATGGTGTTAACAGGCTTGCTCAAAATTGCTAACAGCTTGGTGATTATTCACACCACACAGACTATCAGAAGAAGTGAGCTGAGATGGCTCTTATGGAAACCATTATAGAGCAAACTGTTAGGCTGTATCTTTGCTGTGTAAATGAACAGAGCTGAGTCTGCAGAGATTCCTCTTTTTACAAGAGCAAAGAATGTGCCTCCCCTGCTTTGAACACTCCACACTTGCCAAAACTGTCGCCTTTGAGGGCTGAGTGATCAAGGTTTGCACTTTGCATCCAAAATGATTCTTTCAGCAAGTCCTTGAACACAGAGGTAAGGTAAAATAATTGAAACATTCCAAATCATACGTAAAAGAAAAATAATAAAAAAAGACAGACATAGAACAAGAGGCAGGATTGTGCCTATTTCTTGGTGCCAAAAGGTTTCTCAGTGAGAAGTTTAACTTTCGCTTGTATGGCACATAGCTGTAGACAGTGTGGCAGAGACCCAGGCCTACCTAAATACCAACATCTGGCAACTCACATAAGACATTAGATAGGAGGAAAACACCTTTCAGTGGTACATAAAGATCTTGTAGAGTCACATGCCTTAATGTCCCTGCCATGACTAGTCATTTGTGAATAAATAATAGCATCCAATCACCATAGTACACAGATAGAGCCCTCCAACTGAGCACCATTCTCCAATTAGCTTTCTGCTAATATGTTTACATTAAATTCTGGATGACATTGACACACCAGCTAGCTAGCTCAGTCAGCTGCAAAATGACTGATCACATTTTAATCAGGAAAGTTTATACTTCTGTGGTAACTCCTTGGTGACTTGGGCTCCCGGGTACTTTCCTCGTGTACAGAAAAAAACCATACTGGTGAGCTTCTTACAAGGCTGAAGCCAATGGGACTCTCACCATAAAAAGATCAGGATTTCAATCAGCTAAATCTATATTCCTATCTTGGTGAATTACCCAATGAAGCATTTAACAATTTATTGCTTTTGGGAAACTTACTTATTTCCCTCTGCCTTTGTTTTCACCTTTGGCAGGGACAACACTCAGAACTTTATGGACCATAATTAGCAAGTTCCAAAGGTGCTTTGAAATCTTGAGATAAGAACACACTACAGGTGCATGGTGTATTTATTCATAACACTTCAGGCCAGTGGTTCTTATCCTAGTTGCTGCAAAGCCATAGCTTACAGAAATGGGTTGCAAGTCGAGTGGAAGTACAAATGGCACCAATAAGTGCTCACAAGAAACAGTGACACCAACCCAGAAGTGGTATTGGAAGTGAGGTCACCAATGTGGTAGTGAAACCAGATGACAGGTCCATCAGTTTTGCTAGTTTCAGAATGCCTTAAAAGAGCACATTTTGTACTGACAAATATGTTTCCACTCAAGGCTAAAATGCAAAGTCTTACAGACCCACTTTTCTGCTGAGCTCTCCCTCAAGAGCAACAACAGAAAGTTCTGCCAGTGATATACTCAATTAGATTTTACTTCAATACGTGTTAAGAGATTGGAACAAGATTTTAAACAAATGTTTACCTCAAAAAAAAAGCTTCAACAGACTCAAACCTGTATTTGCCTTGAGAATACATAATAAAATAAAATAATAATAACAAAAAACCTCTGGGACATACTGTGAACATCAGATTGGCAACAAGCTTTACTGCATGGAAAACTTCCTGGCAGGTGGTTGTAATCCTTCTGGAAAGGACATGGGCTGGATCTGCAGTGATTTGGGGTGTTAGGTGCCCATCTCTTATTGGATTTACACTGATAATCTAAGCACAAAACTGTTGCTCCTTGGATTACTTAATTAAAAAGCTGAAATTTTGGTTCATGATGCCATGCCTAATCTAAGTCCATTTATTTTATTATTTATTATTGCAGTCCATTTATTTTCCGGGTTTCTCAATGGTAAATGACTATTGTCTTCTACTGTTACAAAGTTTACTGATTCTTCCTGGGCATTGGCCTCTGCTTTCTTCCTAAAAAGCATATTTGGATTTTCATGAACATTCAGTTCTGGAAATTTTTTAATAGGACAGTGAAAAAAAAAAATAAAAATCTCCCCTGAAGGGTTTTAATTTGTCAAATACAATTTATGCCCAAATAAGTCTCATTCTTTAAAATAAATGCTGAAAGCTCAGAGAAAACTCTTGTGCAGAGTCTGGAAAGGGAAAAAGCGCTGCATAAACGGACGCAGTGAATCGCTGCAGCCTGAGCCCCGCTGGTATCCTCAGCGAGCAAAGCAGCAGACCAGGGTTTTTACTGGCCTCTGTTGTGTCTGTTGAACTGTTGCTCCGTCTTTAGTGAAATCTCAAGCAACAGAAATCTTCTATTAAAACCACCTGTTCGACTTTGTCAGCCGAGCTCCGTGCTGTCAAGTAACTTAGCTTCTTAAGCCAATACAAGTCATTAAGAAGAAGGTGAATTAGAGATTTAGACGTTGCCGATAGTAACTATCTCTGATCAATTGATATCTTCCTCTGATAAAGCAGTGCTCCACAGCCGACCCCCTCCCTTGCCTCATCCACGCAGACCCCGACCACTGGATCTAATTACGGGTGAGGAACACCAGGCCCTCGTCAGCGCTGAAAGGCCATCAGTAGGCCTATCCATTAATAACTCTCCTGTGCGCTGTACATTGTAATTGTCAGACTGCAATTTACAGTAATCCTCCAATGCAAAAACTTAAATAGCTGCAGCTGATTTGAAATTCATACAACCAGTTGAAAGAGAGAAAAACAAGATGCACGGGTTAAAAGGCCAAATTGTGCAAGTGTGTGCGCTGAGTGACAGACATTTTAGTACTAGCCTGGGACCATATTTTAAAAGGTCACTGAAAACTTTTGGCTTGGGCCCTCTGACAAACAATGAACTTTCCATATATTTATTTGCCATCTCTTTGTTTTTACAGCAAGCAGAATAAATGAGTTAAATGACGTTGTGCGGGTCTGCACATTGTCAGCACAGGTTATAAGTCATTATTAAACTCCATCAAATCAGACCAAACCCGGTCTAGGCAATGAGACTAAAAGTTATTTGCATTCCTTCTGTCATAAAAAATCATATCCCCTTACCCAAGACTTTCGTTTCTTTATTAAATGCAGCCACAAGAGTATTTCAGGTCTGGCAATGTGAGCTCAGGAAAACCTACTCTGTATAACTCAGTGTAACAGCTTAGAACCGATTCCACTAAAATGTCCCAGTTGAGTGTATCTGGGCACTCAATCAAGACACACATATTACTTTTAAATAAGATTAGCCTTTATATTTTGCTGCTTAAGTTAAAACTTTTCATGTCATTCTCTCATTTAATGTAAACTCCAACATAATTCTGTTTTAGAGAATACTTCAAACAAATTAAAACCCTCAACTTGAATGTGTCTAGCAAAACTTGCCTAATGGCATAGCAAGCTGTTTGGTGACACTAAAACACTTTTAAATAAGATGAATTTTCCCTGCGTTGCCCTGGCTTTGTAATTACTGCTGCTGAACAGCATACGCCTTTGGTTACAATGGCAAAAGCAGCGGCTTGTGCTCTGAAACTTATTTGACAAATAACTTACAAGTGACCTGCAACATCTGTTTAAAAAATCGTCCTTAGGTATCTGCCTCAAGTCGAGTTCAGCATTAATTATGAAATGCAAACATATCATCTGGGGCCATGGGCAGCTTTTACACATACACAAGGCACAGCACAGGGAAGGGAGTGGGCTGCAGACGCCTTCCTTAAGCCAGTCAAGGGGAAAGAAAATGTTTAAATAAACCTTTATACGAACTACCAGCTTGTAGCCCCACATTAGTGAGATCTAGCTATGCTAAATGATGCGCCTGATCCCAGTGGTGCTGAGCTCCCAGGTGCTCAGAGAAGCACAAGCCATGGTGAGAAGGGACTTGGAGAGCTGGGTAGTGATGCCCAGTACCTTCAGCCATCCTGGGTGGCAGCTGGAGCGGGTGGAAAACGGCACCTCCAAAACCCAGCTGAGTCTTCCTCATCTGGACTGTGCCATCAATAGCTACAGAGGTGTGTAAGTCACAGCAAATCTCCCACAAGATCCCTTGGAGCTGCAAACACCTATGTGAAAATCAAAGGGCTCCACGCTCCAAAGAACACTGAATATAGGCTTTATTAAAACTAATGACAGCCTAGTTTATACTCACAAAATCCTGTAGTGTTGGAGAAGATGAGTTCTTCAGGCACTAAGTTTTAAAACCCCTACACAGCCTTATCTCCAGATAGTTTACTGCTGCGCTGTTTGGTGTAATGTCAGCTCATGACGAAATTGAGCTCATAGTGCAAAAGCAGATGGAAGAGTGAAATGGAGTGCTTCTTTCTTCAGAAAAGGGACAAGTTTTTTCAAGGTCTTATAAATATTTTTTTTTTATGTGGAAGTCAGTAAAAAATAAAAGTAAGAACTTCTGACCCTATGTAATCTTTAATTATGTATTTTGGATCTGATTTTAAAACTATCCAGCAAGGTTTGATTCAAATAACATGTGCAGTACAGATATCCTCTTGCATCAATAAATATCAATAGCATAACTATTGAATATAAACTTTTAGAGAACTATTTCATTATTGGAGTCAAAACATATATGGAAGCACATGTAAAATACACTTGCACAATACCGAAACTATCGATTTCTGCAGTTTTAAAAGATATTTGCTTGTAAGAGATCAAAGATCTAAAAGTTTACTTCTGCAAATCTTTTTTTCTCTGTGCTGCTTTTTTGATTTACCTTCGTATATACAAATTTAATCAGCAATGAAGCTCAGCCATCAGGTGATAACCTTTCAGCAGCTAATTGTGGCATATTGGAGTCTAGTAAGGAATATTATGAAACTGTCCTATAATTCACATTTCGTGTGAAAAACTGGGACTTGAAAAACACCTGCCCAAACAATTCATAAACACACTGCACAGCAAATACCTATGGTAATTCTCCGGATTTACAACCGTCGTATTATATTAAATGTACAGTATCAAAATTTATCACCCATTACACAGAGTCCTGTTTTAATCATATCTTGTACTTGTACAATAGCACCTTCTCTCCCAAAGGGTCTTGAAGCACTTTAAACAGGAATTGCTTCATTCGCTGTGGAAATACAGCTGCCTCTAGAGTGGAGGAAGGGTTAGGGGAGGAGAGTACCTGTGTACAGTGGTTATAAACATCCACAGTTGAGAGAGGTGGTGTGGGACAGGAAGCGGAGAATATTACACCCAAGTCTCAGGAGCATAATTTAGAAGGCATCAGCTCAGTTGCAGGTGAGGGAGGTGCATAGGCAGCCATGGCAGGACATGCACTAATTCAGGGTATCCTTGTAGTAGCCATCACTGGTAAGCAGTCTCAACTGTGGGGCCAAGCTGCAGCCTTTGGCTCCAACTCTCAGGCAGTGGGTGTGGAAATGGGATGAGCCTCTCTGTGGTGCAGGTCCTCCATCTCCAGTATCATCATTCTGCATTGCTCAGATTCCTCAAAGACAACCCAAGCTGTGCTTACAGAAAACCACAAGACAAGGGAAACCCACTGACCAGAGACTTTTGTGGTGGGCAGCTGGGTGAAGTTGTTACAAAATAATGCAACATTAGAGAAACATCAAGCAGCTGCATGGATTTATGGCTGGGACATTGATGCAGTTAGAATTTGACTGTCAAGGACTGCTTTACCTACACCACTGAAATATGTTTGTGTTCCTCAGTTGACTGCAATTGCAGCTTCATCTGGTTCTTCATACTTGCCATAACTGCCAAAGTAGTCTCCTGTGGCTTCATGTCAGCCTTAAACCTCTCCAGCCTGGTCTCACTCATCTCTCAGAACTTCTTCAATTACAGTAAGGACTCAACTCCCAAACATCCAGTTGCAAGAAAATCAGTGGAAAGCTTAAAAAAATGTCCCCTGAAAATCACCACTGATGGGCTTACTCCTGTCTATTACACTTTAACCAGATGACTGAAACCCTAAACTGCAATTGCTTCTCTCTAGTTTGAGATATGCTATCTTGGTAAACACTCAAGGCAGAGATGCTTTTTTCAAAAAAGACAGATTGTGCCAACGTGAGGTGTAAGCAAATATAGCTCTCACCTCACAGCATGAGGAATCACAAGGTGAAAAACAGAAAGAGATTTTGAGCTGAGCGATGCCACAAGGCCACAACTACAGTCTTACCTATAACAGCAAAACTGGCTTCCCACCTATCAAACACAACTCTACCATGCCTGCTATCTGCGATGAAGCTGGCACAGAAACTGTACCTTTATTACTGCCACAGAGGGCAGGCCAGAGCGCTTCTTGCCACAAGACTGTTCTTGATGCAAGGCAGAGCTTTCACTGTTGCAGTTAAGGCATGGTGTCCTCAGAGGGGTGCCATGCAGAATCACAGGCTCTAAACTGTTACAGAAGAAACATTCAGGGCAAGATAGCCCCTGCACCACAGGACTTTTTTGGAAGTAGCAAAAGCTAGTGACTCCTGCAATATCAATATCTTGTGGCCAAGCTCAACCTCTCTTTCTTGTACGGCTCTCCTTCAGTTGGTTTCTTCTCAGTCCCTCCCACATGTCCCACTGTCACCATAAAACCTGAGCTGTTATTAGCAAACTTTAGCTCTGCCCACCTCCACCGTTGCCCAGCCTCCTCCCTGATGCTCACTCCTTTCTGGGGAGCTGACTTAGGAGGCAAGTTGCCCAGGACAGTTCCCTTTCCTCTCTGTATTTGAGGCGTCTCTGAATCTTGGCATTTCTTCTGAAATATTTCCACCCTGTATGTGTCAATACATCTCAGGCACTTACAAAGGTCTTCCGTCACTCCTTACCTCAGTCACTGCAGATTCTGGGACTTTTTGACACACATCAACACACAATATCCTATACAAAAAAATGGCTGCTATACAGCCAGCACAGAATGTGGATTCGTATTTAGTTTAGCTCCTTCATGCCATTTGCCATAGGCTCTGTTGCAGCTAGCTGCTGCATTAAGTAATCCTTCACCTTTGCTAAAATACCAATATACCAACATTACTTTCCAAGAAATCTTCCACAGAGGTTGTTGTATGGTTATTTCACACTAATTTGGTGGCTTTGAACCAAACATTAAGTAAAACAAGGAGCACCTTTGCAATGCACATGCACAAGGATGGGTACAAGCACCCATTCAGCTCTGCAAAGTGAGTCAGGAAGGCCTGAACTGCCCTGCTCCTCTTCCTCACTGTACCTGCCAGAGACAGCTGTGCTCTTTGGGAATTCAGGCCTCCAGGACGGGCAGTGCTTGGTGCTCAGTGCAGGAAACTTTCTCGCTGATGGATTCCACAGAAAGTGCAATGTTTTAAAGAACATCAAAGGCATTCGGACCAGGAAAAAACAGTTACTACATCTTCCCCAGTTCCCTTCCCACCTCCACCATGAGCAACTTCAACACTGCTAAGGCAGAGTCCTGGCAACTTTTACCCTTCTTTTAAGCAAGCTTTTTGCTGGCATGGCCCTGCACAGCAGCCAGTTGGCGAGACAGGGAGTACAGCTGCCTGTGCCATGCTTGTTTGTATAATGAGATCTCTTTTGCCTGGAGCACATGTACTGTGTCAAGCTAGGAAGAAGGTGATGAGTGTTGCTGGCAGGAACATAATTCCCTGCTATTCCAGCTAGAAGCACCCTGAAAGTAGTAATTTCTTAACTTAAAATTGGTGCTGCAAAATACTATTAATTGCTATAGATGTGTGAGAATGGGGCAAATCTCAGCTGTCAAGAGACTGAGGCTTGACTAAATGCAGGCAGGTTTTTTCTGACACTGGGATCTTTCCTCTATTCAGGTGATTGAAGTGAGAATACAAAAGCAAAAATGGCTAATGTATACAGCTATGGTGTTAGAACATAGGAGATGTGCTTAATGTGATACCTGTGTTCACTGATACTTGTGCTAATGCTGATAGTTGTGAATTAAGTGATTTGTACAATCATAGTGCTGCTCCTCTACATCACTTAGATTCTTACATAACAAAGTTCCAAACCTTACCGTAAAATTGACGGCAAAGTGCCACGCAGGTGAAAACTGCTTCCTTAAAGGAAAACATAAAGACTGGTAAGCCCGCAGCCTCTCTGCAACTCAGTGCCTGAGAATTAGGTAAGTAAAGCCAGCAAATTTAACATCATTTTATTACAAATGCTGGAAGAGCTGCAAGAGTTTCATGCTTCCTTCCATGCTGCAGGCCAAGTGGCAGTAAAGGGCATCCTCATCTCAGTGAGAGATGAGCTTGACCCTGCAAGTAGAGCCTCCCCCACCCTACTGCAGCTAGATGAAATCTCTTCTCTTTGCCCCATCATTTTCCCTGAATGAACATTTGCAGCCTCAAACTACAGCATGGGATAAATCTCATCAGCTGAGTGCCAGCACTGGGTGTGGTGGCCTCTCATTTAACTCACCTCGTGTTGAAAGGGTGACTAAGGGCAGGAAAACTGAATGGTGCCCTGCTGCTGGTGCTGTAGCTCCACTGAAGGCAGAAACAGCTGTGCCTTAGCTCAGATGCAACTCTCGCTAGAGTGCACACTTGAAGTTAGCTGAAATGGCAATCTTCCTCACAGCTTTTATTAACTTCATTCCTCACTCCTAAATCTTGCCCACCTAGAAGAAAACGGATCAAGCTGTTGGATAGTCACAAGATGCGGGCTATCTCAGAAGTAGATAGCTGCCAAATATGCCACTCTTCTTATGTAAGAGCTTCAAAAATAGAAGCAAACCAGAAGAGGCTGTGGTTGCACATCACTGCATTTCTCAACTTTCTCAATGTCTGAAACTTAACCTTGTATCTGAAGGACTTCTGCAATAAGTTCAAGTGCACAAAAATTGCAGAGCCTGAGTGGATGTCTTCCCAAGGACTTCAGCAAGAGCTGGATGGAAACCCAAGACTTAACAAGAAAATGAAGAGTTAGTATACACAGTTGCCAATAAACTGTACTCAAAATCTACAGAAAGTAGGTAATGCTCCCATACCTGCAAAAACCTTTGAAGCAGAACTTTCATTGATTTTGCTTCACATTACTGCCCAAGAATGGGTGGTCCATTTTCTTTGAGACTTGAGTT
Organism: Indicator indicator; assembly: GCF_027791375.1. Lineage (NCBI taxonomy): Eukaryota > Metazoa > Chordata > Aves > Piciformes > Indicatoridae > Indicator > Indicator indicator. The sequence goes on from NC_072013.1 coordinate 19,817,977, forward strand.
TAAATGGCCATCTCTCATCATATTCCTTCACAATGAACAAGAAGACAATAGTCTCTTCAATTATTATTTGCAGGCCTATTTTTCTGTAGGAAATTTGGGGAAAGTTTTCTGATTGGACCCACTTGCTAGAACCTGGGAGGTGGGGGCTGTGTTGTGACCTCCAGCCACAGCTTACTAGGCTACACACTGGAGCTTACCTACCAGTGCCATCAGTGCTGGGGGGGAACCTAGCAGGACAAAAGCAAATAATTGGAAAGCCATAGATCCAGAAGGTTCCTCAGGATTCTCAGCTGAGAATTGCTTGCTTCATTACAGTTGAGACAAGGAACAAATTGACACCTTTGCAAGACTTAGGTGACTTCGCCTTTCTCCAAGTCCTAGAAAAGGGTGCCACCACACCACAGCAGTTCAGAAGGCTTTTCTCTGTAACATAAGCCAAAATGTGTAGTGGAAGTTGCCCATTGAACATGCTAAGAAACTGACTGCTGCATTGGGAAGTCTTCAAAAAGGAGGACTTCTCATCTTTGACTGGCATGTCTGTCTGGCTGCAAAACGTAGATATGGCTGCTGTGGTACCAGTCAAACCACTCTACAAACATGAATTCAAATATTCAGGATAAGCAAAATAGTAATGGAAAACAAATGGAAAAATACTTTGATGTTAATGCTGAAACTATTAGTGAATATTAATATGCTAATCTTAAAACATGCTGAAAGATCCAAACCTGTTACTGAACTCTTGTGGTCTGGGGTCTCCCAGGTCCAACAGAAATTTTGCAGGTATAGTGGTCAACATAGTGATCAACTGTGGCATGTACACCATTATTTTTAACCTGAATGTCCCTTAAGAGTCTTCACATAGTTACAAAGACAGTTCATTCATCAGAGGAAAGAGACAAGCAGACTTGTCTTTAAACAAGGTCAAGAAATAATGTTTTCACAAATGTTTATTTTTATTTTCTCTTTATACTGAAATGTAATTTTTGGGTAAACTCTAGAATATTTCCAGAAAAATTAAGAGGAACTAAAAACAACAGCAAAAAGACAATACAAGGTGAACAGACCATAACTTTATTGGAGATATACTCAGCTACAATTATTACAAAAAACTATTAAAGGTAATTGTGATCCATAAGGTGCAGATTGCAAACTTCTGCAGCATGATTACAGTATGAATGAATTACATTTTATGTCCCTTAAAGACAGCTGCAGCATGTGATGGTAAATATTTTATTGTCCATCAAATTATGTTATTCATTCTACTTGATTTTAACCCATCTTTTCAGTCAAACTATTTACAATAAAAATGCCTGCAATTTCAAATTCACGTTCACAAACATTTTTCTCTCCAACTTGCTGCTGCAGTAAATTGAGTGCATCTACAAAGCAATTAAAGTTGTCTGTGGTTGCCATTGAAATAAAAAAAGGTAAAAAACCCAAGGACTTTGTTGGATAAAATTTATTTTCAAGAAACTTAGTTCAATTTGACAGAATTTTAACTACTAGTGGAGTATAGTACAATGACCTCTAGATATTTGCAAACATAATTCAAATCTGAGTTACAGTTGATCTTTAGATTACATTTCATGGTTGTGAACTGTAGTGTTTTAAGTTTTAAACCTCATATGAAAGTAAAGAAAGTAACTCCTTGCTAATTAGAGCAATTGGAAAAGATCAATGTCAGTAATTAAGTACCAAAAATCAAAATCCTTCTTGCTTTACTCATGTAATAAATACAACGATTTCCATGAGAACATTTTTGTAGGGAATCCCACCCAAACCATACAAACCCAGAATACTGTCAGGCAAGTGTAGTATCACAGCAGACCACAATGGTACTTGTCATTTTGGGATTACGTGTGCTGCTGTGACTGGGATACAAAGTTATCACTTTTTATACAGATAAATGCATGTAGTATAGTTATGTCATATGCAGTAACAGAAAACCCCCACTTTCCAGTTTATGGTTTTATATTTGCTTACAAAGGAGGAAGCCCCAAACTCTGTAACACAGATATAAGCACAAGATCTTCAGGGATGTAAAAGAATGCAGTTCCATTGATTAAAATGATACCACATAAATATGCACTAGTTTAGAAACTGGCACCTCATCCCTGGGCAACCACTATACTCCTCCCCAGCATGGAAATTGGTTCTTGTCCAAGTTCTGTACGCTGCAGTCACAACATACTATTGTGTAGTGAGCCTTAAAAATAGTAGGCTTCTTTTCCTGGACAGACTTCAGCAGCATCAAGCTGATCAAACACTTCAGAAGTCACTACTGGATACTCAAAATTCAGACTGAGCAGAGATTTAGTTGAGGTTGACGAAATTACTAGGGACTGTCTTCTCACAAAAAATTGCATTATACATGTATGTTGGTTTGCTCAGAGATAATTACTGGAGTGTCAGAGGTCATTCTAATTTTAATTGCTTCACATCACAGCAAAATGATGTAGTAAAAAAAAATAAAAAAGACATTTAAAATACAATGAGGAGTTGTGACACAGCTTAGTTGTATTTTTCCACATACAGTAAAAATGCCACAGACATTACAAATGACCTATTTAAGTTGTGCAAGTAAATGACACATTGCAGGCATTATAATTATCTTTTTCAAATTCAGTAAATCAGAACAGCAGCAAGGCCAAACCACATTTTTCCTCTCTGTTAAGCATTTTTTTCTTGAAATGAGGTAAAGCATGGTACCAAGTGCAATGCTTATTTGTGCTACATGAACAGAACAGCGCAAAAAAAAAAGCCATAAAAATAAAAACGCAGCATAGTTAGGAGGACTGTTTAAAGTACAGTATAACAGGAATTAGATTAAAAACAAAACAAAACAAACAAGGTTCATGCCAAATAACCCCCTGTTTATAATGAGCCTGTGTGGTTGCTTTTGAAGATGGGTTGCAACAGTCCACTTACACTTGTGCTTATAGCATGTCAAGTGACTTCTATCCCAACCTTCAAATAATCAGATTTAGGTCTTAATATCATACACTGTCCAATATCAAAATCATATCAACTGTAGGGTAAAAACATACAGATGTACAACATGGAAACTAATAAGAATTTTCTATCTCAAAGGATAAAAATATTTCAATGAGGTCACACTGGAAAAAATTACGGCATTTAAAACACATTTTAAACCGCATCAGCAGCAGAAACTACTTTATAGTCAGCCACTACACATTTCAGATTTCTGAATTCATAGGCTTTATCTAGTAACAAAGTGATCATTAAACTATTCTGAAACACAGAGCAAGTTCAGTTAATTTTCTTCTCATCAAAACACTCCGTAAACCTTTTCTGCTAACAATTACCTGAAAACCCTGAGAATCTATAACCTTGTAACAATCAGTAAGAAATTTCAGGTGTTCAAAGATTAACTCATAGTTTTTCACAATGCAGTTAGAAGTACTTAAGACTTTGTAGATGGTCTGATTTTATCTGCTGATTGAAGTCTGGCCAGAAACACAGAATTGTTAACATTAGTGATCCTGTCTTTTCTCTAAGAAACTTCACTCCTACCAAGAAGAAAACTTGAATCAGTGATTTTTTAATCTTTTTTTTTTTTTTTAAACAAACCAAACCCAAAACAGATAACTCAAAGCAATTTACTTTTGAAAAACGTAACTGCATGCTTTTACTGTTCCATCACACATTTGTTTTATACATATCCAGACCTGCAGGTCTTATATGTCTCCTTTACATTTTCATGACCCATGTACCAAACAAATGCCAGCTAGTATTTTAATTCTCGGTCTGAGTACTCTAACAATACTGCTTTTAAATACAAGAATGGTCCTATTTGCAGGACGAAAAATGACTGAGATAAAAAACACATGAACTTTTGAAAACTGTATTTCAGAAAAGCTTAATGTCTATCCCTTGTCACTAAGGCATTTATTTCATGTTTTTGTTAAGAAAGCCAGAGCTGACAGGTTTCGTTTTGTTTTAGTGTGCATTTATGAGGGAGGGGATAAGGTTTAAAAGCAGGAAATACAGTATTTATTTGTAATTTAATACATAAGACACAGCATCAAGTTCAAACTATTGTGCTGGAAAACGTTAAAACACCTTGCTCTGCTTTCTCAAACTTCAAGCATAATTAACAGGGCAAAATTGCAGCAAACCTCTACTGATATTGGTGGGAATACGAGACCCACAGCTTTTTTTAAAAGGTAAATTAAGAGGTATTATAGTTACAGTGCAAAAAATTAAAATTTCAAGCATAATATATAAACATAGCACCAAAAACAGAAAAAAATGCATGCAAAAAAAAAAAAAGAAGGAAAAGAAAAGCAAAAAAAGAACTGAGGTATTTAAGTGAAGAGTGCCTACAAAAAAAAAAAATCTAACTAAAGAAGTATAGGCAAAGCCTAAAAAATAAAACTATGATTTCCCCCCTAACTCCCAGTAGACCAAAACACCAACGAGCTAGTTTCTCTAAATTAAGGACCTAAATCACAGATATATCAAAAGTACGGCAGTTATATCTCAAACATCAACTTTCATGTTATTAAACAGCACAGCTTTGGTAGGTGAAATATGCATGCAACTCTGAAAAGTACAGTAAGAAATTTATGTGGAAATATCTCTAAGTGTAAAGGTGCTCTGTTTGTCAAATACGTAACCAATTGACTATAAAATCTGCAGCATATTTTAGGTGTGATATGTTTAAGGTTATTTTGTTAGAGTGACAGTTTGCACTGTGCAATTACTTCCAGTATCGGAACTACTGAGCTTGCAGGTTTGTGAAAAATTGGAATTTTAGCCAAAGACTGTATTTTGTTTATGGTATAAAAAAACCTGTAGATTAACCACCTCCTCAGAACTGTTAAAAATAACCTAATTACATACATATGAATACAATTTCTATTATAATCCTGTAATAAGTCACAGCTATAGTAATGAGTCGTACTGTAAATATAGAGCTGTATCATTGTAAAATGTGTAACAAAATGAAGGGAATGTAAAACAGTTTGTTCCAAGAAAATATCAGAAATTAAAGATTATTAATGAGGGTTTATTTATTTTTAAGGCAAGAACCTTTTTTTATGTGAGACTGTGTGGCATAAGGAAACTGAAGTTTCATTCTACCAGTATGCCAGCCATTTCAGTTAAAATCTGTCCCTAACAAATAAGTGCAATAATGATTGGGAATGCCATCTTAATGTCAAAAGATGACATGGACAGAAAGAAGGAGGATTTAAAAAAAAAAAAAAAAAAAAAAAAAAGGAAAGAAAGAAAGAAAGAAGAAGAATACTGGCACACTTATTCTTTCTTATACCCAATCATCCAGTACAGTTTATCAACTGCTTTATGACTGGCACTAGTGCACAGATTGAAGAATTTCAAGATTACTATATATAAATCTAGCAACTGCATTAGGCAAAAGCTCCCTGGCCTTCTAACACTAAGCAAAGCTGTACTGACAATAAAAGTAAACAAAAAAGACCTGACAACAATTATTCTGAACACTTGCTAAATGTCATCATTAAAGCACTCTTGTGATTAAACAAAGCAGAAGTGAGGAAAGAAGACAAGATTGTGTTTGCGCAAAAAACTATAACTACAATTAGTTCCAAAATTTTATACATGTTAAATGTTTTCTTATCTATTCTGCTATCAAACAAACTTTGAATTCTGTCTTCCAATTTGTTCCTCTCAACATCAACATTTTTAAAAATTTGCTTTATTTGTATGCGTTTGTTTCCTCCATTTTATTTCTTTTTAAGAGGAGTCTCAGCTGTTTGGGACCTGAGGTTGATTTGCTTTGAGGCTTCGTAGTGCTCTTCTCGCAGCTGCAGATTTGGCAATCCTGTAGCTTCTGCCAACACCTTTAAACTTGCCCTTTCCTACAACTTCCACTGTTACTCTGACCTTTCCATCGTAAGTTCTTTCTGCAGGACTGCAAAAATATACACAAGAATTACTTACTGCCTAGGCAAGTTAATGTGAAATAAGAAACTTCTGTAGAAGTTAAAGTGGTATATAGTTAGGACAGCAGTCATTACTTTTCTCAGTAAATTATGCAAGAAAAAAAAAACCAAACAGTAAAAACCAGTGAACATAATGACCATCCTGGCTGCTTAGTGCAAAAGAAATTAAAAATAATTCCTGACACTTAAAAATCCGCAGCTGTTTATGAAACACAGCTTCAAAACATTTTAAGGCAGCATGTAGTGAAGTGCATTCTTACCTAAATTTGGCTGTTTCTGGCTCCATTTCCAGCAACTCTCGCACTGGGGAACGGGGCACATTAGCAGAAAATTTTTCTATTTGAAGAAAAAAACAAAACACAAAACCATAGCAAAAAACACCCAATTAGCTGTATTCTCTTCATAGCAGATCACACTTCATTAAAATTAATTCTTTTTCTGAAAGCTTACAATACCTATTAATGGCCGCATCATTGGATAGTACACTTGCCAAACCATTTCCAAAGACATTCCACTATCCATATAAATGGCACCAGCAAGGGACTCAAATATATCCCCCATGGCCTTTGGTACTTCAATGTCTTCCTCTTTTTCTTCATCTTCTTCAGATCTTCTCAGCTGTTTGAAAATAAAAAAAGCCAGGAAAGGGGTGGAGGGAGCAGGCAGGAGAGAGAAGGGGGAGATAAAGAAGAGAAATGATTGCTCGTTTTGAAATAAAACGAAGATCTTCAGAAACGCAAGCTCTCTTGCATCCTATCCTGAGTTGCTTTCCTTAAGTTTTCATTGATATTTTCTACAGTGAAATTGTTCTTTTATTTCCCAATGAAGCCAAGTTGCTGGATATATCAGTTTTCAAATGTGAAAAGAAAAGATAAAAATCCCAAACACCATTTTGTACCAAGATCTTACGTGCGTTCTGAATTCTCCTGTAATAATTCTGTAGAATTGCACCATGAGTCTGGTTTTCCCAATAAGAAACAGACTTGTCTCTACCAGTTAATACTAGAAAGCAACTCATAACAAAGGAAGAGTTCATACATTTTTAAGTCTTCTCTTGAAAGGTGTTTAGTCTGTAACTTCAGTCTCTGGATAGAAGTCCTTTCCCTACCTCACCCCACAAGACAAGCACAAAACAAGCATTAGTAAAAATAAACCATTAACAACTGACAGTTCAGGGTGACATTACTGGCTAACAGGCACATATAGGTATTTTGAAATGTAGCAGGCAATTTTCATTTATGCAATGGATATATGGCAACAGTGTAATCTATCCTCATTAAAACTAAACTTTCAGTACATGTCTGAAGGTCTTGAGTTAATCTAACCTTATTAAAAACACTTCAAATACATATAATATACATTCACTTAAGTCCAAACAAAGGAACCTAAAAAATGAAGTTTTGACCATTAGTCCCCTCTGTCTAAAGAGAAGTATGTAGGTACTGTAGGTCTTTTCCCTTAGCTGCCCTCTCACTCCATTTGGCCCCTATATGGAGTTTAAAATCTGATTCAGTCCTCTTAAGAGCCACCATAATACTTCATAAACTAGCCCCATGCAACATTTCTATCTAAAATATATGAAACATGAAGTTTTGGGAACTGTGATGTTAAAAACCAAATTCAACTGTTTCAAACAGCATATTTCATACTAACTACAAACTGAAGTGCTTCTGAGTTATACTGAAATAACAGAAGAGAAAAACTAAGAGCTGCAAGGCAAGGGACAACAGATGTTTCAGGAGTAAGATTTGAAAAAAAAAGAAGAGACACACATGGAAACCAGTCTAGCTGGCATGAACTGCAGAAACAAAGACTCTTGCACTAATTCTGATGAAATAAGAGTTTCAGTACTTCAGTGCCAGACCAAGATAGGGAGCAGGCGTAGGGGGAGTGAAACAAGAATTTTATTTGAAACAGCTATCACACAACTTAGTTGTAACTTTGGTGGAAATCTCCAGGCAATTTTTTTTGCATACTAGTAAACACTCTACAAAGCTAAAAATCACAACTATGAGCTCTTAAAATAAGTTTTTTGACTTTTCACTCATGAAGAAAAAAAGAGAAGTTTCATCCTACAATATAATTATCGAAATTTCAATGACAAATTGTCAATGTTTTCTGAATCTCCCTATAAAACATATGGTTTCACAAAATATTAGGGGTTGGAAGTGACCTCAAAAGATCATCCAAGTGCAATCCCCCTGCCAGAGCAGGATCACCTAGAGCAGGTCACACAGAAACACACCCAAGTGGGTTTTGAATGTTTCCAGAGAAAGAATCTAACTCCACAAACTCTCTGGGCAGCCCATTCCAGTGTTCTATCACCCTCACAGTGAGAAAGTTTTTCCTTATGTTTATGTGGAATATCCTAGGCTCCCACTGCCCCTTGTCCTATCCTTGGACATCACTGAGAAGAACCTGGCTCAGTTGCCTCAATGCTCACACCTCACATATTTATAAATATTAATGAGGTCACCTCTCTGTCTCCTCGTATTCAAGCTACAGACACCCAGTTGCCTCAGCTCTTCCTCATGAGGGAGATGTTCCACACCCTTAATCACTGCAACAGTGCAAGGGCTACAAATATACGTAACAAGTATTTTGATTCCCAAGCTTTTAAATTGTCTATCAGGAAGGAGTTACTGAAGACAAAGATAAAAGGCATATTTAGTGCTGCAGGATTCTCTGACAGACTATTTTCTAACAGAGTTGTCACAATTTTTCACATGACAAACTATTAGGGATATCTATTTGATAACATTGTTAAAGAAAGGATAATGAGAAAGCCTCATCTCTTCCATGACCCTGATTAGAATTTGATTCAGCTTATCTAAGAAAGTTAATTTTAGCCCATCCTCCAGAAGATAGATGTTCATTATCATTAGCTTTCCTGCATAGCACAAATAGGATCTGTGTTTGCAGGTTTTCAGTTCAACTATTTTTCAAAGAGCTTATTTGAAAGATATGTATCACACTTCCTGGGCTAGCAAATATAAAGCCTTTAAAAGCATGTCAAACACACTTGAGTACAGTGCAGTTAACACCTGCTCCAGCAGAAATTATCAGAACAACAACAGTGGAAGTATCTTTCAGACTGCTACATTAAATAATCCCAACATTGTGCAAAGGCAACACTTTTTATGATGTTGCATGGATACCTTAGTAACTCATCACAATTTTATAGTATAGCAGTGCTTCCAGTCAGTGCAGAAAGCAACTGAAGTGGTCCCCTGCCCCCCACCACGTTGTTGTACCATCACCACATAGCAAAATGACTGAAATCAAGTGCCAGAAAAACCTAGAGGCAAACTGGTTTCAATTTAATTCTTTCCTGAATGTTCTTACAGACTTTATACTTTGAGGATTGTATTTTACTTTGCATATCACATGCTTTATTACTGGAAGGCTACTTCTTTGGCTGCCATGTGTATAAAACTAAAACACAAAAATGCACATCATGCTAAGAAATCCAGGGAACATGCTTCAAAACAGATTTTGAACACATTTCTTTTGCTGCCACTAACCTCAGAATCCATTCCTTGCATTTCATTCTTTTCCATTTGAAACTGCACAAAGTCGTCAATAACATGAAACAGTTCAGGAGAGACAGCTTTGAAGTACTTGTGGTAGTCATACTTTACAGCTAATGATGCAAAAATGGTATTATTGACTAAAGCAGATCGCAGGTCAGTAAGAACTCCTGGAGAATGTTGCCTTGGGTCTTCATAAAGGTGCTTGGTTATGAGGTAGTCCAAAATTGCATCTCCCAGGAATTCTAAACGCTGGTAACAATCTTAAAGTATTGGAAATAAAAGAATGTACAACAGCACAATTAAGTTTAACACACATTCTTTCCAGGCCTTTCTGAGTAAGAGGCCTGGTATGCTGTCATGTATCCTCCACAAACTGACCAAGGCTCAGAAAAGACAATCTGCTTTCTAAAACAGGTATCTTAGTGTTTAAAGAGCTTGTTATTGAATTATAAGCAAATAAATCAGAAAACTACTATGTTATATTTGACACTTTTGAACCAAAAGTTAATGTCAGGCTAGCAAAACACTTGTGTTTATAACCAATTAATGCTTTTACTGAAGATTTTCACACTGTGCTGGGAAATAGCCAAAAAGTAAAATCGAGAGATTCCACCAGCACACTGCTCTGAAAACAGCAACAATTAAACCTCCAGAAAATTAATATAGAAGTCAATGTATTAAAAGCAGGGGGAATGTACAATCTGAGATTTTTCATCTCATTTGCCACACAGTTTTCTCAACAAGCCATGAACAAAGATTCCTATTCAGAATGGGTCTTTTAAACTGGAAAATAAAATTGCCAAGCTTTTGCTGTTTGGAAAATTGACAGGGAATGTGAGGATGAAGCACTGTGGAGGTCTGGTTTTAGAATATAAGCTAAAGCAAAAAACCTTCTTGAAAGCAAATGAGGATAGGTGGATAGAGAAGGAAGATAAAATTACTACAAAAGTAATGTGAGTGTGAAATGATTAGTACTAACTTCCTTTTGTAGGAACTGAACCTAAAAGATGCTACTGTACCTTAACTGTTTGCTACTCTTTAAGAGAAAAAGCTACTAGTAACAGCAAGTCTTTCTTGATACATAGAAATGGAATTAAGTTTCTGCTAACCAAGAACATGATGCCACCTAGACACTATGCCTCAAGATTTCTATGTCTTAGGATACATATATATTCTCTACCTTCTCTATGTTCTGTAAAATATTTGTAAAAAGGAACTATTTTGTGGGTAATATTACCTAGAATGATTGAAAAGGCAAAAGAGCATTTCATTATTTGGTCAGAACAGCTTCTCAATGCACTACCATTTCAAAATGACTTATTTCTTAATTAAAACAGGACTTTTAATCCTTAGAATTTCCACTATAGGGAAGAATTGTGACTGCTCATTGAATAGTTTGAAATTTGCCATTCACTTCAAACAGGGTTAGAATTTTACCATGGTTTCAATTGTGTATTATCATAGGAAAGCATTTCAAGTTTTAGAATGAACAAATACTAAGTTTATTAGTATTGGCAAAAGTAATTAAAGATTACAGTAATATGAATTTGTACTGCTGTAAAACCTTTTATGTGATCATGTACAGAAACATGAAGCGGTTAACCTGTAATTAATATTTTGTCTGACTTAGTTAATTGCTTCAAACTGACTCTAAATATTTACGCCTAGACTTTAATTAAGCCTTCCAATTCACAACTTGAAATGGAAGTTGTCGTATTTTGCTATCCTATAGACTATTCAGCTAATAAAGGTTGTATAGTCTATGTTTAATCTTCAGAAATACAGTCTAAAGGTAATATTATTGGGATTAAATTTGCTAAATATATTCGCAAATCATGACCATCACTTCTAGAAGTACACAATATCTCAGCATTCTACAAGAACTTATTTCATCTAAATGAGGATCTCAATGTGAGACAACTTACCAGTAATAGTATTATAATGGTATGAGGCATGAGTAAATGCCTGCAGAAGATAAGCCTTGTTCTTAAAACTGTAGTTTATTTTCTTCTCAAAGTTTTCAAAACCAGAAATAAGGTGATTTAGGGTTTTTTCAGCATCTGGGTGATCAAACATACACCTTGGTGGAATCTTCAAACAGCCATACTCCAGGTCTTTATACAGAGAAGGCTCTGAATTAGCTACAGAAGCAGAAACAGAGTTTGGTGAAAGATTTTTCTGCTCACTGTTACAATTCTCTCTGGTAGCACTCAAAGTGCCCTCCCAATCAGTCTTTTTAATTACAGGGAGCACCTTGAGCCCCAGTGAACACAGGAAAAGCTGAGCAGCTCTTTCACCACAGCTGGTCAGATAGCAGCCCAACAGGGCTTCCACACAGTCTGCAATGCTTTTGTCAGCAATACACTGCTCTGTATGCAAGTCGTATGAGATGGACTGTTTTCCCGCGTCAACACCACAGTTTTCTTCTGATGGGTTCCAGAAGCCCACTACAAAATCATCCTCTTCAACAGCCTTGCTGGGATCCAGATAGCACATAGCATCCCAAGAGCTATAGTCAAAATCATCAAAATCTGCGGAAAACTGAACATTACCCAGAGATGACTTTTTGGGTGCTTTCCATTCATAGTTTGAATCAGTGGTTGAAAAGTGAGAGAGAGAAATTTTCTTCACAAAAGCCCCAGATCCCATTAACATATTATCAATGAATTTGATATGCTCTTGATCATACTCCAGAAAGTCATCTTCAAAGTCTGTTTCTTCCTTGGGTAACCTCCACATTAAGTTTTCATCCTCTTCATCATCATCATAATCATCAACTTTACCATTAGACAAGTTTTCCTTTGTCTATGGAAGAACACAAAAAAGACAGTACTGAAGAAGGAAATTAAAAACTTTTATTCCACGACTGCAATTGTTAATTTAGAGAAATACAACAAACAGTTTCGTGTGCATCCTTCTCTCTAGCTAAGGCTCTTATAACTGCTAAATGATAGCAAATTTGAAAATTCTATAGCTTTCGATGCCAAATTCTAAGACGATTGCACGGTTTACTATAGTCAAAATCAAAACTCAGGTGTAGAACACAGTCAAGAAACATATTAAATAAAACAACTGTAAGAACTGACAGTCTTCACTGCATGTGTTAGGGATTCACAAAGTGATCTTGCTGCTTATAAGGCATTAGATATAGGCCTATTTCTGCCTCTGTAAGGACCACAGTATAAGTTAATTATCAGCTTTAACAAATATAAAATCTCTCCAGGAAGTCATACATTTAGTATCACCAGGATTTATATGTAGCAGGTCTACAAATGGAGAAGCAGAAAAAACTACTACGCTTCTGTAGTATAGGTTTTTGTTCAGTTTTAAACTAGGTATTAACATATGAATTAAATCATGAGATAGGATAATTTAACTAGTATTAATCTTATCCTTTAAACAAAAGTTTTAAAGTCTTGTGGATTTTTTAAGGCTATATTTATAGTCTTAGCTAATTAAGACAAGTTAAAATTGTCACCAATTTTATAATACTTACATACCTATCCAAATCAGCTAACCTAATAATGCTTCATGTCTTTCCATTGCTCATATTAAGCAAATTGGTACAGACTGATGTAAATTATAAACTGAACACAGACATGCCCAAGTTACACAATGCTGTATGATTTGCCATGGCTCCAATCCAGGAAAGCACTTAAACATATTAGCCAAATGCACAAGTAGTCTACCTAACATCAAAAGGACTACTACTCACAGCAACCCTGCATCACTGATGTCAGCAGGAATTCTGCCACTGAATTTGATAGGAGCAAGATCAGATTCCAAGTGCTTTTCCGGATTGGATCCTGAAAGCCAACACCATTTTGAATCAAATGAAACAGCCTATATCTGCCCTCAATCTATGTGTGCCATATTGCAGGTCTCAACCACTTAATCTTGCAAATCTGTGAAAACAGATGCACTGAGGACCTCTCCCTTCGAGGCAGAACGCACAATTCTCTAGATCTGTAGATGAGTGGCAGTTGTCAGATACACTAGGCAGCACCTGAAACAACCTCTGGATCAGACACATCACAACATTCCTCATCAGGACAAAGCAAGCTTAGTTTGGTTTAGCAATGAGAGGAGATATAGAAAAGCTGGCTACAGAAATTCATAGGTTAGACTTTTTTCCAAAAGAGTTTCTGCTGCTGAAATTAGCCATCTCACACAGACATAGCTAACTAATCAGAAAGAATAACTGAATTATTTTGAATGAATTGTGGCCTCTTAAAAGATGTGGATAAATAACAAAGTAATTTCTTTATGCTTTTTGGAAATCAGCTGTTTGTCATTATTATATGAAATAATGCTACACACCATCAGCCCATGGATAAAAATGAAATTTGCATTCAAGCAAGCAAAATATCTACTTGGTACAAAAACTCCACCTCTTATTGCATTACTGTCTGCATTTTGGTTTGAAATTGTGTTTTATTTCAACACTGACTAATAACGAGGAAGAGGAAGCTGAAAAGTTGCGTAGAATTGAAAGCATTTTAAAACCAAAGATTAGCTTCTGTCCCACATGTGCCATAGTATTTTTAGAAGGGTATAGCAGTAATTCTCTTTGAAATGAAATCTTGGCACAATACAGAACCACAATAATCAGGTTGGTTTGTTCTGCAATAAATATTTATTTGCACAGTATATCTAACAGTCCTCTCATGTGCCCTCTGGTGGTTCTACAATCTAAGTGTGGTCTGTGGAGATGGGGGGGAAAAAAAAGGACATCCTCACCTCTCCACCTCTTTCCCCTGGCCTCCAAATCAGTCTGGAAAACTTAGGGATTACATTACTGACTGTTGCGATCAACGGTATTTCTTATACATGCACTTCTACTCTTGACATATAATGAGTTTGATCAAAAACTAATTTCAATCATTCCTCACTATGATTTTTCATTCAGAAGCTTTTGGTAACAGACACTGAGGGTGTCACTATACTCTGGATGAGAAGTAGCTCTCAGTCACACCCACAGTTTAGGTAACAGCAATTAATATTGAACACTTTCTCAAGACTGTTCTAATCTTCACTTTGCCTCAGCCATATGAAAACCTGCAACTCCTTTTCATATGTTCTATAAAGGTGAACTTGTTTATCAAGAACCAGTCAGTTTTCTGCCTATACATATTCCAGCAAAACCAGCAATGGCAATTCTATTTCAAATTTACAAGAGAAATTTCATAGGAGATCCCAAGAGCATGCTAAATGCAAGCCAGAAAGTTCTACTCTGCTTTTCCATTAATATACACACTCATTATGGATGATATTTACTGTATTTCCTTACTTTGTGTTCTATTCGGGATCAGTTCTCCTCTCATATTCCATTAGTTATAGTTAAGTTTTAGAAACTTCAATCCACCACAAAAGGAAACAGATATTCACTTTTTTGCTGAAAACATATCAAAATATCTGGGGGATGGGAGGAAGTAGGGATGAGAGAATACATGAATAATTATTCCTCAGCATAGTTCATTTAAATAAAGTCTTACCATTTCATCTTTCTCCCACTTGTCAGTGTTGCTCTTGTCCTGGTTAACTATGTAGCCAGGAGGAAGCCAATTGACCGGGGGATCAAAAATCGATACAACCATACGACTGGGCAGTCCTTTCTTTTTTCCAAGGCGGTACAAGTTACAGTTGCTGACCTTCAAGAAAAACATCCTGATAAAACTCCAGACATACGTTTACATAAAAACAGGTTAAAAGGCAAATGGAACAAAACAGTTTTAAACGTCAAGCCAGATCTTGTACCATTATGCATTTTCTTTCATTCTCAAAAGGGAGTTCAGCATTCTTTATATAGCACAACCAAGTCACAGCGAGGTACAGGTTTTGTTAAGGCCAGAAGACAATTTCAGTTAAAGAAATCTCATAGGTTAAATCGTCTTTGCAAAACAAAATCAATACTAGATTTACTAGTGTTTTAAAAGTAATCTGTGCAAGTGTCATTAACTGCCAGTATTAATAATCAACATTAAGACCAGGCTTTGATTTTGAATGAAAAATTATCGCTATCATGGGTAGATTGCCCTAAACCTTGGCAGTAGAAAGTGTTAAACAGTTCCATATAACAAATCTTATTAAGTCATAATCCAGATGTTATTTTGATAGACTACAAAGTTCTTTTAAGTATTTTAAAGGGAAGGGAAAAATGCAGGTCTCACATAGCAATACATATGTCCTTTTGCTTTTTAACTATTAACTATTGATCTTCATCTCTCATTTTAAACACACTTTCTCTGTTTTTAAAGCCCTGAAATTTGAACTTGAATAGTCAATCACTTCCTTTATTTGACCTGTGCAATTTATTTATCCCTTCTTATTTTCCAAAATTAAATTACTCATTTAATTCTCAGAGTAATGGATTTTATTAGGAGGTAGACAATCAAATCCTTAACATTTAATTCAAGTTACCACATCATGGGGGGGGAAACCAAACCAAACTGCTACATGATGGATTATCCCAGAATTTAAAACAGCAGCAGCAGAACTGAAGGCTCTGATCCCTACTGTTTACATTTACTTTAAAACACTTTCAAACGTTTTGACGTAACAAAAATGCTTTTTCATTCTGATTCAAAGTCAAAAACTTAAATCTAGAAAACATAAGAAAATGATTCTATAAGATTTGTTCATGGTTTCATTTTTAGTTTTCAAGTAAGATCACACTAAAAGTTTTTAAGGAAAATAACTTACTGAGGAAACAAAGGAAAAGCTACAACCTAAGGCTCTGTGCTGCTAATTCAATCCTTTATTCAAGTACCTCTTCTAATATTCTACTCAATACCGCTCTAGCCTTCAGTCCACCAAAAGTCTGCACCAAGTCAGAACTTTAAGCTCTGTTCATTCCTGTCCTTTTTTAGGCTGGTAATCAGCTGATTTAACTTCAAAATGAACTGTAGAAAACAACTGCAATAAATCAGTTATGGCAGTATTCATCCTTAGTCATGTATCTTTATTCTTAATATCATGCTAGCCAATGCTAAAGCTGTGAAATTAGATCAACCTATTGCCATTCAATCTTTTAGGTTGTTACGATATGCCTTCTGCATAGTATCACTGGACTGTTACTACTTACTTTTTTGCTTCTCATATATGACAGCCGTCCCTCATGAGCATCAGGGTAAGTGCAAAACAAGTATGTAGTGATGGCATGCTTTAAAAATGAATCACCAAGCATTTCTAGCCGTTCCAGATTAAATCCATCACTAGCATTTGATAGAGTCAAAGCTTGAAGAATGAGACCAGGATTAGGACCAAGAGTTTTTGAGGAGTACCCATTGGAAGGGTTCTTTTCAAAATCTGTTGTATCTTTTGAAAGATTAATAGCTTTTGAAGTACTGGTGGTCACTGCCATTACGGGGCATCCATCTGAGGTAGATCTGTTAGCATTTCCATCAAGGTATTTATTACTCAGTAGAGTACATTCATTGCTGGGCTTGGGCTGGTTCTCAATGTTGTATAAATTCTGAATGGGATATGAGGTAGTTGGTTGTACAGGTATTTCCTGCCTGCAGTAATTCAGCTGATTTCCTTGGCAAAAGTCTCTGTTAACTAAATCACAATTGCCATTGGCAAGATTTTTATTGTAAGTAACACCATTAATTGCTGCAAGTTCTGCTGAGACATCAATTTGGAGTTTACTGGGTGACTCATTGAGCAATGTTCTGTAACTCACAGACATTTGGTCATGGTTTTCTGCAGAAGAGGCTCTATTAGCACCTTGATGTGCAGCATTTTCAGGGACTACAATTGTGCTGTGCTTACAGTAATTTTCATTCTCTACTAAAGAGGAGTTAGGAATAGAGATGAAGGATTTGCTGTCAATAGACTTTTTCCATCCAAAGTCCAAGTTAGGGTATCTGTAAAGACACATGCAGATTTTGTTAGCAAAAAATCCTGTGACAAGACAAGAAGACCCTACATGCACATATATGTTTAAAGAAACCCACGTCGTTCTGAAAAGAACAGTGACTGTAGCATTTAACTTCACCATTCACAACCAAGTTTTTTTAAACTATGTTTCACTGAAAACTGACTTGAGTTAAAGAGTATCAGTTTTAAATTCATGCAGTAGTGGTTCAGTTTCCACCTTGTTTTCCAGTGAAGTCAGGTATCATACTAAAAATATGTATGTTGGAAAAATACATGCCTGAAATCTGCAGGAAGTGATTTAACCCCTACACCAGCATCAGTGGCTGTCTGAGCTCTTAGCTCCTCTGCTGTCAAAAGGCAGTGCAGGCGATAAAGTATGCTGGGGAGGCAAACTGCTTTTCTCCACAATGATGCTGGAATAGGATGTATAGCACAGAGCTCTGGAACCAGTATCTGGGGAGATGAAGTGGGGAAAGAAAATAATTTTACTTGTAAAGGTAGTCATCAGATCATTTAAGAGAGATGTAACTTGAATTAGATACTATTTTACCTGCTTATTTTGCAAGCTTTCCCACTTTGCTTTTCTCTTCTCAGCACTGCTTAGTGGAAGTGCCTTTCCCTTCTGATTCAAATGGCGAGGAGTCAAAAGATTAAGTCTAAAATCCATATGAAAATACTTTAATGTAAGTACCTAATTAATGAATAGAACTTACTAGCCTACATTTTCTGATGTGATGACTTATTCTTAATATTCAATGCTAATGCACTGTGAAGTGACAGCAGTTACCTCTGAAACAACAGACTGAAGTTACAGTTGTTGGAACCTAAATTAAGCACCACTCAAAAAAAAAAAATCAGTAATTATTCTGGAAAATGTGAGCCCTCAGCTTTATGTCATAATTTAAAAACAGGCACTATTGTCAACTTATGAACATCAGACATCTGACTGTTGTTACCTTGAAGATGTGTGGTCCACATCCAGTAGTGGCTGGTTGAGATTTGTAAGGTCAAGATTATACTTTGTTTTATAATACTCAGCAAAAGTTTCATATTCCGGGGATGGGAATTTACTGAGTGGAGTAAGATCAGTGTATACATCAGCTACATAGAATCGATGAGGCTGATCAAAATTTCGATACCTAAAGAAAAAAAAGAAAATGAAATATTTGGGCATATGCTATAGCTCAAGCTTTATTTTAATGCAGCTTTATTCTGAATGCTAAGTTCTTCAGAATCTAATGTGGTCAGGTGATAAACTAAAATAACTCACTTGAGGTTTTTGAGTGGTTTTTTTTTGTGGTTGTTGTAGAAACTATTTCTTCAGCTAACTCAAATATTAAATGGAAAGTGTGATACAAGGAAGAATAAAGTCAATCTATAATCTATGAAATCCTCAAGAGTAATTCTGCCAAGACAATTTCTAGGCTCCTATGTGCTAAAGTTCTACTGCATACAAAGCTTGTGCTATCTCACATCTAAACTAACACTTGAACTAGGTCATTCTCCAAATAAAGTTAAAATGCAAAACCTCAAATACATGGAGTAAATTCGCAAGCCATCTAAAGACAACACTGTTCTTGCAATGCAGACTTAAAACCAGAATGCTGCAAAAATTTTATTGTGCCTACTATGCACACTGGAGACCAGGGTGATAAACATGCACAGGAAAGTAAGTACTTAGAAGTACTTGTAATTTTGAGATTTCTTAATGTATGGAAGAAGATAGAAGACGTTTTTGGCTTCTCCCAAATCTGAACCCTATCAGATGGCAACTTATAATTTTCAAAGCAAAGGGGGTTCTGTGGTCAGATCTTCAGGGACAGGTGAAACACCACAGCTCCAATGAAGTCCATCAACTGTGCTAATTCATACCACCACTTCTACACTGTTAACTCTGACTACATGAAGTAATACTTTTATATGACAGTACACCAGTAGCATTTTTACCACACTACTATCATCACTGGAAGGAAGACATATTTAACCTTTGTACGTTTTCCCACTAGCAGTTTACAATATACTAGGTATAAGCACAAGCCAGTCAGTACATTTCCTTTTTTCACATCATGCCAAGCATGACATAGGAAATAATTAAGTCTTCACAAAACCTACCACTTCTGGAGAATCTTTGCATATCCAGTACATAAAATTATGTAAATTTCTCCTCTACATGCCACTAAATAGAAAGACTCTTTCAACTGGTCTTTTTCACTTGTTCATTTTTGCCATCTACCAACATACCTTCCTTTAGCAGGCCTTTCCTGTGAATAAGCAGTAAACAGAAAATAGGACTTCCACTCAATCTACCAAATTAAAATTGCTTTCAGTAGGCCAGTTCTTGATGTAATCACAATGCCTTATTCATAGTATTACATAATTTTGTGATGAACTCTAGCATTCCTAATTAAAAGGTAATGAATACAAGATTAACTACTGACTGAAGAATATCTTTAAATTATTTGATATACCACGAGACACATTTAGATTAATAGCATAGTTCTGACAAGCCATTGTGTTCAAACACTTAAAGTGCTCATATAAATGCAGTAATAAGTACATAGCTAAAGTATGCAGACAGCACTCACCGTGGAATGATAACTGCATCCTGGTAATCTTCTAACTTGAAAATAAAAGGCATTTCTTTTGTATATTGTGTACTGGGAATGCCTGTACGTGCCTCAGATTTCTCAATGTCTTCCATAAACTTAAAGTCAATGTCCAAAGTGCTGGAGTCATCAACTGAAAAAAAAGAAAATGCTCAATTCAGTTACTTAGGGGAGAGTTTTCCAGGCTGAACTTCTCTAGGAAGTTGTAAATAACAAAATTGTTTTCCTTATTCTATCACATATTTGATTATTTAAAAAAAAAAAATTCAAATATGACATACATAGTCAGCTGAAACCTACTATAAATAACTCACATCAACTTGAATTGTGAAGTAGCGATAGAAAAAACCAAAAAATTTTCATGCTACCATATATGGCATTGTTTCTACAGCTAATACTTGAAATTTAACATAAACATAACAAATATGCTGCTAAAAGAATTCAAAGTGATTATTCAAAAAACCAAGAGCTCTGTTCTTACCAACATTAAGAGGTAGAACACAATAGGCTGAATCAGCTTCTGTAGGCTTGAACTCTAGTGCAGGTTTCTCAAGACGAAGAATATGTGAAAAAATGTATTGATGCAGTCGCGTTATCAGCTCAAGCATTTGCAGAGACAGAGTGAAACCAGATTTCTTAAGCTCAATAGATATCGTAACCTCTCCAGAGCGAGTATACACAGGAAAGTGAGGAATCTAATTAAAAAAACAAACAAACAAACAAACAAAAACAAAAGAAATCCAGAGAAAAATCTAGACTGGGATTATTTTAAGAGTATCAGCTGATTAGTATGGATGCTGAGGTAGCCACTTGCTTGACCCCACATCAAACTAGATTAAAATTCTGACCTTTGATAACCTTTAATTATAGACAAGATTTTGATAGCTTAAAGAATGACTGATTACTACTTTTTTTTTTTTTTTATAAATAGAGCTCCTTGTATTTTACGCTCTTCTCTTCATACACAAACAAGTGAAAATGAAGTCTCTTCCTTCATGCAGGAAGAAATGTGTAAGACTGGAATATTCCTGAAATATTTTCTTCTGTGGACAACAGAAAATATAATTTTTAAAAACCTTCCTCAACAGAGTCTCATCCATAGTAAATGCCTATTAATTTTTTCCCAAAGCAAGAGGTGCCAATTTCAATTAACATGGCATACTTTTTCTGCTGCTTCAGACTAGGAATGCTGAGAGGACTTGTTACCATAGCTTTCATATAGATAAGGTAGCACAGCAGGCCATCGCTGTCGCTAATATGCCACTCTTATCATACCTTACAAAAAAGGGCAAATTTTGTATTTGACACTGCAAAATCAAAAAAATGGCATTATAAACCAATAGCTTGGCAAGAAGAAAACATATTGTTCCATCACTAAAGACAGAAAAAGAAGCAGTGACTGGACTGGGTGGATACTACTGCTTATTTTCTGGAGGTTACTTGATGAAAGCAGCACTTAGGGCTATTTCTGACTCTTCAGTCTGGGGTGGGAAGTAAGTGGGAAAACGACAGGTTGTAAGGTATGGAGAATAAGGAAATGAGCTAGATTAATTACCTGAGGTATAGGTTTGGCTGTCAATATGCCAAAACACCTTGTTGTATCCTCAGGAGGATATAGCTTTCTTCTCCTGAAGTTGAGCTCGTCAGGTAGAGGAGTTGTTAACACCATTCCTATTACATACAGGTAACAGGGCTGATCAGGTTTGGGATAGCTATCCCTCAAACATTCTGGAATCTAAAAATAAACAAACTCCAAAACATTAATACAATAAAAATCAGCAAAATTCACATAGAGACTATTATTTGAACAAAGCTTCACTTGTTCATTTGGAAGGATATTGCTTAAAATGGGGGTGGGGGAAATAATCAGGACTTTAAAATTTTCTTTCTTGCAAAAACATTTTCTGAGCAGCCTGGCCTGGCAGCCATAAGATCCAGCCAAACAGTTGCATCAAGGGAGCAAACATTCTGAATTGCTAAGAGGCAATCTCCATTTCATCCGTAAACATCTTCTGTATCTACCCTGTGTAAGAAATGCAAGTCTAACTGCAAAACACAGACAGCACTCGACCATAAACACAACTGAAGCTTTGATACCTAATTTCCATGTTTACCCGGCAACACTGGAGCACATTTTATGTCCCAGGTCTTTGGAAAGCAAAATAGAAGTGTACCTGCACAGGAAAAAAACCTACATTCCAGTAATTCAATTTTTATATAAGCTTGGCTGAACTTACAGCTTCATTAATGGGGATTATCTACCCCAACAGAATTGCATCATACTATCAAAAATGTTTTTTTCTATATACTTGGAATGGATGAACAAAAGTTGTACCCCATTGCCCAGGCACTGGCAAAAGTTTTCTAACTACTGCTGTTTTCTAACAGCAATTCTAGCTTCAAAAGTGAATACCCACAACAGCCACAAGCACTTTTAGCTCTGTTACTCACATTTGTCATAGACCTTAAGGAACCATGCTTTATGTTTGGTAGTTCATTACTTTGTAGGGCTCAAAAACGATCCTCCTGCTCATCTAAAATTAAATAATGTAGTCCTGGATTTTAAAGTTACACTGTAGCAAAACTATGGCCTTGCTTAATGGAAAATTATTCATAAGTTTAATAACTATATTAAGCCCAAGAGGATCTTTTAGACCTTCAACATTTGCCAAAACTTCTTTCCAGATGTGAAAAGTTAGTACAAAAGCAGGAAAAACTATTCTTGCATTTTTGTATTAAAAAAAAAAAAAGAGAAAGAGTGATGCATCGCTTGACAAATCAACTCCTTTGAATGAGATGCCATAATTGCGTTTTACAAGTCACTTCTATTCCAACAGTCCCTAGAGTGAGGTAAAAGGACAGACACAAGAAGAACCACTAAACAATGTGAAAGATTCAATGTCAAGCCCTGCAAGAAAAAAAAACCCCACCAAAACCAACAAAAAACCACTTTCCTCATCTGTCATTCCCTCTGTAATGTACACTGTGGTGCCACAGTATCCTTTCCTCAGCTTTCACAATAACCACCTATTTAAAGCACTAATAAAATCAAGGCACATGGAAGATGGCAAGAATGTAATTACTTAGGAACTATAACCACAGCTGAGGTTGCTTGTGAATGTACAACACAGCTCTGTAACCTACTACCGTGAGTGTACATGCTGACACTCCCACATTACCAAATGCTACCAGTTTACCCATGAAATGCAAAGACTGCCAGAAGCTGCTATGCAATCTACTCTGAATGCATTACCTGTCCTATTGAATGGACTGTACACAGAACCTGTAACAACTGCAGGGGAAGAAGGGAAGTTGCAGAGTAGTTGCAACATGTTCTTGTAGAGCTTTTTTCTCCACTTTCTCTTAAAATATTTGACATTCCCCCATAAGTACTGCCTAAAAAAGTCCAATTCTACAAATTAATGAGGCTGAAATCTATTTTAACAGATCTATAGATAAGTTATGCAATATTGCCTAGCTATAGTAGAGTATCTTACGTGATCTTTTTAGCATATTAAGTATAATACTTAGAATTATTTTTAAAGTAAAAACCCCAAAATATTAGTATAGTTATTTGATATTCTAAGATTTAACCTGAAACCTAAAAAATTCTGTGTTCAACCAGGAAAGTTAAAATTAAACCAAGCAATTTAAGGGAAAAAGAAAAAAAAGAAAAAAAAACAATGCACACACTTGGAAATAAATATATATTCTGGGTTTAGTGACTGGAAAGTAAGTCTGATTCCGCCCCTTCAATCTTCAATTATTTGTCTAGAAAGCCAGTAATTCTTCCTTTGCTTAAGTATATTTACAAGACAACTTAAGGATTTTACAGATTACTAATGCAGGACAACTTTTTCCTCACATACTTTTTCTATACTAGGCAAATAAAATCAGTAAGCTATACAGAAAGCTACAGCCTTTGAACTACAAGCATGCTTCCACAGTATGCAGTCCCTTAAGCTCTTTCAGGCAATAGTGCAAGCTTCCACAGAGTTAGAAGTGCAAAATATTTCCACTACAAATGCCAGACATGTAAAAAGATTCTTATCAGAGAAAATTACACATTGGCTGCTTTATCAGTACATAAAGCATTTGATCAGGTATGTGGATGGCAGTGAATGATACTAACAGCTTTAGGATAGCACTGTCTTCGTTTTGTAGAGCCTGGCCTTCCTGGAACACTGGTTTCTTCTTCATCATGTAAATCAAGCTCTTCCTCATATTTAACTGTTTCTTTACCAACTGGCATCAAATGATCATCCAGTTCACCTGAATATTACGAAAGGGTGCAAAGAAATAGCATTATCAGCAATCAAATCTTGGTTCCTTCAGATACTAACACAGCAGATGTGACTGCTCATGAAAACACATCACCTACATTTTAAAAATATACTTACTAGTGCAAGGCTCTGAAAGTGTAACTTTGAGGAAAGAATGATAAAATCTAATTTTTTGGCAAAAAAAAAAATTACTTACAGTAAAAGCCTCTGAAAGAAGAGTGTGTCCAGCAAAGCTGAGGGAGGTTCTTCCCCTCTACCCTGCCCTGGAGATTTGGAATACTGCATCCAGTTCTTGGCTCCTCAATTCAAGAGGGAAAAAGAACTACTGGAAAGAGTCCAGCAAAGAGCCACTAAGATGATTAAAGGCACTGGAACACCTGCCTTATGAGAAAAGGCTGAAGAACCAGGTTTGTTTAGATTCTTCTCAGCCCAGTGACAGGACAAGGGGCAATGGACAAAAACTGGAACCCAGGAAGTTCCACATAACCATAAAGAAAACAGTCTTCATTTTGAGGGAACAGCACTGGAACAAGCTGCCCAGAGAGATGGTGGAGTCTCTGTCCCCACAGGCATTCAAAACACACCTGGACATGTTTCTGTGTTATTTACTCTAGGTGATCCTGCTCTAGCTGGGGAGCTGGACTAGATGGTCTTCAGGTGTCCCTTCCACCCCCTACCATGCTGTGATTGTGTTTCTGTGAAATACTCATTTAAATATCACTCACATGGAGTTACGCTAAGGAAGAGGAAACTTCTATTTCTGTATCATAATGAAAAGGGAATTACTGCTGTTGAACATGTACTCTCAATACTGAGTTAAGCTATCACCGTGTTATTCTTGGATACATTTCTCTGTATGAATTCAGTTTAACTCACAAGAAAAACAACCAACCCAAAACAAAACCCAGACCTACAATTTTTTTTTTTGCTTAAAAGATACAGAAATGTATGTATTTCAAAGCACATAAAACACAGAATTCTCTTTAAAACTTTCCACAGTGAAGAATATGCTCCATTACACTTACTAGAAACAAGAGAGCAGAAGAAATCCTGCAATGTTTTATTTTTGGAACATGGCTTATGATACATTAGAGAACAGACTAAATTTAGGGTAGTGTATTTTATTTTGTAATTTGTTACAAATCACTTAAAAAGAAGTTATCTTTTGGCTTCAGGATGTTGTCCTTGATCTGTAATCAACATTTTCTAGAAAACAAGACTCTTTTCCCCTTTATTAAGAATATTTCATGTCAAAATCTGTGTCTTGTATTAATGTTAATTTGCTGTTGAAGAAAAAATTTAAGTAACAAGATTCCCTTGGAAAACCTAACTTCAGCTTACAAAAAGTTTAAGCTAAATTAGTAAGCACAAGATTATATCACAAAACAGGGCAGAAGAAAGGATGTTATAGTAGATAGTTACAGTAGAAATTCACGGCTATGGGTGACATCTGTATACCACAATCAATTTCACAATTACAGAATAACCTTCAAAGAGATATTGCTTTTCTGGTTCTTACCAATTTTGTGTAGTTTTTCACAGCAAATAAGAGCTACAACTCTCTCAGCCAGTCTTGCACAACTCATTGGAGGACCCTACAAACATTTAAATATTTCTTTAAAAACTTTTGTTGCTAAGTACATTATAACTTATACATGTTTAATTAATTTAACACAAACATATGAGGCAAGCAAAACTTGTGAATATATTCAGGCTTATGTTGTTCTTTCCACAGAAGCCAAAATTACAGGAACTCAACATACTATGGATCAAAACCAATAAAGGATGTTTTCCTAAATCATAAAGGTGTGAAAAAAAGGCAGTGGGAAAAAAAAATCTAAATATTTTTACCTTTGGAATAAACAGTAATTGCTGGAAAATAGATTATAACAGAAACAAACATAAACCATTCTGTGAAGAGTGACCTAAGTACAGTTACAGAGCACAGTACAGGAAAAGAAAAAGTGACTTTCATTAACAACAATGAAACTAATTCTAGAAACAGCACAGACATCTATACAAACACTTAATTTCCATGCTTTTCCTCCCCCAGATACCTACAACAATTGAAGCTCGAAGAGGTGAGTTGATTGGCAGGTAGAGAGTAGAGTAAAACGTATGATCAGGTAGTTCTCTGGTTTTACACTTGGGAGCTAGGTGTGTAAATGGATCACTTGGTAATCTAGCGCAGTACCTAAGTTGACAAAACATTTTATAAATTATCAAAACCTGCAAATTGAAACCTAAACACGTTTCAGTGGAATCTTGCCTTACTGGTGTGAGTATCATAGCAGATGATTTGAGACCATATTGAGTACTGCAAGGTTACACTGCTGACTCATATTCAACTTACTACTGAGCAAGAAAACTTTGAGTCCTTTACTATAAAACTTCTCTAGCAAGGTGTTTCCAAGTTTGCAATGATCCACAAGACCATTCCATCTCAGGTCCCAGTGTTCGCATCTCTTTGCTTAACCTCCTGAGCTTACTACTGTCCCATTCTTCCTATTTGTCATGGCTACTCATCTGAATAGTACCCTCTCCTCCACTGCACCCACTTCTCTTCTCCAGCAACTTAGGTGACAACGGCAAACATGCTGTTAAACTGTAATGAACCTCCTAATGACCCATCACTAAAGCTTTTGAACCATCTACCATTACATCCTTCCAATCTGACTGCTTTGCTAGTCTTTATTTACCAGAAAGTCCACTGAAATGGTCTGCAACTCAAGAATCTGGCTATTCAGGTACTATAGCAGTTTCATCAAAAACTTTACTTAAGTAATGACATTTACTGCTTTCCCCTCGTTCACAGTCAATTACTTTATCACACAAGATACAACAAGGTTGATCAGGCGAAATCAATAAAACCAGTAGCTACTGCCAATCCCTTTTTCCTTTTAGTGCCTGGAAACTGCTTCTGTAAGAACTTGGTCTGTAATACTCCATATGACCAATGTAAAATTGACCAGTCTCTTAGCTCCCTGGATCTTCCTCCTTGCCATTTTTGAAGTGTTGTAACATCTGCCTTTTCCCTGTCATTGAGAAACTGCTAATTGCCATGAACTCAGGAAGATGATATTTGGCTAGCTCCCTAGGAGCTGTCTTGTGGATCTGCATTATATTCAGCTTGCTTACTATGTTTTTAAACATGACAACAGATTGCGACTACAAATGTGAATACTAGAACTGGAAGACATTGTGAGAGCCACTCTTGCTTATTTTTAAAACTAGCCTGTCAAGAGCTAGAAAGCTTTAATTAAATAGGGATCAGTATCACTACATTCATTAAAAAAAGCTAGAACCTCTGTAGGATGAAAAGACAAAAAAGTAAGTTACCCCTTCAAATTACTATGATCACTTTAGGAGAGAAGATCCTGTCAGGATTCCCAAGAGAGAAAGTGTACAATACCTCAGCCTATGCATCCATGTTGTGAGACAGACTAAAAAAACTTTTATTCAAAGACAAGAAATTTACTTTTTGATGTGAACATGCCTCTTACCTATTTATGTGTCCAATAGCAGTGTTAATAGTAACTCTTGGACTGTTCTCATCTGGCCTCAACACATAGGGTGGAAACACATCATCGTCATCAACAATGGGTTCAGTTTCGGTTTCATTGGTATCAATAGATTTGGAACATTTGTTTCTGAGGATCTTAACATTTCAAGAACAGAATGTGATGAGAGATTTTTCCCTTAAAAAATATTATGATACATTTAACAAAACCAGGAACATTCCTTTGACCTCATACCTTCTCAATTGCTTTGTATGTCTTAAGATCTTCTTCAAAAGTTTTGATTTTGTCTGTATCTGCTAACATAATGTAATTGGAAATTGGTGCTCTAGCTCTTCCTTTTGACTGCACATAGGAACGATATTCTGTGGGCAAATCAAAACGCACCACCAAGTTGCATTTTGGGATGTCAACACCCTCTTCTACAATACTAGTAGCAATAAGTAGGTTGGTCTCATGTGCTCGAAATTTTCTAAGAACCTGCAAAAGTAATGAAGAAAAATTTAACAGATTATTTTGAGATCTGTTCTATTATCAGATTCACCAAAAGCCAATAAAAAAGGGAAATGGATCAGACATTCCAAGTAGTCTAAATATGCAGATGAATATACTACAAAAAAATCTTTTCAAAACCACAGCAAAACTATTTTATCAGAAAAGGTAGATTTCTAGGAATCAGATATAGTACATGGTATTACAAAAATCCAGAAAGCCAGAACAGTCAGCAGCAATGGAGAAGATCCCACCTATTTATTTGCAATCTTCAAGCTGTAGTACATTTAAAAGAAAAAAAAATTGCTTTCAGAATAGCATATTTTCCAACAATTTCTGAAGTTGAAAGCTCCTCAAGAGGTGAAGCACATTTGAGAGCTGGTACTTCTGATATTTATACTACCACATAAGGATATTCCCTGAACTTCCAGTGACTGTGCCCTAGACTCTGCTTGTTGCTTTTTGTTTTATAAGATACACACACAAAAAGGTTAAGGTACTACTAGTTCAAATTACTTTG
The DNA here is from genome assembly GCF_027791375.1 of Indicator indicator. Classification (NCBI taxonomy): domain Eukaryota; kingdom Metazoa; phylum Chordata; class Aves; order Piciformes; family Indicatoridae; genus Indicator; species Indicator indicator. Next base: position 19,846,758 of record NC_072013.1, read on the forward strand.
TTCAAGTTACCTCTTCCTGTTTTCTGAACTCTACTTCCATCTGCTTGTTCCGAGGTTGGTTCTTTCCAATGCCATGTCCAGTTATAAAATTGCTACTGATGTAAGACAGTTCTGGATCTTGCTTGCCAGCTTCTTTAATCAACCTAAAGATATTACACGCATTTTTAGAAGTCACACAACCCAGAAAATGGAACTCTACTCATAACCACTGTGGTTATTCTCACTTTCTGTAAATTATGACTGACCTTAGCAGAAAGACGTAACTGCTTCCTCAACAAATTACGTTTTCTCAATATAAAGTGATAATTTTTTGGTTAAAACATGGATTGTCCTTCTTCACATTAAAATAAGTATTCTGTTCAGGAATACTAATGACACAGAAAGATCAGTGCTTAGCCTAACCAGTGAGATGTGCATTACTTCTGTAATTAACTCAAACTGCAGCTGCAATTAGAGGACAATCAAATTCTTTGAAGGAAACACTGAACAGAGCAGTGAGGATCATCCATGCTCTCAGTTTATTGCCCTGCATCTGCCTGTAGGTTACAGAAGCAGAAAAGCTGTCTTATTATGCAGTGTTTTGAGTTCACTGACAAGGCAGAAGGTTGCTCATATAAACAATGCATTGAATCTAGAACTAGTAGTTATGCCATAGCATCCTTAGCTAATCTGTTTTCAGCATGGACAGAACCTGGGATTCTCAACTGTAACAGGTATTTGAGCAGCAGAGCCAATAAAACAAAATAAATTAAAAACCCCAAGTTGTCATAGATGAAAAATTACAACCTTTGCATGTCTCACTACAGCCATTCCAGTACTACTTTACTCATACCACATCCACTATGTCCATTATCAGATGCTCCTCAGATGCAAAGCATAGTGTGCATCTGTATACCTCTGTAAGTACTTCAAACCTTCCCCAATTAAATCTCTAGCACTTGTGTGTTGTGCTGGTTTCCAGCTACACACCTACCACTGTTGCCAAACAAGATAGAAAACAGCAGTTCTCTCTGCCCTTTCTACTCTTGTAAAACTATTAAAATCCCTCCCATTTACCCGGTTGATGGTTTAAGCAAGATTTGTAGCAATATAAAATACCTTAAAGACTTCCTTCACACTCCCTTAAAACTGGAACGAACAAGGCATACAGACAAGGTAACGGAAAAGCAGCAAACAATTTGTGATCCTTATGATGCTTCTGTACTAAAATGCAAAGTATGTCTGATTTGGACAAAACTTATGATTTATTTTTACATTTTTTTCCACATAGCATTCCTGTTCAGCCATATGGCTGCAGTCTGAGTATCTACTGAGCACCTACTGAGCACCTCCAACATTCTTAATGTATCTCAATTACAGAAATGGACAGCTAAAAACATTTCACTGTGCACATCTTAAGCAAGTTCCTGAGAAACATTCAATACTTCATTCTTATGGTTAAAAATGCCATAGTGTTAGGTAACAAGTGTTTTTCAAATAAGATACAAAAGCTTCTGCTTTCAGACACCTGTCTGAGGGAGTTGAGAGGCACTGCAATGAAAATGGAAGGCAACTGGGCTTTAGAAAATATTTTCCCTTCAAAAAGCTTATAGGCACCAGAACTCAGCTGTATACACCAAATAAACCAGTAAATAAGCTACATCAACATTTGTGTGTAGTAATAATCAAAGAATAAGTTATATTTTGATTTTTTTTGGTCCAGGGTTGTTCAGTGTTTTCTGTGGTATGATTTGCTTTGTTTTGTTAGTTTTTGTTGTTGGCAGTTTGTTTTTGTTTGATGGGGGGGGGCTGTTGTTGGTTGGTTTTGTTTGTTTATTTCATAGTATTTACAACATATGCAAGGGCTAAAAAGTGGTATCGCAGAATGTTAGGGGTGGGAAAGGACCTCCAGAGATCAAATGCAACTGCCCTGCCAAACCAGGATCACCTAGGCTGCACAGGAATGCATCCAGGCAGATTTTGAAAGTCTCCAGAATAGGAGCTCCACAACCTCTCTGAGCAGCCTGTTCCAGTAGAAAGTACAATACATGCCTTCCTTCGCCATGATAGCCTTCATAAAATATGATTCAGCTCCACATACTGCCATAATAAATACATTCTAAGAAAAATTGTAATTCTGATTTAACTTAGCTCTGTGTAATGATCCATACTGGATTACTGCTCCAGTGGCTATCACATACTAATTCAAACACTCAAGACTTCCTTATTCAGGAGTCTTTCCACTTGTATGCATGACATTACATATATCTACAAATCAGGAGAGGCCCTTGAACTAAATGCACTCAACTGAAGTGAGCCTATAGTGAAGTTCTGCACTGAAGGCTTAATTCTGACAGCTCAGGTTTGCCTGATGAGGTGTCTTACATGAGCTAAAGGAGGATTTTGAGAAATGCATAGAGACACAGAGCTTTATTTTTGCTGCCAGCAATATGCACCAAATGTGCCTAAAGCTTAAGGACGGCAGAATTTGGCTACCTGATCTAGCTCAAATATCAGAACCCCAAATCAAGATCAGTGAATAAATCAGGTGTCATTCATAAATTTGTAGCAAATAGCATTTAACAATTAAGTTTTATATATAACTAATAGAGATCACATTCAGGAATAAGAGCTGATAAGGAACTCAAGTACTGGATAGTATATCTTGACAAATATTGCAGGGTTCATATTTTTCTTGGTAGAGACTAAGAAAATACTGTGTTTGACTGAACTGGCATTTTATAAACACCAACTGTTAAGGTAATGCTGGCAAATCTTAGGACATATTTGTGAAAGGAGAAATTTATTTTCTGTAGACTTGGATCATATGATAATGTGATTTAGTAAGGTAATGGTAAAATTTCCAGAGGTATTGCACACAATAGGTTGGACAAGTTTCCAGCATCCATTGCAAATACAAGGACCAATTAAGATGAATCAGTACATGGCTCTTAAGTATAATATTTAACATTTTACGTGTTGAAGTAATCAAATTACAAACTGAGGTTCAAAATAAGCCCTTGAATACAACTTTCAAAGACACAGTCTTCCTATCCACCTCATGTAAATATGGCCTGAACTAATTTTTTTGGTCATTCTTTATGCAGATCCAGTACACCAACTTTAAAACAGCATAAAGAAAATACAAGACCTCATGATATTAACATCCATATACTGGCAGCTAAGACTGCCTTTAAAAAAAAAACAAAAACTGATTAAAAATAAAAAAGGGCAAGCTTTACCTATTTAGAACAACAGCTGTGTATCTTCTTTCCACAAAAATAATTCCGCATAAAATATTAGTAAAGGGAGATGGGAAATTAGTCTCTGGCTTCTCTTTCTCCTCAATTTCTTCATCCTCGTCATCATCTTCAGAATCACTCCAAGACACGTAATTATCCTGATTCCTATTGTTATACCATTCAACACTTTCAAACTGCTGCCGCTCATACGGTTTATATTTGCGCAAGATTTCAAGCAGCTTTATCACTTTTGGGGTTACAAATTTCAGGTCAAGTGAGGCAGGCGAGAAGTGCTCTTCACAGAGTGCATGTATTTTCCTTAGGAAAGTGTCTGTAAACAATAAAAATTTCCTGTGCAGCTCCTCTTGTTCGTGTTTGATATACTTCTGTAGCTCTCTCACCATCATCCCAGCTACCTTATCTGCACACCAGGGTCCCAGAACAACCAACACAGCTCGACAGTCTGACAGTATCTACAACACATGAATTCAAATATCAGTTCAAAGAGTATAGTCATGAACTATTCATTTAACACTGGGATCTTGTTTTTCTCATAAGGATTACAACAACTATTCCCTTATAAAAACGTTTAGGAGTCTGCTTTTGTTATTTAGGTGACCTTGGGAACTTCATTGTTTTCTAATGGAGCAAATTGCACCCACCTCCCTTAAATTACTACAACTAAACTTAGAAATGTGTACATTTCCAAATGTCAGTAAAAACCTCAGAAACAAGTTCAAAGAACATTTCACAATTTTGTGGCACTAGAAACTGAAATTTACCTGAAGATAATTATACTAAAAAAAAAAAGAATACTTCTTAAGGCAGCTAGATAGACAAAGCAGAAGTTATTATTTTTGATATTTAACATAAACAGCAAATCAGGAGAGAATTATGCCCTACTTGGATTGCACAGTATAGGCACTTGAGTACCACTATCTCATAATAAGTGGTTGCCTCCTGAAGAATCAAATGGTGAAAAACTACCCAGAAGTGGAGCACACCAAACATTATTAGTAAGAATCAGAATTTGGATGTACTAGTACAACAGAAGAACTATGATAGAACTATAGCAACAGCCAGGATGACACAGTTTTCAGATGCTCCTTTAACTTCTCTTCTTCCTTTCTGTGAGGAAGAGGAGGTTATCATCCTCTTTACACTATCCTCCATTAAGCGTATCAGCTCTAAGACTTAACTATAGGCAAAATGTATCTATACTAATTGTAACTGCATGTAGAGGCTTGATGCTCTCCACTACCAAGGCAAAAGGCATCTCAGGCTGAAAACTGACCTTTTCTTAATATTGGTGCCTCCATCTTTTTAAAGAGGTACTGGATCAGAACACATGCACAGTGGGTTACATGCATTAGAAGCACAGTAGTTAATCCACTCTTCCATACTATGCAAATCCTGGGGACTGTCCCCAGCTGCCAGTATTCCTGATATATTTTAGCCTACTACATTAAGTTTATCACAGAAGTATATAGGAGTTTGTTCCTTCTACACAGCTGTAATAGGCTGCCTTATGTATCATCTTTCACTCTGGCCCAAATAATAATTTTCTAGACAGTATCAGAATGCTAGGCTTCCAAGAATGTTAAAGGAAACTGGAACACTTTGGGCTAAAGAAATATGTTCCCCAACTTCCTCATGGACTATTGTAGAAATGTAACTGACTACTGACTTCTTAAACAAAAGGCTTAACATACCTCAGGATGCAATTCCAAACCACAAGCCTCAAGAGGGAGGAAAAAAAAAAAAAAAAAAAAAGCACCTGCCTGGCCCCCGTGTATGACAGGTCCCTGCACCAGGCCATCTGAACTCTGCCATCTAACATGACAACACAGGGGCAAACATGACGTTAAGGACAGGCTTGAAGTTCAACTCCATTCGAGCACGGTGTGCCACTAGTCCAAGAGTGTGCTAAGAGAAATTGTAGAAATTGCAGATCTATGGCTGCAATTTTTGTCTGAATTCTTCTTTATCATCTTTTAATACACGTGAGTACAGTTTTTCGAAATATTTCCTGAGGCATTACTTCCTCTTCTGTACTGAATTATTCAAAGGTGATAGGAGATCGCAGAGACATCAAATTCTTAACTTCAGAAATAAGGACCCATAACATCAGGGTGCAGAACTATTTTACTGCCTTAGGCAAATCTGAATCATAAACTAGATGAAGTTCTAACCAATGGTTGACATTCAAGTTCCACTCATTTATGAAAAGACCTGCATTGTTAGAAAAAACAGAAGTCTTTTTGCTCAGATAGTCTAGAATAGTTAGCTTAGAACATTTTAGTAATGTAACATACATAGCAAAAAAATCCAGTAGTAATCAGATTTTCACAAACCTTAATGTCCTTACCTGCTTAGAAATTAAGGTAGAATCTCTTTCTTTCGAATGTACAGATATGTTGCAGTCATTCAGGAAGGTAAGCGCTTCATCCAATTCCTTCAATAATCTTCCATACAACCCACTTTTATCAGTATATGGTCCACAGTCTACAACAATCTCACATGGCTGAGAAGTATATCTTAATTGAGGGCAAAGGTCAAATTAAACACAGCTTCTGAAAGTCAGGCTATTTCAGCCTGGTCAGTTTATACAACAAAACAGCAACACTAAGAGTATTTGAGCACATTTTTTTCCCCATCATGAATTAATAATAACAAATAATTATACAGTTAAATACTTGAAAAAAGCCTTTGCCATCCCAAATACTTCATTCTAAAAAATTGTTTAATACTTTGCCTAAAATGGAGGTTAATACCATCTTGGTTGATAGCATTTTATTGTTTGTTTAGTTTTTTGAGGTCGTTTTTTTCCAGTTGTTTTGCTGAGACACTTTTGTTCCAGGTTTGGGTTTTGGTTTGGTTTTTTGTTTGTTCATTTCTTTGTTTTTTCCTCTCAACTACAGAAAAATCTCTGAATATCGAGGCAAATCAGCCTTTGACCAAATGTCAAGGAAAGATGTACTTCAACACTGGTTATTCAAAAGGCAATTTAATGTTTCCTCTCCACCCCAAATAGAGGTAAGTAACAGCATCACACACCCCCAAACTTTTCTGAAGTTTAAAAGAGAATGCATTGCTACTGGCTTATTCTTCTATGCAAAATGAAAACGCAAGCATCAATTTAACAGTTGTAATTCTACAATATACCTGTCTAAGACCACCAAATCAGTTGCAGTTTCAGCGTTGCTCTTCAAAATTTTCTCCAGTTTCTGGATCTTCTCCTCTAACTCGGCAGGATCACATTTCCCATTTAAAATGGAAGCTGTTAATCCCAAGATTCGAGGACATGATGGATAATCCTCACAGATCTGTGAAGGACAACAGAATGAAATACCTTACTTTCTGCAAGTCTACCATCAAGCTACAAGACTGCTAACTTCAATGCTTAGTTGAAAACTAGAAGTGTTGGAGAAGGAATCATATATTAAACTATTGACTTGAAGTTATACTAGAAAATGAATAAAGATGACTGCTGTTAAAAATAAATATTAATTACATGGAAAAATATAAGGAAATACACAGTTAGCAATGCACAGAATAACCTTGCCATGTTTACAACACATAGAATCACTGAATCATTTTGGTTGAGAGAGATTTAAGATCAAATCCAACTGGTTAGCCCAACACTGCCAGGTCACCACTAAACCATGTTCCCTCAGCACCAATATTTACACCTTTTAAATAGGATGGTGAGTCCACCACTTCCTGGGCAGCCTGTTCCAATGCTTTACAACTCTTTATCTGAATAAATTTTTACCTAATACCTAACCTAAACCTCCCCTGGTGCAACCTAAGGCCATTTCCTCATCCTGTTGCTTGTTACTTGTATCATAACACTTCCACAACAAGTAAGAACTAACACAACACCTAAAAACATAAAACATGCATGCTCTGGTTAAACTTGAAGAGAGATTTGGAAAGGTATGTATTATACAGGTTTCTTGTATGGTATATGCTAAGTATCACATGGAGCCAAGAACATCCCGAAAGAGCCCTACAAACATTTTAGAAATCACTGTTTTCAAAATAACAAAACCTGATACATGCTTCCCATTCCCAAACTCACATATTTTATTAATGATTGTAAAAAATCCCCCCAATTCTATAAATTACGCTTCTTTTCTCTGTTAATACCAGATTTTAATCTCCACTGCACATACTGTACATACACTGTTTTTCTACTTCAATATGTCACCAATGTCTTCATTCACTACACTAATTTCAAAGTTCCAGGACATGCTAAAAATAGAGTTCCACTGCTGTACTTCCCACTGCTTCAAAAGCTTTCTTCAACAGCTCCCACCCAATTCTTCCTCTTCAACCAAGTATTAGAACATTCATGCAATGGAACCCACCTTCATAATTTCACGGTATGGGTGATCCTGGATTGCAAGATGGCACTCATCAAATACCAGAAGATTAATATTCGACAGGGATAAATATTCATTTCTCAAAACAGTCAAAGCAACATGACATGTCATAACCAAGACCTAGATTTAAAGGAAAAAATAGAAGTGTCAGTACAAGAAAAGTGCTTCAAGATGAAGTAGGAAAGTCTTCTGCAAGTCTTACTAAACAGATAATTATGTATTATTTTTACTCTGAACTCCATTAAGTATAGTAACACTTTCACCTATGGTAATTTCTCAGATGTATTTCATAGGCTAAATGCTAGAGAGAAAAACCTGGAATATACAAATGTTTGCATTACTGCAAGATACTTAGCTCAGCTTGGAAAGAAGATTATAACAGAAATGGTCCAAGAAACACCAAGGAAAATGTTACCATTAAAGCTAATGATTTTCCATCTAGAAAGAGAACTACACAATGTTTCCAAAAATGCAGAAATACAATGCATGCTGAAAAGAATGTGCTGCATCCCTAGAGAGCTTTCCATTTTATCAGCTTTTTTACTACCTAATAATTAAGCATCTTTTCATGGTATTTAAAGAATGCACACTCAAAATGTCTTCTGCAATCATCATCACAATGAACCGTAAGACAGGGAGACTGAAAACAAAGGATTAAAGGGACAGCTTTTTAAAAACAACTTGAGAAGCCCTATACATGTTTTACCTCAAAATTCATCTATAAATAATAACAATAGTCTGAATTTGTTAGAAAATAAGTTAGTGTATAATTAGAAAAAAGATCACTTCTGATCAAGGCTACCTCACTGTAGATTCTCCTTAATATTTAGAGTTTATAGTTAATACATTACCTGATGCTTAGAGAATTCCTGACTCCACTTCTCTTTTGTCCATGATTCAGTCACCTCTAAACTTGAATACTCTCCTACTTTAAGATCTGAATGTGTCCTGACAGCTGACACTTGCTGAGCAACTTGATTTGCTTAAGAAAAAAACCAAACAAACACATAAACCAAAAACCCAAAACCACAGAAATCTCAGTCACATAAGCGTGTTCTCATACAAGGTGTGTGGATTATTACTTAGTACTGTGCTTCATAACATGATCTTTAGCTCAGATTAATGTTGAATCAGAGGGACACAGCAATTGCCTTCATATAAAACTACAGCAAGGAAACAGACTGGTAACTAAATTGCACTTTAGATTCAACATCTTGTCTCTTGATTTCTAGTTTAAAATTATCATAAAGAGATTGTATTAAGTGGATTATAAGTAACATCAGTTTAGCGTCCTTTCTGTTAAAGGTTTTATGCAAAAGTTTCTCCCAACTCCACTTTTACATAACTTTTATTAAGTAATATTCTATGAAGATACTAGGAGCATGTAAAGGAACTCAGTGTATTTCTCTTCTTACCTGAGTTGACCAAGAATACAGTTCTTTTCCCATTTTTGTTGAAATCTCCCCTGATCTGATAGGACAGCTCTTTAGTGAGTAGTACTGCAATAAAAGTCTTCCCTGAGCCAGTGTTTAAGCAGACTATTGTATTATGATCCAAAGCTGCTTCGAGCAGTTCAACCTAGGTTTAAAAAATAGCACATGAATTGGCAGCAATGCAGTGAAAAAAATTACAAAAAAATACAAGTGCAAGATAAAGTCAGTAGTACCTCTAGAGATATTCTCAGTGCCATTGTATATCGCTTTCATACCAATTTATAGCCACAGCCTTTCAAAAAATGTTGATGCACACCATTCAGTCTATCTTCTAAATCTAAAATCTTTTAGTGTCACAATTTATGCTATTTCAAGTAGCTTTCTAACTTTTTTTTTAATGGATGCTGCTGTTGCTAGATACACCGTGTTAAGAACAAAGCTAGAGCTTTTAAATTTAACTGTATACATCAAGTCAGCCAAGTAAGCAAGTATGTTAGCTCAGGCTGACCTAAGCTTTTCAGTAATAGTAACCAAATGTGAGCTTTCAGACACCTCTGCAGTCTACAACTGCAATTCTAGAACTCAGAAACAGGTTTTCTTTACAAAATAAAAATCACAGTGCCCTGATGGGGGGTTGTGACATTACTGAGCAGCCCTCACCAGTAGGGAAATAAAAAAAAAAAAAAAAGTCATCAAGATTTAGCAAGTAGAAGTCAGAAGGTCAGAGGGGAAAGAAGACACTGTATGCATACGTAAGTCAAGATGCACAGTGTAATGATTACTGTATTTGTCTCTAACATCATTTTGCAGAGATCAGCAAGAGAATATTCAGCTTAGAAGTTGTCCTGCTTGTTAAACCAAAGAGAGAGAATGGGACATTATGAATATAAAACACAGCCATGCTAAAATGACACAATTAACTCCCAACAGGAGGAGCTGTGAGAGAAATATGCTGATTCTGTGCAACACTGCACATCTTTCAGCTAACTCTGGCTCCTTCTCAAGTAGATTAATGGATTTAATTGCACTTTTTTTTCCTGATAGTATTGTATGAATATTACCACTAGTACCTGATATTTTCTTGGCGTATAAATGTTATCATGAATTGCTTCTTGTTGCCATGGTAGTCCAAAAAACGGACCCATTGGGGAGGAAGCAGGGGTCATGAGCTGCAGTCCCGCCATGCTGAGGGATTGCAAAGCAGGGCTTTTCATTCATTCATCCAGTGTTTCTTTCATTGCATTTTTGTTCCAGCACAGCCTACTATGAGAAGAAAAAGAAATAGTATTAGATAGTCACAACATAAAGCAAGAAGAGAAAATTTATTCTGTGAAAAGGACGTTACTTGATTTTACTTCCACCAAGTGCGAAAATCTCATGCTATTTTCAGCAGAAAACATTAATTTCAAATTTACCCGCACTTTTCCACTTAAAGATGTATGTTTATCAAAGTATCACAGATATTCAGAAAAGCTGTGCTAAACTGGACAAAGTTCATTTTAGACATTTGGAATCACACACATTTCAGAATAAAGTTCCATTTATGATCAGAACATTCACTTACGTTTTTAATCTCATTTAAAGTAACTTTAAGAACAATTTTTTAAGAAATAAAACTGGTTTAGCTTCACTTCAAGATAGAAAAGTATTTATTTTCTAGAGCACAGGCATAGGAAAGTACCACATTTTCAATTTTATTTTCCAACCAGAAAGTCTCTCTGACTAGTTGAAGGTTTAATTACACACATGAAACAGGAATTTTATTCTAGTCTGTGGGAAATGAACAGGAACTGCACAAGAGCCTCCGTATTTTCAAATCAGCAGTTTCTGATAAAGTTATCTGTTTAAGGAACTAGCAGAAGTATTATCAGTAAATGCTGATGACTCTGACAAGGACTAATGGAGAAAGGTCCCATCATCAGCTTAGGCACAAATTTAGCGTGAGCCACAAATCTAGTGTGAGGTGGGGGTTGGAACTAGATGATCCCTGTGGTCCCTTCCAACCCTGACTGATTCTGTGAAATTTCCATAAAGATATTCTAATTGATATATAAACAAAATTTAGAACTTGACAACAACAATGCCCTGGAAAGCACCTTCCTACTAGGGCTATGAGGTCTTCATCACTCAGTATTAAAAAAAAAAGTTTGTGGTCAAGAATGAGCAAGATAAAAAAAGACTATCTAAAAAAAAGAAAAAGTCAATTGTACCTCACCGAGGGAACCTGATTAAGGCCTGATGAAAAATAAAAATACTGCTGAAGTACAAGACATAGCATGAAATCTAGAAAATTGTGAGTATTTCCTGTCCTGTTCAGATCAGACACAAACTATTCAACAAAACAGTATTTTCACAGTTGTCCTCAGAATTCCTAGATGCTTTGGTATTCATTTTTGCATCAATCTCACATTGAGAAATGCATAAAATTGACAATGCTTTCAAATTTAATAAGTCATTAGAAATACACAAGGAAAAGCTAATTATCATCCTAAAGCATGGAAGTGTCCTTGTTTTTCCCATGTAATAAGAAAGTTGATTAAGTTTGGCAAATATGAAGTTAGAGACAGGGTGGGGAAGAAAAAAAAACATACAGTATCTAATAGAAAATACTAACCACTAATGGTTGAGAAATAACTGCTTTGAGAGTTTATAAATCATTCAATTTGAAAGAAAAAAACCAAAGTATTTATTTTTAAAAGTGAAAATTTTACTGAACTTAAAAACTGTTTTATTTAATATCAACTATTTAACATAATTTGACTAATAGAACATTGTAGCACTTCGATGTATATTCACATTTTTAACATGGCTCAAATTGTATTGTAAACTTAACTAATATTAAATAACTATAGAACGCTCAGACAAAAAGAAATCAAACTCTATCTCTAGTTTTCCATCTCAGGTATATTTTGTAAAATAAAGAGAGGGCAATACATCAAATTATGTGATCACTCTTCTTGCAGACTCATGCAGGAATAATGTCACTTTATAGAAAGTAATCTGAGATAAAGCTTTGTCTCAGTTTTTCCAAAGGGAAAGGGGAAGTCTTAAAGGAGAGTATGGTTAGGTTCAAGTAACATTGTTCTGTTCCATTATAAAGAATTATTTCTCTTTTGATGACAAACATTCAGTAGTAAATGCCACTTAGTGAAAGAGAAGGGAGAAAATGTAGTGAAAAGCATGTCATCCACTCCTCCAAGCTAACAGATGACACTCCTCTTAATACATCTAGCTTCTCTTTTTCTGTTCCAATCGGTATCATGCTCATTGGTAACATACAAAAATCATCCTCTGAAGAACATACCTTTATCATGACTAAAAGTTTCTATTGAAATAGTCAGGCATGTTTCTCTACTTACATTCAGCATGTCACGTGGAAACACAACTAGCATTTGCTTTGTTTAAAGTAAGACCTTGTCACAGCCATCATAATCGCTGAAGGCTGGAAAGAAACCACAAACCTTCCCCGTAACAGCTAAAGCAAATTCCCCAATCATTCTTGTGTTTAAGCCAAACAACTTCAGTTTTATAAATCACTTTAGATGAGCAGTGCCTCTTCTTTTTTCGTTATTCTACCTACTCTGTGTTTCTTTTACAAATCATAAATACAACATATGAAATAGCTGTATCACACCACCACGAGGGAATTAAAGAAACCCTATCTCCTTTACTACACACTTCATGACAGTGATGCTACATTTGATACCCCACTGCATGAAACAAGGGGAATTCATACTTATGTATGTTCCAGCTTTATCTGGAAAAGCTGTGAAACAACATATCTAAACTACAATTAGGTTTCTGTGTATCTTTACTAAAGTCTTACCCTAAAATACAACCATGTCACTGAGATAAAAACATTCTCAAAAAACTCTACGTTTGAAGCGCAAAGGAAAAATACCTGCGCGTTTGCAACTTGAAGAATACGCACAGCAAAACACCATTATTACCCTGCAGTCTGATACACATAAAAACAGAGAATGTACCTATAATAAACTGCACAATTAATCAAGAAAATATCAAACCTCAGCTCACATGAGGAAGATCTGACAAGATCAATGTCAAGGTTATTACAGGAGTAAACCAGAATAATGAAGTAAGTGTATCATTCCATGTCTCTATTTCAACAGCAAGGAAAACTATCCAGTTCTTTGATAAAGGAAAAGCAGTACCATCTAGAAGGAAGAAAGGAAAAAAACCACATCTATTTGAAGAACAGGTTTTAAATTGAAAACATTTGAGATGCAAGTACATGTGTTCAGAATTTGTGGACAGAAGTCAACTGAACCTAGCTAACTGAAACTAGCTAAATAAGGAAGAAGGAAAAAACCCAGACTAGTTCTATTCAGCCATTGTGAGTAAAGGAAGATATCTGCTAGGTGTTCCGTCCTTATCCACTGCACTATTTTGAAAATGGATACAAGAAAAAAAAAAAAACCACTGTAAGAACTTGCTGAAGCTGAATTTGGAGGGAGAAATGCAGAAACAAGTCATGCTTCCTGTGGCTTTAGACCAGTTTACAGAAGCTGGACAAAGTAGCACAGTATCCAAACTTATCTGTTCAATGAAATGAATATTGAAAGGTCCAGTTTTATTGCCACCAATTCTGATAGTTTTAAGAGCAAAATCCACAACCTGAAGTCCTTACTTTGATTCCACACTTAAGTGAACATTGAACTGTTATGGCTGTTCTACCATTGAAATAACTATTTTGGAAGGGCCCAACGTCGCTAAGGAACAAACGGTGACATTTAATAGCTGTTCTTCCAGTCTATAGTGATTCTGCAACCATGGTGTAGTTTTTTTTTTTTTAGTCAGAGGACTATGTCCAAGTTGAAGCAGTCTCTTGCAGCACAAAAAATTTCAAGGAAACAAAGGAATGTAAACCAAACCAAGCAGGGCACTTAGCTGGAGTAAGACAGCCTGGATCTAGTCCTGCTCCAAGGACTGTTTAAAACATTTATGGAATGAAGCTCTGAAGTAAACAGAGAAAAGACTAGAGCCCTGGGGACGCATCTTTTGAGTTATAACCACCATTTGTGTGCACAGTATTCGTTATATTCATTTCAAGTTAATACAAAACTACAACTATCTCATATAATAACAAAAATTTATTTCTGCCATATGCTGAAATTTCCTTTCTTTGCTAATGCTGATCTGTAAATTTGTAGGCCATATAATCCTTGTGATACAAAAATTCTAATGCTGTAGGTTTTCATCTTTGTCCAGGATTGCCTAATTTATTCTCTAAAAACAAACTCTGCATCAGCCAAAACAACCTCCAAAGTTAATGTCAAGGGCTGAAGGGGCGGAAATGCACTTACTGTAAGGTAAATAAACCACAACCTATACAAATAGACTCTTGTTGCCTGAACATTCTCTTACACAAAGAACTAGACAGTTTGAATATCACATTCTTTGTGGGAAGCTTTATGTCCAAAAGCTACACGGAACATTAACTTGCTGAAAGATCTAACACAGAAAATTCTTCCTTGGGTAACAGAGGAAGTACAAATAAAAAGAATACTGTAAAACATTACAAATATAAAATATAGTGTGGAAAATAAATTTAAACATTAAATTACAAAACATAAAAACATTCACTGAAGATGCTCCATACCGACTACTGCAGAAGTCTTCAATAAAGTGATTTCAAATCACACTATAAGCCTTCAGTGACAAAAATTGAGTTTGCTCAAGTGAAGATCAAACTACAAGATTCCTATATCATCTGGCTTCTAAAGTTACTTTTAAAAATATACTTTTTAAAAGGATTTTATTTTCCTGAAAGCATTAGAAAAGCATGCTTTGTGAAAATTGCTCCTCTAGCTTCAGTTCTCTGAAGAGAATTTTTTAAAAATACAAAACAAACACATGCATTCTTCATTTTTGGGGAAGGGAGGGGGAAGCATCCCAAACTCAAACAAAAAGATTCATTTTCATGGGAAAAGCTTTTTAGACCTTCATCTGCAGCATACTTTGAAAATTAAGCATTTCCATTTCTGCTCCCAATTCAAAATTCAATGTTTCTGAAAAGCACCATTCCATCCAGAATTTCCAACATAAGGAAATGCTGTCAAACTATTACTCGATAATACAAATAAGAAATCTCTTCTACATTTTTCTGTCTTTAACATGCACAACACACTCCTTATCTCTATCCTTCAAGTATCTTCCACATATGCACTGCCTAACAGAAGCTTTTATATTTGGTCTTATGATATTCATAAAGAAACAAACAAACAAACCAACCCCCAAAAAATCCCAAACTAAAACAACAACCAAAACCCAGTATTTCACAAAGGGCAAACGGAATTCATAAATGCTTACAAAGCTCAAATGTAAGTGTTCCTATAAGAACCAGCTTCCCTACCTCCCCTAGCACAATCATCAATATTCAATGTGAACTCATCTTAACTAGGAGATTTTTATTTGTTCTATTTTTCCAATACAGAACCAGTCTAAAAGAACAAGTAGGACGTTGGTCTCTAACGGCACAACCAAATCAGCAATACCAAAGCAGCAAAAGTTGCTTCCTCTGTTCCAGAAAAGCTTCATTATATTAAAATAAGATTACAGTGAGGTTCTATATTTGAATGAGCTGCTTCTGAACCTTTTCTGCAAGCAATACAGTATAGTTAACAGCTGGAATTTCTGGCAGACTACTCCTAATTGCCTGCATTATTGGAGAGAAATGGAGTACAACATGACACTTAGCAGACTCAGAAAAATGCACAACTCTTAAGTCCTTCATCTAGTGTTCAGTTACCAGTATGACTAAACCTGAATTTGAGACAAAAGCCTAATAAACATTTTCTGTTGCAATTAGTCGAGTTCTATCAACAGTGCAAACAAAGTTATGCTGCTGTACAGTCTCTACAGCCCTATATAACAGCATAATATAGATGGGTTGTAGGGCATTTACCAGTGCAGAAATAAAATGTGAAAACAAAAATCAATTTTTCAGCGTATCTATAGTGACACCAGTATATGAGGCATTCAGAATAAAATTTAGAAAAGCCATGTTTTTCCTTTCACAAATATAGACATGCAGCCAGATTCTGGAACAAACTATGTAATTTTTAAAAACAATGCGTATAATGGCCTGCATCCTAACTATACAATTGCTTAATCAATGGTGCAGAACCAGTGCTACAAGGATTCCTCTCCTTTTACCTCCTTAAAACAGAGGACAACAGACAAAACATGAAGTGTATGGTACCTAAGATGCAAGGCAAGGTGAGGGAAAATGAAACGAGAAACATTTCTGTCTTCCCTGTGGTATAAAATCACATATCAATTTTTCTTTTACATAGCTTTAATCAGTATCTTGTCCTATTTTGACTGAGCTCATTCAAATTGAAACATACTATTGAACCTAAGACCTTTATTACCTGTATTTACTTTCCTCAGTATTTACTTTTGTATGTCCTATCTGGAACAATATATAAACTCAACTCCAGTTCCAGCCCTTTGTATCTCCTCTCTTCCCACTGGTTTGTTGTGGGATTTTTGTTTTCTTTGCTGCTTTCTTTTTGGTATTTTTTTCCATTGTATTTTGCCAACACAACCACATTTGAATGTAAGAATCCACACAAATATCCTTTTTAAAAACAGAATACATTTCTAACAATATCAATTCATAAGAAATATCAAGGCATCTGTTTCACGACAAACGTCTTTATCTATGCCATTGCTGTATCTAACCATTTATAGATAAAATAGCTACTTCCATTATTCTTCCAAAAGAATTCACAGTAAATTTCTATAACCTCACACATCTGAAGATACTTTAGTCTAAAGTCCTGAAAAAGCTTTAAACAAAACAGAATACAGTGAAGTCATACATAAAAATCTGCTTTGCCCATACTACAAAGCATAGTCTTACCGTTTTAATGTTTGCAGTCTCTGTGTTTATGCTTCCCGAACTGCATTTTGACATCATGATATCAGCTTGTAGATTAATCATATAATTTGCAAGCTTCGGCTCTTAAAAACAACAACAAAATCTATGAACTAAAAAATTGTTTGAAAAGGGAACTACAATAACAGAGTTAAATGTGACATTTCAGTTGCTTTTAAACATTTATGTGTGTCAACCCTACACTAATTTGCTGACAGAAAACTATAGCCCATCCTGAACAAGAATTAATTTAGTTTAGAATTAGGAATAAAAATTTAGAAGTGATTTAGATGATAACTTTTGGTAGTTTAAATGTGTAGGTAAAGCGTTTTCCCCTAATCCTATTTACAGGTTACTATGATTAATGATTGGTTCATGTGAAAAATACAGTAGTAATATTATTCTACATAATTTTACTATGTTCTGTATAATTGTACTGCTTTTATCATGAACATGGATTTTCATTTGACATTAAAACACCTAAAATCAGAATTGAAAACTTCTTCAAAGTATTTCCACTTGAAGCAGAAATTAATACAGTAAACTCCTGAAAAAGCAGCAACCATCTTGTCCTAAGTACATTAACACACATTTTTTAATAGAAGTAAAAATATTGTGCAATTTGCATTAAAATATATTTAGCTACACAACTAAATGACATAAGAACTTCATATTAGCCATTCTATAAAACTACAACTTAAAAATACTGTATCTAAGCAGATCTACAATGTTCTCAAAACTCAAAAAAAAAAAAAAAAAAGTGATATTGACCTAAAGTATGAGTTTTCCCAGACCCAAAGGTGATTCTAAAGTCAAATTTTTTTAAATCAACACTGAAAACTTAACTGCAAAATGGACCTCAATGAAAATTTCTACTCCAATGAGTTCCATAAAGTTAACAAGATGGACACTCACAAGATTACTTCAGTATGTTCATTTTTACCTCAAATGCTGATGCTGAGCTTTTCCAGAGTCTCCAAGACTGTAATTTTGTTTCACCCTAGGTAACCTAAAAGGCAATATAAAAAGAGAGCATTTTAACATGTACTGCCATAAAAATCAGTTGTGCCATGTGGTAGTCTGTTTTCTTGCATTTCAATGTTTAGCACTGTAGCAACAGCACATGGTCCTTCAAAATCTAATTATCACATGTCCTTTTTTGGCTAGGGATACAGACAGTCAGTGTCTGAAAGATCAGCCTTAGAGTGCTCAGGAGATATTTGCATATTTTGTTTTATGTGCTGAACTAACTGCTAGCTGCGTCCAACTAGATTTACAGTTTTTCTCCCCAGTGTTTCCTCCACGTATTTCACCTAATATAGTAATCTTGAAAAAAGGCATCATTCAAGACATCAAAAAGGAAAATAAAAAAAAAGAATGTAAGCGTTGTGAGAAAGTGACTATTCTGCTTTACAAGATTATGTGGGGACTGCAGCACAGAAAATCTGATTAGTACTAAATTCATGAATAAAATAGGCCTACAAAATTTTATTCCTAGGGCTACCTTTTAAATTAATGCTTGCAACCATACACACATCCCCGTGTTACCTGCACAAAATACACTGAATTGCTGCTAAGATGCAGCGACTAGAACTAAAATTTATTAGAAAGTGTCCCTGTTATGCCTAGGTTATTTATTCACTGCCTCTAAAGCATGAGCCAGAACACATATGCCATTGAACCACAAAACAGTTTAATAACAGAAAACTGTCACATCTCCAGTAAAAAAAACCAAACAAACAAACAAAAAAAAACCCCACACAAACAGAAATATACTCCACATTAGCAAGAACAATAGAAAGGAAAAAGATAGCATTTAATTACCCCATCATATAGCAAATACGAACAGAAACAAAAGGTTCCATTCTGTCAGTAAATCTAATGCTACATACAGCTTCACACAGCAAATTAATTTTATTCCCTTGTTGTAGATAGCAAACAAAAAGTATACAGATCAGCAGGTAAGATCTGGGATGAAAAGAAAAATATATAATCCTCCACCAACCCCAACAATTTCCTTTGGCACAAAGATGTAAACCAGAAGATTGCAGCTTTAATCGGTTGGCCGACATGAATTACAGTAGGCCCTTTGAATGTCAAAGCCACCATAAAACCAGACAGGCCACATTCCTAAGATGCAGTCAAGTTCTAGTACAAAACAGGGAGCTTATATCACATTAGCATCTAAATGGTCTTGGTGCACCCACTTAGACAAAAGCCTGTTGGGGTAGACAGACAATCCTTCCCATCTGCAGGCCAAAGGCATCTGCAGCTTGCCATGATCCTAGTCAAATTAGGGACACAGCTAGGGATTACCACAGCAAATAACATAACCAGCCCCTCCAGCACTTATTAACTGAATCACTAGAGTCCAAGCTGAAGAGTTGTTTTTTGTTATGGTAGGTTTTTTTGTTGTGTTTTTTAAACAACGTTAAAGTAAAATTAATTATTTTTTTCTTTTTACCATGACTGAGGATCTTGTTAAAAGACAGCAAAAGGGACAAAAATCAACGGCAGCGACACTGCTGAAAATTAGATTTGTAGAGTATCTTCTATTGAACAGAAACACTACCATTATTTCTTTTTTTTAAAAGGGTTTCTTTCAGGAGGTAACATACACATCTTTTATCTAAAGGCAGAAGGTGAGAATTCCAAGATAGCTAGCCATCTGAAGTGTCTAACTAGACACACCACAAGCACATCAAATACTCAAAGAAAAAAGCAGCAACATTTAAAAAAAAAAAAGTTCCTATAAAGACATCAAGACAAGCATCCAAGAAGTGACATACCATTCACTTGAGCAAACCTTTAGTGCTCTAGAAATCTGTAAGTAACCTCTAGTCACTTCTGCTAATCTCAGCCAAGATATTTAAGTATCTTGGCTATTTACTAATACAAAGCACAAATATCTGAATATATCAAACAGAATACAGAAGAATAGATCAACAGGTTTTTTTTACTTCCTGGTTTTGTAACTCAGCAGTTGAAAATAATCACATGAATATGATACTTAATTGTTGCTATTAAAAAAATTGTCAGAAATCAGAGGACCGTAATTATCAGTTAAAGATCTACTGACATACTACAGGCAATAGGTTGAATCAGAAACAGACTACTAACATTCTTGCTCTTCAGCATCCTTTACCTTTGGAAACTATGCCCTCCATCCCAATATCATGTTAACCTTTCATGAAACCATTATTCAAACTGTTAACTTGGAAATTAAGTTCTTGTCTTGCAAGAAAATTTATGCAATTGAAGTCCTAGGCTCACAATAGAGCTATGGTGAAGTGAATTCTCTTCATGCAATTTCAAGTGAATTCCATCCAATCAAAGTTCTGCAGCAACAGAGGGAGTAAAGTAAAAATTACCATTATGACTGGGAGGAAACAGTCTGTCTGGGTTGGCATCCTGTCTCTCTCCATAATTATAGCTATTGGAAGATGCTAGGGGGTGGGAACAGGCAACTTTGTAACAGGACTTATCCTTCAGTTTCATGTGTTATTCCAGCAATCTTATATTTAATTTTCTCTTTAGTTTATTATGGTACAAACAATGTTAGTCAAAAGCCCAGGACAAACTCCCTACTGCCTCAGATTAACTCCAAAAGAAAATACTCTACATATCCAAGAAACTAAGACTTTTCTATGGGAGTCAGGGGAAAAAGAATAAAATTAAATTATGCTCAGAACACATCGCTCTAAATAAAAAAAAAAAATCTGAGCTATATGAACACTCTGAAACACATTTAATAGGTTTAACAGCAATCAGAATTATTCTAAGTAACCTTTTTTCAAGCTCCTGCTTGAAAACTAACCTATACAAACCCCACAACTAAGTTTGCAAATCCTAATTTATGCAGGCAACTATACAATTATTACATCAGTATCACAAGAAGAGATAACTGACCATATCAGTGAATTTATTTATAATTTGGTCCTTTACTTGGGCACTGAGTTATTCACTTGTCATTATTTAGTTTATTTAAAGGTTATGTTCAAGCTTCTCAAGTACCTAACCGGAAGGCAATTAAGCAAATGCTAGGGCATGGACTTCTCTCTTCTTCTGGGGGCAAGCTGCGAGGCAAGTACAGTTCCAAAGCACCAATTACTGTTGCTTATGATAACTAAAAGTAACAGCTGCCTCCTGAATATAATCCTGTGTGGGGATTTAAATCTCATTATTTCCATAAACATAAATCCTTTCCCTCCATGTGGAAAAAGAAAAAAACCAAGCTTCCCAAAATATGGATGTTTTGACAGTTTCCTATTATCTCTGTACCAGAACATCCAACGTTACTAAGAATCCCACATTACAAAAGGCTTTCTCTAAAGTTAATAACTATATTGATGCAAGACCTACAGATATTTAAGTTACTCTTTTGAATTTCAACCAAGCCTAAACCAAGAGTTTAAATCTCCTATCAGTGATAGGCTAAGTTTCACAAAAAGAATGTATTTATTATTAACAGTGCAAATGAATTCATTCTAATACAACCTGAAATACAGAAGTATCCACTGGTTACCACATTAACTCCAATTACATTTGGGGCTTTTAATTATTTTATCTGTTGTCCTAAAATAAAAAGGGTTTTAGTCAGTTATACTACATGTCCACATGCTATTTCACTGCAAAAAACTTGCAGGCACACAACTGCAATTTTCTTTTATGTGAAAATAGGATAAAGTCAGTATTACATTCCTAAAAATATATACAGAGAAACTATTTTTGCTCCCAGATTCCAAAGACATTGAAAGTTGCTCTAGATGACACAGAATCTAATCTGTGGAGAAGGAGGAAAAAAAAAATTCAAACAAACTGGAAAATGCTACTTCATTGATTAATTCATTTTGTTGAAGGAAAAACGTGAATCGTTGGTAAGACAACCAATAGGTTTTTTTTTCAAAATACATAAAAATTTCTAAAGGTTTCGATAAAAATGCTCTGTGGAACACAGTGTTTGCAAGGGCTCTCACACAAGATGAAGAACAGAATTTCCCATGTTATGACTGCAAGAAAACAATACATTGTATTCTGTTTGTATTCTGATTGTAACATGATTGGAATTAAATCCAAACCGGAAATGGTAATTAAAAAAGGCAATTCTTAGTACCTACATATCTGCCTAGCCAAACCACTGTGTAGAAAAGCCAGAAAAAGCTTTTATGTTGAGCTGTTTCTTGTTTTAAGAGGTAAGAATCAACCAGGCCAATGTTAAATATCTGTATGTGGTAACTGCAAATCAACAAGTATAGCATATTTACAGCATTAATTGACCAATGATAAAAAAAACGTGCACCACGAAATACTTCACATAGTTTCCAGGTATTTTGAATTTTCTAGCCATAATAAATTAAAATAACCTTTAGCATGACTAGTAATTAATGCTTTCTGTCTGAAACAAACTAAAAAACTGCCATCTTCAAGGCAGGAGCTTTTTTATCCTACTGAAGAGTTATGGCTCAGCATAGAAGCGGTTACTTAAATCATACATACCTAGCTGAATACCATGAACATCATGCTAAACAGATACAACACTTCAAAGATACTGTTATTTCCCTCCATGTAAATATATTCATTTAGAATAGAACATGATCCTTCTTTAAATTCTTTCCAGTGAAACTAAAACAAGACTTCAGCAGGTCATATAATTAGAAACGTCTATTTATTTTCACAGAATGTTAGGGATTGGAAGGGACCTTGAAAGATCATCTAGTCCAACTCTCCTGCCAGAGCAGGATCACTTATTCTGATGCATAAATCTTAATTTTTCAATATTAGCCAATAAAGCACAAAGATTTGCACACTGCCTGAGATTCCACAAGTTGAGAAGTCACAAATATTACAGGTCAACAGTGTAAGTTTCATGTAGTGCTTTCATATCACTGTTTATTTATAGTACTGTTGACCTTCACAAACAGGCATAATACTGAAACTGATTCAGATATACTAAAAAATTTACTTGGCAAACAAGTAGTGATGGGAAAGCTGAAGTCCTCATCTGAGATGAAGGGTCAAAAAGTAACAGCATGTGATGAGATATGCCTGTTTTCTATATTCTCAGTCCTGAACTGTAGGTGAGAAAAACTGGAATGATTTGCAAAGATTTGAAGACTTATCTAGTGCTGTATGCCTTAAAAGTTTTCATTGGATAAAAACACCTACATTTTTAACAAATGCCTTAAATGGAAGACTCAGGTTTAAAAGTAGTCGTGGAATCATGATTGACTTTGAAAAATAAAAACATTCAAGATCCACAAAATACAACTGGAACAGCTTCCTCTTCCCAATATGCGGAATCATAGGTGTCTAAATACTGACTGAGAAACTCTAAATTTTAAAGCTTTTTTTCTCCTTTAGAAGCTTTTCATAGTGATCAACTATAAAAGACAGCACAAGGTCAAGGAGTTAAATAGTCAAACAGGTTAGGGATTTGTGAAGTAACCCATTCGTAAGGGTTCCTCAGCTCTGATATTGGTGCAACTGTGCACCAATAACATTTTCTGCGCACAGAAACAAATTAGAAAACAGTCATTCCTGATTCAGCCATTGACCAGTCTTACACAGAAGCAGAACAAATAAAAGATGAAAAAGAGTAACTGGACATAACTATTCTTGAGAAATTTCTCTGAATGTATATTAATATTTATCTTTGCCTAATGCTAAGTCTACATTAGTTAAGAATCTTTCAGTCTCATGAATCATTCATCCAATTTTTCCACAGTAGCTCTGCACATTACATATGTTGTAAAGAATACTCATAATACAGGATAAAAACAAAAGTATCCAAGTTGTTCCTCTTGTTGAATGAATTGAAAAAAAATAAGCAAAAAGCTTCAAAACTCTAAATAAGCCATTTTGCTACAGTCATCACTTTAAAGCAACAAAGGGGCAAGATATTTTTTTTATTCCTTGTTTCTCAAAGTGGCATGAAAGCTTGTCTTACATAAAAGCAAAAGCATTCTCAGCTATGCAAATAAAATGAGGGTACCAGACATCAAAACAGTTGTGGTTTACGGAATACATCATTAATCGTTTAATTATTGAGGGAGGTCAGAACATAAGATAGTGGATTATTGCTAAACAATTTCACTTCTATATTATCTAAAACCACCTAGGGCTGAGATGTAATGCTTTAACGAGTTAAATCTCTGTAAATGGTGCAGTTAAGCTTTTTACACAAGTTTGGGATCTGGAAGCAATATAACTAAATTAATATAGTACTGCACCTGCCAATTAACTCTTCTGCAGAGCACAACTGAGAATTGCTATGGTTCTTTAAATTGCAAACTGTCTGAATGACTGGCACAATATTGCACTGGAAAGATAGACATACCTACAGGAATCTGGTCCGCAATTATCAGTCGAAGGGAGTCCCCCTTCTCTAACACTAAAACATTGTCCTGTAATTCAATCAGTTGCGAACTGCGTTTTCAGGGCAGAACACAAATATACTAGCTTCAGTAGAGCCCCTTTTCTAAAAGTATCACTTTACATCTTGCTTTACCTGGAATTACCAGCACTACAGCACTGGTTGCCATAATGGTACTATCAAAAATATAGAAAATATGAAGTAAAAGAAACACTTCTGCTCTTACCACATCAGTTGTATTTTGTGTAATTATCAAATCGCATGTCATTATGCCTAATATCTAATTACCAGAAGTATAATAGCAGGCATTTTACAGGCTGATTGTGGCAACATTAGGCAGCCAACGTCAAGCAACCATCAGCAAAAACTCTTGAGGTATTAACTCAGTAGTTCTGAGTTTTCTGAAAAAAATGCAGCCAAATTCTGTGAGTTCTCTGACAGCTACATCAGCAGAACTGGGATTACCTTCCATTTCTGCAGATGTTCTAAGCATCTGAAAAGAGAAAGTGACAGTATTCACTGCAGAAATCATGGTGATTGACAAGACTGGGAGATGACAGAATAATCAGTTAAGCAATAGAACACATCTCCACCATTTTGAATTTGGAAAAAAAAAATGTACAGATTCATGTATGACTTTTTGTGGTTGTCCTGAAGGGTCAAACCCCCAAATATGCCCTAGTCCAGACAATGGGCTGCAAATGTGCTAACCTGGACAGTTCCTGAAGTCCAGATGGCCAAGGCAAACGTATAGCATGTGTGATTAACATGGTAAGCACCCGTGAATGTGCAAACCTGGACACTTCCTGGCATCCAAATAAACATGTACCACATGTAATTAGCTTTGTAACAGAGATGTGAACAACTGTGAGTGCCCCTGGCTATGTTTGGATATGCCCCATCCCATAGGTCCAGTTATCAGGGTTCTGTGTTACCAAAGAGCATTGTCTTGGGACAGTATTTAAAACAGCCAAGAAGTCAGGCAATTTGCCTTGCTCTCACCCAGCAAGCAACAAGAGCCAAATGCTGCCAGAGTAGCAACTGAGGGACTGCTTACCACAAAGAGACAAGAGCCAAATGCTGCCCGAGTAGCAGCTGAAGAACCTGCTCTAGCAGACCAACAACTTCACCCAGGCCTTGCACATGGACCAAGCCAGAAAGGGGAAAAGCTCCAAGAGAACTGAATCCCAGAAGAGGTTACAGCCCAGTGACTGGGCACGACAAAAGAGAGAGGCCCTCTAGCCCTCTCCGAGCCAAGGACTGCTTGAATTATAGCCACAGCATCTGGGAAGATACCAGACAGAGGAGCAAGTTGCGAGTACCCGGCTAATCTGCCGCATAATCCCATTTGTGGGAAACCCACAGATCACAGCACCTGTATTTCCAATTTGAAGTGCTGTATTGGAAAGGTTAGATCTGTGCTTACATCATTTAACTGTCTTTATATGTGCAGTGTGAACCCACAACCAAATACTTAAACCTGCGAATACATTTTTGTAAGTAAGTTACGGTGGTGTTTGAAGATACCACCACCAGGAAATATTAATTATAGAATATATAAAAATATACATTTTATTACAGTAGTTATCATATAATTCTTCTCATCTGGAGAGCTCTACAAATGCTTCAATACTTAGTGACGATGAATGGAATAGGAGTATTTGCTCCTCATTTATCCTCACAGTACCCCTGAGTACACTCAATTCCAGCAGGTGGTCACACTGAGTGTAGTTCTCCAGAGGTCAGCCAAATCCAGATTCTCTGAAGACATCCATGAAGCAGTACAGAAGGGAATGGATCAGAAGAAATGCTGCCAGCACTTAAATGACAAAGAACTCAATCTAGTTCTGAGAGAATTGAAGAAAAGGAGCAAGTTTCTAGAATCACACCAGAAAAACAGGAATGCAATCCAAGTCTTGGAAAAGGCAACAAGATTTAAAAAATTCCATCTCATTGAAAGTCTTAAAGTACCAAAACATTTAAACATAGGGAAATAATCAAGCATTTTAAGATAAACTACTCCACTGTTATCTTCCCAATAACAAATCTGATTAAAATAATGGTGTTGATACCTCTTAATTTAATTTTGATTTATATTGGAAACCCATACATATAAGGTTTCTTACAGAATTAGACTAACATTTTGTTTTCATAGTTGTCTTAGAAACAAGTCTTTCCATACTGATTGTTATTTACCTTGGTTTGCAACTATCAAATATAGGCATCCGATCAATTAGGTGGGTAGTGCCACTGCCATTATTAACATTCAAGTAATTATACCATTTAGCTTATTAACTGGTGTTGTGAATATTTTTACAATATTCATGGAGACACTTTTGGTTAGTTCATTTACTACAACTGGTATGTTCCATTACATAGAACAATTTCCCCTCCTGCCTATCACCACATATTTGAAAAGAATTTACAACTCAATGGAAACATCTCTTAAAAGTTGAAAAAGTAAAACTAAGTTATGTAAAATAAATATTTAAATACAACCAGCTTTCGATTTCATTGACAAATCATTTATCAGTTAATGAGATGACATATTTGAGTAGGCATAAACTGATGCACTAAGATACATAAAGAGGCAGGTAATTGATTTGTATGACTTGCAGAATGGTTTAAGCAGATTACATGCCTACATATTTTCAATGAGATTGCAGATATAGCCCACTTCTTCCTCAGCACTCTTTTCTCAACTCTGAACAACAGGAAATCTCTCACTTCTCTTTTAGTTAACAGATTAATTACACCTCCTTTCTTGCACAATAAAAATCAAAAGTACTGTTTGGAAAAATGCATAGTTAGTTTTCACTATTTAAAAGACTGAATAGGCAGATACTTACTAGAGCCAGGATACAATTCCAACACACTAACTGGTAAAAAAAAAAAAATTAAAAAAGGCAACAAAACAATCAAATAAAAAAAAAAAAACAACAGCAACAAAACAAAACCAAAACCAGGCTATCTAAAGTCCAGTCCTTTAAGACCTGCAAACCATAAAATGGCTTTGAAATTAAATTTAAAAGGTACATAATTTTAAAAAGATTGACTGTAAGGTACATACAAGATCTCAGAGAAATTGAGACTTATCAATTAAGGCAGTTGAGTTTGAAAAGTGCTTCTTAAGCCCTTATTGGCAAGCCATCTCTAAGAAGAGTGACCTTATAACTCCACTTCCAGTAGAATTATATACATGGCATTTGCATATAACTTAATAAACCATAATTTCTCCAGATTGATATTTTGGTTTAGTTCTCTCAAATGTGTTTATAAAAATCTATGTCTGGCTGCACAGTAGCAAAAACATGAGATCCCTGATGCAGACAAACTACAGGAAAATCACTTGATATTTTATCACTTTCCTTTCATTTTCACTCAGCAAGACAAAAGCTCTGTATAAGAAAAGCTCCAGGATCACAGCTTAACATGTATTTAATACAGTACTACCATACATATAAGAGCATCACTCTTATCAAACTTATTCACTCTTCAACCTACATGCTACCTCTCTCCTTCTCAAGCTGGCACAACTGCTTCCAGATAATTTGTGAACACATCTAGAAACAGATTGTAAAGAAATCACACAGAATAAACTTGCTTCTTTGATGAATTAGTCTCCTTATGCCACTTTATGGTACAACCTCAGAAATGCTTACACCAGTAAAGCCTTTTTTTTTTTTTTTTTTAAATGTATCTTAACCGTACTATCACCATCCAACTACATGTTTTAACAAAAACTGCAGTCAGTTTCCACCATAAAATTGAGTTTAGCCTACTGGGAAGGGGAAAAAATAAAATAAAAGAAAAATGTCTAGAAAATGCATACAGCCTAACCTTGCCCTCAGTTCTATGTTGAAGGCAAGTTTATGGAGGCAGGGAGACACACCTTTACTCAAGTCACGGAAAGAAAACAAAAAGAAGAAGAATGAGAAAGCTTTCCTGATTTAAAAAAGTTACTTGCCTCTCTCAACTAGTCCAACTTGTTACTTTTGCACTTCCCAAATAATCTAAGAATTCTGTTGTGGATAATATGGGGTCTTAATGCTTTGATTTTAAATTAAGAATTACAAATCTCTACCACGTTGACTATAAACAAACTAGGTAATTGTCTATATGCTTTTGTTTTGGGTTTTGTTTCTGTGTGGTTTTTTGGTTTGGGGTTTTGCAGGGTGTTTTCTTCGGTTGGGGTTTTGTTTGTTTGTTTAATTCGCCTTTCCCTCACTGAAGGCTAACCACTTTGCTTTCAAGAACTTCTAAAGCAAATCAAAGAATGCTGGAGAAATTTAACACACAATTACCTAAAAAACCTATCCCATCACTTTCAGAAGAATGAAAAACTGGATAGAGGAGTACATTCACTTATAGGTTATTTTTATTTGTACTTATTACCTTACTGGTAACACATAATCACCGGATTATGCATTACCTTACTGGAATACATAATCACTACATTTGAGCAAAACTGGAAAAGATATCCTAAGATTTCAATCGGTTTCTTGTACAGCCATCTAGCAAATTAACAATAGATAAAATAGAAGAAAAAATAGATAAAATAAAATAGAATAAAAAATAGATAAAACCAGAAGGTTTTAAACTGGGCATAGCTTTGGATCTAAATTTCCCAAGGTAATAGCTAATCTAAATGTTCCACATTGAAAAACACATTTTCTGATAATCGTTGATAAACTGTTAAAACCTCAGAACATTACTCACTAAAGAGATGTAGTTAAATTCAATTGCATTTTTATTCCATTTTCATAACACACCATAAGCTTCCCCCTCCACACACTTCAGTTCATATTATGGATTTACTACAGCTAAGAGTACTGTAATAATACACCTGTTTATAACATAAAAAGTAGCTGATTGAGGAATTAATAGGTAAGAAGAAAAATCAATACTCACAAAGGAAGGCAATCGAGTGGAAAGTAGCATTTTGGGATTATATTTGATTCAAACCCCTGGCAATTGAGGGCTAAACCCACTCTCACAGCTCCCTTCCCTCTCTGAACAACTTTGATGCTTCTCTGACTATTTGGGTGAAAACCAGTTTGGCACACTAAGTGATTTTTTTTTCTTGACCTATGCAAGTTTTTTGCTCATTCAGCAAGAATAATTAAGTCAATGATGGCGATCTGATGAGTATTAAGAGTCAGCATGAGGAAACAGTTGTCATCCATTTTGACAGCCACTAGACAGCCTGCACTACGAAAACAAGCAAATTGGATTCAAACAGGTTTTGACTGTCACTCAAACCCAGACACCAGCTTCTCTTCTCTATTGCTAGCTGTTGCTGAGCTGTATTACACTAATGTTAATAAACCCAAAACTATTTGAATGCAGCAAAAGAAAGAACCTAGTGGCAGCAGACAGCGATAACAGCATAAACCAAAAAAAAAAAAAACCAAACATTTTAACAACTGTTAATACAATCATAGAATGGCTTGAGTTGAAAGGGACCTTAAAGATCATCTAATTCCATTCCCCATACCATGGGCAGGGACACCTTCCACTAGACCAGATTGCCCAAGGCCTCATCCTGCCTGGCTTTGAACACCTGCAGAAAGGTGACATCCCCAACCTCCCTGGGCAACCTGTTCCAGTGTCCACCACACTTAGTATAAAGAATTTCTAATATACACTCTAAATCTACCCTCCTCAAGCCTAAAGCTGTTCCCTCTCATCCTATCACAATAAGCCCCTGTAAAAAGTCCCTTCCTGGCTTTCTTGTAGGCTCCCTTCAGGTACTGGAAAGGCCACTACAAGGTCTCCCAGGAACCTTCTTTTCTCCAGGCTGAACAGCTCCAACTGCTGGCAGTATCTGGCAGCCAGTGTATACATTAGCATGCTTGCAGGTATACATTACATGGCATGCTACTCAAAATCCTGGCTAGAAACCAGCACCTGCTTCATCACTCTAGTCACTACAGGCCCTAAAATCATTCACTAATTCCTTGTACACTCTCATCCACTGAGATAACTGGTCAATTACCAGCTTTAAAAAATGAATAATTTTGTCACTGAAAACTCACTTTCTGTTCAGTTTTAGACAACACAGTTTTGAGAAGGCCATTTTCCAGACAATTTAGTATTAATCAAGGCAGATTTCACTTCTCAACTTCAACAAAGAGCATTAACTATGCAAAGATTACCACAGGGAAAATCACTCATCTCTTGGAAGTTCATTTCATGTCTTTCAAAGACCTAGGGAGCACAATGATGTTTTTGGCATTCTTCCAGTCCTTTTTCAACTATCTACTTGAAAGTAAAACTGCAGGCCTACGCTGCCCGTTACATTCATAAACCTATACCTCCTCCTCCAGAGCTCTGTCATCTGCCACAGCTCAAACTCTTTCCTCTCAAATCCCTCAGTAGATGATATAGACACTTCTTCAGAGGAAGATTTCACTACATTATCTTCTTTCTGATTACAGAATTAAAAACAAACAAACAAAAAAAAAAAAAAACCCCAAAACAAAAACAACTGACCTATTGAGCATATAAACTTATGGACTTGAGTATCTGGCTATACCTTTTTTTAAATTTATTTATAGTCCTTGGAAGTATACATCAGACAGCTTCTTCTTTCCCTAGGAGTTACAGCTTGCTATGTTTCTTTAGTGTCAAAATAAGTCTGGAGGCTGATGCTGACAAGAGTTCAATGTTCTTTGGAAACAACAAATAAAGAAAAACCCCCCTCCCTCAAACCTCCCCTCACTCACCCCATCCCCCCCCCTTTTATTTTTTTTTTTACAGGTAATAAAAAATTATGAGGTAGTCCATGGGATTTTTTCATTTTCACAACCTAACCACAGAAGTTGCATACAATAACTGTAGAAATAATGAGAAAGAACAGAGGGATAATCCCATGGCTTTTTGTAGCATGCCTCTGTCACTTTCTTCTTACAGCCTCTGTCATTCATGCTGAGTCTGTTCACTGCAGTAGAAGAAAATATTTATTTCCCGGGGTCAATTTTCCTCTTATTTTGCCTCATAGCAATGGAAAAACAAAAGTAGAAAGAAGAATAAACTAAGACTTCACACACAGCTTTCTGGGGTCTCACAACAGTGAGTACCAGCAGTAGTGTACTTTTTCATTACAATTATTTACATCCAACTTTAATTTGGTTTCTAAAGTCTTGGAGATTATTCAAACAACACTCTTAGACAGCAACAGTAAAGAAAAACTATATTCAGTAACTGGGGAGGACACATCTTATTTCCCAAAAAAAACTAACAGACTTCGTATCACTTCTTAATAACTGTACAAAGCAAATAGACAATATATGCATTTAACTTCAGTGGAAAAATGGCAAAAGGTCACTGAAAAAACGTGAAGCCAAAGCTTTTAGTAGTACTGTGTGTGCTTGCTTTCATTTTATTGTCCTCTTTCAAAAACAAAAGCCAGCTAGCCATTGACCATGAAGGTAGCAAGGCAGACAAGTTCGTGTGCTCCAAAATATAAAGTGTGGTACTAAAAGGCTTGCTATCAGTAAGTGGGTAGCTTTAAAATTCCAAACCAGTTTTCAAAACAAAAAAGTTATTAGAAAAGTCCTGAAATCTGACTGCTTGTTTTTTATCACTGACAAACTGACAATTTATCAGAAATCAGATTCTAAAAGAAGAGACAGGCAAGTTTTAATAATTAAGAGTGAGAATTTGACTTGGGGATGGGGTTTTTTGCAAGTACAAGGGGAAAAAAAAACCCCACACACAAAACCAAAACACCCCACACCAAACAACAACTATGAAGATGTTTACAACCAATTTAAAACAATGCAACAACAACAACAAAAAATCCCAATGCCAGCTAAAATACTCCCAACTTGACCATCTCTGTCTCCAGTAATCAGTCGCTCAAGTCAGCATCCACCCCACTGCATCTCAGATATAAATGCACATTTGCTCAGTGAACCCAAAGGAACACATCCTTTCGGAAGAATAACAGAAGATGTAAAATATTGGCACAAACTGACCATGCCAGCTTACACAGCACAAGTACTAAGCCACAGACATAAGAGAAAAAAAAAGTAGAGAAACCAAGTTTTACAATGCTATCATGTATTAGCAAGCACCAGAAGAGAACATTTTGAGTTCTTTCTCCTTTGTAAGAAGGGATCCAGAAGTAACACATGCCAACCAAAACAAGGATCACAGATTCACAAGTGTGTGGTACAACAAGAAGTACTAAACTCTCTGGGATTCAGGAGTATTTACACAAGAAGTTGCAGAATATTGGTCTCCTTTTCCCACTAAAGATGGGCATTTCAACATCTCCAGCAGTAAAACAATGCAAGTAATTCCTTGATACTAGTTTCAGTTCTGTTTCAGGACTAAGAATTTGAAGGTGATGAATGATAGGTTAAAATTATTTATCTAATGCAGTCTGTAGCACAGAGTAGAAATAACAAGGGAGTTTGAGATATACTACTCAACACTCAAACTTGAAAAAAATGACATTACTAGGTAAGGCATGGAAGAACTACCAAAACAAAGAATTCACCTAGCAAGCACTGTTTTGTCCTGCAGATCACATCTTTTAGAACAGTTTTTTTAATTACATTCTTACATCCATCACCCCCTTGTCTGAATGCCAAAACATGAAATCCCAACCAAAGACTGCAGTAGCCAGCTACAAAATGAACTTTTATTTTCCACTACTAGGTTTCTTCTTTGCTGGTTTCTCACAATACATATGGAAGTCATGAAAGGCTAAAGGATAAATACATCTGGATGGTGTAAAGAAAAATCATGCTTTGTCCTCTACTCCAATTATTCTGAGCCTTCAGGGTAGAGTGTTCTAAAAGCATATTGGACAAAACTATACAGAAGCTCTTTTTTCTATAATACTATAATTATACTTCTGCTTTCTTTAAAAGGAGCCACTTCCTGGAAAAGTAAACAAATAACACTTCTGTTCTATTAATCTGAAGAAATCACTGTTGAACATAAGGTGATGAAATACATCACTGATGATCACTGGTTACACAGTTAGGGCATCAAGTCATAGGAAACATCTAACCATCACAGGAACAATCTGTGAAATTCAGTATTGTTCCTAGTTTACACATCTACAACAGAAAAAAAACAAACAAACAAACAGGAATTCCTCACAGAGAATTATGGAACAACTCATCTCAAAGAATGTTTTGATGTTCTACCTACTAGACTGTGTGCCCTGAAACAAAACTCCTGGCTGTAGCACTTACAACGTTTATTATCCATAAAGCATACAGTCTTTTTCATAAACTTCCTGAACTCTTCGCTCTAGCTTATATTCTATCCCTTACCCAAAAAGAAATCAGAATATCTAAACTCCAAGTTTCCCATATACATTTCAGTAAATAGCTTCTTGCTCTAAGAAGGATACACATGGTTTTGTACCTGGTTTTGCCAGTAACTTGGTACAGATCTATGTGTAACTTTGGTTACAGATCTATTTATGTTCTGTTAGTTCATACTGAAAGCAAATGCAGGTGACACAGTAATGGATTCCAATCAGCTGTGTTAAAGCAACTTTGTACAATCCATTAATCTTTCTGAGAAACAGGGAAAGAACTTTACAAATTTTTTTGAAGCAGGAAATGAGAAACATCTATGGGGTAAACAAAAATAATGAGCAGTTTTTTGTAAGCTGCAGGTTCTGCTTTTTTTCCTCACAGGATAGAGAAGATCAAGACATTTCTCAAAAAACCGAAAACAAAATAAAACAAAACAATATGTAACTTCTACAAAAGCATGAATGTAATATTACATCTACAGCAGCTAAACAGTAGTCTAAACAGCAGCTGTCTAGCTTGTTAGCTTCCCTCTAGCACTAACCAATGGAGGCCATTTATGAAGGAGCGTAATAGAAGGGCAAGCAAGAATATCTTCCACTCACCAGTCACCTTGCTGTTCGAATCTGAGAAGACACTCCTGTGTTTCACAGTAGTAGTCTCTGATTTTTTCCCCCTACAAATTGTTTCGATTTCCTTGCAAACTTTTGATACTCCCAATATACTGCTGCACCAGGTCTTTTAGTTACACACCGTGTAAACAAGTATCTAACTTATTCTGAATCTGAATACATAAGTTTTTCAAATACAAGGAAAATGAAAAAAACCCAAACCTCCCAACAGCTCCCTACCTCCTTTCTTCACGACTAAATTTCATGCCTCTTAGGCCTCCACTAGTATGTCTTTCTCTCACTAGGTGAAAAGCCCTAGTCAATTTTCAATCTACCTTTTTCCTAGTCTAACACAACCTTCTTGAAGTAGAAGGGAGATGAAGAAAAAATACCCAAACCCCCAGGAAGGATTTATACAATGTCATTTTCTTCCCAAGGCACTCTTAATTCCAGCATTATTCCTTTTCTGACTGAATACTGAGCTGCTACTACCAAAGAACTGTATTACTGTGACGCTTCATGAACAGCAGTAGCTAATTCATAGATCAGCACTTCCAAATACATATATATATTATTATATATTAATCCATAGGACTAAAAATTATTATACAACTAAAAGCACCTTCCAGCTGAAAACTTCTAGTAGCATCTTCTCAGCTTTTTTTGTAGTCTCAATAGACTACAATATTTCCTGTACAGATGAACAATGGGAAAGACCCTCTTAAATATTTAGAATAATTATGCCATAATAGTAATCAGTTTCAGTATGTCTCCTAGATCAACTTGTTAAAACAAGCATCAACCAACCTACTGAACATATAGTTTGCACTTCAAGAGAGCATTCAAAATGGCTTAATTAAAAAAGGTAAAAAAGTGCAAACCAAGCATCTGGAAAAATGGTTTGATTTCATTTTTGTTGTTTCTTTAAACGTGATCATCTCCCAGCCAACAGAATTTCACAACTTGAGCCCACCACATAATTTGAAGTCTTAACAAAAATACTAACCACCTTAAGCACCAAATGTCCTCCAGACTTCGAGCAGCTGAAGTTAACTGAATGTCTGAAGAGATTGGCTTTTTTTAAACAATTTCTAGTTAATGATTATACATAACAAATATTCCCTTTATTTTTCAGATGTCAGTATCATAATCCATTTTCTACTCATTCGGATTTTTTTTTAGATTACCCGACACTGCAGTAAAGTCCAGTGCAAGAATATTTGCCTTTTTAACCTCTTTTTTTTCTCCTTCCTTTTCAACTTAAGATCATGCAGCGCAAGGTCTGCTTTAACAACACTGCCACTATATTTTTTTGTTTTCACTCCATGCACTGCCTTCATTTGAATTTGGAGGAGGACAGAAAGAAAGAAAAGAGCTAAGAGTTTGTTATACCACCTTTAATATTACCACTTCAGAGCGGACGCTCTTTATTACCCTACCCTGCTTTGCCCAACCTCATCGCGACACGGCAGAAGGGCTCAAGAGCCCCCCAGCCCTTGGGAGGCACGGCACAGCACAGACACTCAGAACGCCCACCCTGGCAGGCCTCCGGCGCAGCTGCCCGGGGGGCGCGGAGCCAATGGAGACAAAGCCGAGAGGGGCCGGAGGCCGGCCCCCACCGTGCGGGCTCTCACGCCACCACACACGCGGGGCTCGGGCCCTGCCAGCGTCGGGGCCCGCAAGAAGTTGCCACGGCTGATCCCGGGACACGGAGGTCGGCGCCGGCTGCTCTGGGACCCGTAAAGACAGGGCCGGTCGCTGGAAGGGAGGCGGGGCAGACCTAACAGGGCCCCAGCGGCGAGAGGGCAGAGAGGGAGCTACCGCCGCCATCCCAGCCCGCTCGGCGGTGGGGCCTCAGACTGGCGCGGGCGGCGGGCTCCGACACCCGTGCTCGGCCTCCATGCAGCTCCTGAAGCGAGGAGCAGGCGTACGGGGGCCGCCATCTCCTATCTGCTCGGACGGGACCTAGCCCGGTGCTTACCCCGACTACAGGCCGCGTCTCATTGTGGTGGTGGTGCTGCTTCTGCTGCCGCCGCCGCCATTTCGCCGCCGCTTCACTCCCCCCAACTGTCAGGTTCCTCCATTCACCTGGGCCCGGGACAGCCTCCTTCCCCCTCCCTTCCCCCTGCGCCGCCAGCCCTACGCAAACGGAGCACCTCCCCCACCCCTCCCACCCATACCAACGAGGGCCGCCCAGCGCTCGCAACGCAAACCTGCTCCGAGAATTCCACCCTGCGCAGTTCACACGCTTCACATCCTCACGCTATGAAAGGAACCAGAGGATTGGCAGCGAACGCCGGGTAAAAGGTGAAAGGTTCACAGGGCAGCCAATACACTAGCGGGATACAGCAAGAGCCGGGCAGCTGCCGGGTGGTCCAGAGTCTCACGTGTGTGCTCCCTCCCCTCCCCCGCCCCGGCGGATTGGGAGGCGCTCGGCCCCCGGTGCTATCCTGCGCTCACGCGTTTGGGCGGGTCTCGCGCGCGCGGGAGGCGGTGGAAGCGGCACGAGCACCCGCCATCTTTGAGGGCAGTCTGGCGAGAGTTGACAGCGTGTGGAGCTGCCGAGGCCGCTGAAGGGCCACAGCTCTTCCCGCCGAGGCGAGGCCGGTCATGAAGAGACAGATCTAAGGGAATAGGCTTGGCCTGTTGTTCCAGGCAAGCCATCCTTTTGGCAGCGTCTGCCTAGAGGAGCACTGAGCTCTTTCACCACTGTGTAACTAAATCTCACCTTTTCGTACACACAGTAATCATTTCCATGAGGAGTGGTATTTCTTACAAAGGCTGAAGTGCAGCTTTTGCCCCGGGAAGCTGGCGCCCTCAGCCTTTGCTGGTGCTAGGCCTGGAATGCAAAAGGACTGCTGGAGATAGCAGAGTTTATGTGTACTCACTAAGCAGCATCTCCTTTTGCCATTGGTTAAGGCAAATTGTTGACTACCTGGACCTGATTTTATACCAGTTTCTTGTCAACACTCACTGGCCTAAGTGAGGTTAGTAGGTACTACTGATTTACTGTTTTTTTTAAATACCCTGAAATTTCTTGGATTAGCTAAGTTGACTTTTTCATCAGAAAAACCCTTCAGCCATAGGAGAAAACTGAATGGAAATGTGTGGTGCTAAAACATGGGAGCACAGTGCTGTGCCTTGTATACTGCCATTTTACAGTTTTCTTTACAATTGACATAAAAATCTGGAAGGTGTGTGCTTGGAAAACTCTGGGAAGAGACAAGACAATGAGAAAGCTCTGAAAAAAACTTAATCTACCTAAACTGCCATACAGTGCCTGATGTAGGAGAAGGTTCTGTTTTAAGTGAATAATAGGTCACTAAGATAGGGTGTAGGACTGGAATGAATCTGGTTTATGAGAACTATCGTGTTTGGAGCAACCTTACAGTTTAACTCCTACCACAGTTAATTCCCTCATTCCCACCTCCCATGGCATCACCGGCCAACTGGTGAGAAAATCTGATCTTCCTCGCATAGATACAGCTAATAACCAAACATCAAGGCTTAATTACTGCATGACTTAGATCCATAATCACAGCCTGGACCAGAGAGATGCTTAGGACAAGTAATAAAATCGATAACTCTTGTAAATTCAGATTGGAGTTTGAAAGTCCCTTGGCCTAGTCTAAGTCCTCACAGACTGTCAAGAGAGCTGCAGGCAACAATCACATCTCATTTACATCTGGTAACATTCCCAAATGGCAGTTTTACGGAACCAGGAAGGAATTACCTTGCTTGATACCTAGTCATTAATTATAATAACAGTACACAAAATTGTGGCTTCATTCCTGGAAGAGCTATCTGGAAGTGACCATGAAAAAGCTGTTACTGGCTCAGATCACTCTACCTGTTCTCCAATGCATTGTGCTCACCTTTTCGAAATGTTGGTGAATGTTCGTCAGTATCAATGTTCAGCTCTTAAGGTTATCCAGTTACTCTCCATGGAGTTAATAGCTCATCCTTTTTACCTTGATGTCTTTTTTTTTTTCCTCAGTTTCGTTTATATTACAGAGAAAGGAAATTGCTGATCAACAAGAAAGGGTTTGGTGGTGGCTTAGTTTTTTGTTGGGTTTTCTTTTCAGAGCGTGGTGAAAAGAACTCTGCCCCAAAAAAGTGGTGAAAATCTTTACTGTTAGAGACCCCAGTTTGCTTTGGTGTCATTTTAACTGCTAAATGCACAATTCAGTTTTCAAGATGAGCTCTTCCTCCCAGTACTTCAGTCACATACAGGTCCAGAAGCTCTATTACTTTTCAGTAGTTTTCTTTTGTGCAAGAAAAAAAAACAGCTTTACCATAATTTACCATTATGATGGGATATACATGCTTTATAGTGCTAAGGAGCAGTCAGATCTATGGACTGACTGCTCAAATAATCACACTGAAAATGTAAAGACACATGTAAAGCCTCCTGTGAGCAATGTGATTACTCTTGTGAAAGGATGTCTTTAAATAATGTAAATATATATTGTTGTTTTCATTCTCTGCTTCCTCCTGGCATCTTTCCATGGTGGATGGATTTGGGTGTGCTGTATTTTGCTGATCCCGGTTGCCCTCTTGCAAAACCTGCAGGGTGTGCAGCTACAGAACCAGTTACACATACGTTAGCAGGTGACCAAGTTAGAGTCTCCTAACATCACATCTACTTCAATAAAGACTAGAGAGCATCCTTGTTTTTTAGTGAAGAAAACCACCATAAATACAGTGCAGAGCCACTTCTGGCCAGCCACTCCTCTTCCAAGTTGTGCTGAAACAGTGTGTATGTGTGTGTGTGTGTGTGCACGCATGTGTGTGTGCGCACACGCACGACAGAAGATCTGTCATGGGAGGTCTAGCCTCCATCATTCCATCTGCACTCCATCAGGGACTGACCATCTTCCTTAGTATACTGTACCTACAAAATCAGTACAAGAAGACAAAGTTAACTGGCGCACTTTCAGGTTCATTTAAACCAAGGTTAGTAGAATTATTTTAGATTAAAAGTGATATGGAGGCCTGGGGCATTATCAAGTTAAGGGTTTTTTTTGGCTCAAACATCTGTTGCTATGTAGAGTACATCTTTTTTAATATACATGTTGTTAAATATTATTAGATATTTTTATAGTATTGAAGGGGAATCTTTCTGGGGTTTTTTATGGGTAGAAGAATAATTATATCCTGTGACAAAAGCTTAGAAAGAGAAGCAGCTGTTCAGTCTTATCCAGTGGGAGCTGTCAGAACGCATGGGTCTATTTTTCCAGTTTTAGCTGAAGTACTGAAGGAAATTGGCATTCTTGATTATTTATAGCAGAAAGAAACCCTCCTTAATCCTGTGCAGGCCATGATTAAATAATGAATTTTATCCAATTCAAGTAGGTTCAAAGAGAACACAAGCAGAATATGTAAAACACAGAAAACAAACCCCACGAATGCCAGGAGAATTTTGGAAGTTATTTTCATACACAAAAGGGTGTCTTTCTCCACACCTACCTCCTCCTAGAGTGTGCTTGCTGACAGGAGTTTTTGATTTAAAAGCACAGTTATGGTAAAATTTGTGCTACTCATTAATAACATCACTACTATCCTCTTTCCATTGTAAGAACTGGTTATTTCATGTCATGCTTGTATAATGAAGCTAACCTTCAGGCTTTAAGCCCAAATAAAAAATTGACTTTTATATTAATTTCTCAAATTTCTTACATAGATTTTAAGATGAAGTCATCAATGTGATACACAACTCTAAAATTCCATGTACTTCAAAATGCTTGCCATTCAATATTTGGTAAAAACCACACAACCAACCATAAAAAGGAAGCCAACAGGCCATTGGATGAAAAGAATAGAATAGCTCAATTAATTAAAATCCAGAACAGAGTAGTAACAATGTACTGAGTTACAACTTTTCCCATGTGTTTAGTACTGGAAATATTGTGATGTTTTACTCATAGAATAGTTGTTGTAAGACAACAAGAAAACAGAAACATTTGTCTCATTTATCTGTTGTTGCCTCCTGTTGATACCTTCTGTGATGCTATTTTGTCCTTGCATTGCATGCTTTTTCAATAGCACACTTTGAAACGAGCAGGCAAGTCATGGAGAAAATATGGGCCAGAGTGTTGCATTTAAGTTTCTGGCCAGGAAAGCATGTGTCTATTCTGCACTCCCTTCAGAAAATGTAACTTGAGACTTTCCTCTCGAACAGGCCCTAGTCTGGCTACCAGATTTTTCAGTTCATAGCTGTGAATCACTGCAGAAAAGAGCAAACAATTTAAACCACAGTGCTAATAACACGTGCAATGTATTATGAGAAAGGTATGGTTATGGAGGAGGAAATCAGAAGAAAGATGGACCCTGTTTTGAACAGATTCTGTTCCTAAAACTGGAGCTGAGATTTCAAAAAGGTGCATCAACAGATCCATTCTTCCTATGCAGGGACTTGGCAATGATGACTGCTGCCTCAAAAAACGTTGCTGTTTCTCTTTGTGGAAAGCTGTCACTTACCAGAAGTGTAACTGGGAATCTCTTTTCCCTTATCACTGAGTTAAGTGAGTCATGTAATATCTGCATTTCACAAGCAGCTGCAATGACAGTACAAAAGATGTACTGTACAATAATTAACAAGACTTCCCACTGTCCTTAGGTATGCTCTTTTTAAATGCTCCTTTCTGCCCAAGAATTAAGAAATACCACTTTGCAACATATGAATGTACTTAGATGCTGTAATTATGCTGATTCTTGCTAGCATGCAGAAAATATCCTTCAGCAAAGCGATAAACCAGATATCCAGGGTACAGATCAGCCATGAAAAAGTAATGCCAAAATGATCAGTTCAAAGTATTTACAGCAGATGGAGCTACACATTTTACTCTGGTCACATATTACATGATATTCCAAGGTGAAGTGTACAGTTTGGCAAGGGCAGAGAACTGTACCATCTAACCAAGGGACAGAGTTAGTAGAAGGTATTTCATGAATTACTGCAATTGACTCTATCAGAAATAATCCTTGTAGCATCAATAGAAACAGCAACTCAAGAAAATATTATTGCTGTATTTTGGTGTCTTAATAAAAATCACAGCTCGAGTCAAAGGGTTAGTTGTTACCTGTCCACCAACTTGAAGGCACTCCTGCTTCTAGTTTTTGAAACCAGTAAAATTGACTAGTTTCAAACTGTATCTAGAGATTTTTAAGTCATGCTAATTAAGAAGCGGTTGATGTCCCATCCCTGGAAACATTCAAGGTCAAGGTGGGCAGAGCTCTGAGCAACCTGATCTTATTGAAGATGGCCCTTCTTATTACAGGGAGGTTGAACTAGATGACCTTTAAAGGTCCCTTCCAACCCAAATTATTATGTGAATCTATAAAGTGAGCATTGCTATTGACTGGACCCAAATATCCCAAATTCTCAACAACATTATGAATATTCTCTTACTGGCTACCAGGCTAAGCTGTGGAGGAGGATGGTCCAATAGGCAGGTACCAGCTGCTCCAGTGGTGATGAGAAACCATGTGAAGGCATGTGAGTCTGTTTTATTTTATAGAAGGAACAGAGGAACAATTACAGTTCCTAAAGCATGATACCCACCAAACTTTACTAAACTGGAGAAAAAGCTATTTTCTTTCTCTGTGTTTCTCTAATTTAGTTATTTTTTTTTTCAGGAGAAGGATTAGGGGGCTGCTTCTGAACTGCATTACATCTCTGTCATACTTTTATTTTCCTTTTTTTTTCATATCCTGCAGAGAGAATTGAGGTGTACACAGGGGAACACAGTAAAAGCAAATCAGTACTGCACCCCGTAATTTACTAATCCACAAGAATAAACACGTATGTAGAAGCAGGCCAGATAAACTGAATTGTAAGAACAGTGTCTAATTCCACACAACTGTTTGGTAAGCTTGCCCATGGCTTGTCTTTATAATGCCAATTTCTATGCATTAGTAAATTAATAAATCTTCACATTTCTAAACATTAGAAATTCATTCTGTTTGTTGAGTGCAATAAAAGCTTAGATTCTTCCTTCAAAATTAAGTCACTTTTTGGGTAGGTGGGCAAACACTGCACTGTATGAAATTTGCTGTCTTTACTGAGATCTTCTCTGCTTAAAAGTTACTATAATTTCTAGGCATGAAAATCAATAAATAAGTAAATAGAATATATAATACAATATATAATATATGTATAAATGAATAAATAAATTAAATAACAAAATGGTGATCCCTCCTGAAATGAGGTGTTTGAAGATCTTTTCTTGGAAGGACAAGGACAAACCCACAGATAGCAGATTATATACAGGAAGCCTGTCCATTTATTTCAAAATTGGACACTTTATAAAATAAAGTGGAACTATTCACTAGTAAATACTATTCTTATTACAGCGTAACAGTTTCTAAAAACATTTTCTTTTCTAGTGTACCAACTATACAGAAGAATATATTTCTTTCTCACAAAAATTAGCTTTGAGCAACAAGTGCAAACATCCAGTACATACCACTGATTGAAAGCATTCAGAAGAAATGTATTTAAAAGTACACAAAAATGCATTTCCTTCAGTATGTCTTTTGATACCACTCAAATTCCTGCAGCATTTGTTCTTATGTAACCATCATTCTCACCACCTGCCAAAGAGAACATGTATTTTAAACATTACATTCTTTACTTAGAAATTATTTCTACAAGATGTAAGTCATTAACTCTTTAGCAAACTAGTACTTTACAGATTGTGTTTTAAACTGGAGAACTATAACAGGAAGGGTAGAACAGTTTCTTCAGCTCTTTA
This sequence comes from Indicator indicator, assembly GCF_027791375.1. Lineage (NCBI taxonomy): Eukaryota > Metazoa > Chordata > Aves > Piciformes > Indicatoridae > Indicator > Indicator indicator. The sequence goes on from NC_072013.1 coordinate 19,889,726, forward strand.
CACAGCAGAGTACAATAGCACAAAGTGGTATGCCTGCTAAACTATGTTTTGTTCGAGACTAAGTTTTTATTAAAATAAAAATCCTTATTTGAATTGTCTGTTTGGCATTAAAAAAAAAGACTGCATTGTTTCTCTCTCAAAAAAATGAGCAGCATATAATTTGAAAGTTTGTGGTTTCAATCAGACCAGTCATTTCTAACAAAACAATGGTGATTTTATGTTACTCTAGTAATGGTTCTGGATTGGGATCCCCGTTTGAATTTGCCCGTGAACATTGAGCAAACGTATTCTGTGAATCAGAGATCCCAGGAAGGCCCAGTGAAAGGAATAAATCTATTTTGGGAATAAAGTATTACCTGACCTGAGCACAGCAGTGAAGGTCAGGATCTAGCCTTTCTTGGAATGGTAGGTTTCATCATTTCTCATTGAGGAAAATTATTTTTACTGCCCCTTCTAATCTTTTCATGAAGAACAAAGTGTATGAATCACCCAGAAGTCAATTCTGTGTTCCAGAAACACAAAATTAGGCATTCTCCTCACAGTGAGAAAGTAACAGTTCTTGTTTTCCAGCATCAGCAATAGCAGCTGCCTGGAAAAGAGTCATCAAAGGTGTCACTGAGTGTAAGAGTTCAGTCAAGTGATGGTCAGAATAAGTAAGCTATGCCATTCAGAATATGACTTTTCCATATCATTTAATGTGCAAATACACTTCACAATCTTGGGACAAGCCACACTGCAAGTCCTGTTTAGACACAGTAAGTTGGGCAGTTATAAATCAGTTATCACTGGTATGCTGACAGGAAGAACTTAATATTATTTACCTCACAAAAAACTGCACAATGTGGAATTTTTTTGGTCTCCATTCAGATCCACTACTTATTAGCTCAATGGAAGACAGCAGGCAATCTATTGTCAGGGTAAGAGTTTCAGCTGTAGTGGTTTGGGAACTTCCACAGCCACATCCCAGCCTGTAATCTCACCCTTGTCTTCCAGCCATTCATTTCTCACTGCTGTATTCTTAATCAAAAATAGAAGTGGATGTTACCTTCCTAAAAGAGAGGGTTGATCCTGCAGAATTTAACCAATGCTATGCATACAATAGGCTTTACTGAAGTCAGTGTAATTGTTTGTGTACATTGGATTTGAGGGGATCCAGCACTAAGGGCAATGCATAGGCTTCAGCTGTTTCCTGGCCTATGGGATTTAATGCCGGCTGAAGTGTCCTCAGGGCCAGATCCTGTAGTGTGTGCTTAGCACACAGATGTGCTGTATTGACTTCCACAGAAGTAGAGGAACTGAACACATCACTGGATGCATTCAAGTTTGAGCTTGGCAAGAAGGGTATCCAAGTACTTAAAGCTAGTGATAAGTGATAATGCACTATTACAACTATTATCTTGTTAGATGGCTGAATATGAACACACATACTGTGGCCAAAATAATCTAAAGCTCCAATTCTCTGGGGACTGGTGCAGAAAGCCCTAAAAAAAACTTATGGATAAAGAAGTCACAGTCATATTGAGTTGGAAAAAATTGACAGTCTCCAGGTGATGTAAAGAATTTAAGTGTGTTTAGACACCAAATATCAACATGTAGAAATTTCAGCCTCAGGAAGTTTTAATGGAAGAAAGTAGCTTAATCACTCAGTATATTTTGCAACTTTAGCTGAAAGTTTAACATCACAAAATGACATACTGCTATGCAGCTTAAGAATCACACAATTGCTTTCAATCACTTCTGATGTTTTTCAGGTCTCCTGTTAACTAAAAACTCTTTTGATCCCAATTTCCAGTCTTCAGCTGGATGACACAACTGATGCATAGCTCAATGTTCATTTTCATGAGTCATAATTAATAAATAATCCTATCACATACATAGATCTTTACAGGTACTCTTAAAATCTTTCTATTAAATATATAGATAAAATAATCACTGCTATATAAAAAAATCATTTTAAAACAGCTGAACTCTCAAGCTTTGCATAAAATTCTGTAGACACATTCATTACAATCTAGAAACTCAATAAAAATACATTATAGAGCTCAATCCATCAAAAATATTCATGGCATTAAAAAGTGATTGTCATTTTTTTAATGTAATCTGTGCTTGCTCTTTTTGCACTGATCATTTCCTACAATTTAGGAATAGCTATATTCAATTCAGCTTGTAGATTATGTGACTGTTTAACTCATTTCTTCAGCTCTAAGACATCTGCCCCATATATGTTTAGCAGGGTTCTGTTTTAATAGAATATATTTTCTTTGCACTTTCTGTAAAATCACAATCAAACATTTGCCTTGAAGTTACACTACAGTAACACTGAATCATCCTGCTACAGCTCTCTCTTGGTCTTTAATAGTGTTTCTGGGAACACCAAACATCCTTTATCCAGTGATCCTCAAACATTCCCTGACACTTACAGTTGACAATACTCTGCTTGGCCAAGAACAACGGGTTTTAGAAACGGTCTTAATAGATAGTACCCTTGTGTATCTGAATTCTGCTAAATCATAGTACCAAATGCAGCCAGCTCAAGCTCAGGATTTTTCAAAAACCTAGGCAAAAGAATCAGGAAAAACTTCCACATTCAGACAGTGCATGTTTCTGTTGGAAAATGGAAAGATGGTAAGATTCCCCACCAGCCTTTAAAACCTCTCCTATTTCAAGGCAGTCCTCTAGCCAGCAAGCAAAAACAGGCTTTGCCATAGCAAAGGCTTTTAGACCATAAGCTCAGAATAGGACATAAAGATCAACAAGAAGCAAGGGCACTTGCACTGAGAGATTGGATCTTGCAGTGTGGAAGAAGAAGTTCAGGCATGCACAAGTCAGTTTAAATGGACAAAGCTGCTGGTTATGCAGATGTAATTTTTTGCAGTTCCAAGTAATGGCAAGCCTCCTGAAGAGTTCAGCCTCTTTTCATGCAGAGTTGACTGCCACTGTACTCTGTACACTGCACCACTGTAATCACTCTTAGCTGTCTACCTTGGATTATCTTGCCCATGGAATGGTTGAGTAAGGTAGACTGCTTCTGTTACAGCAAAAGCACAAGCGACCAATCCTACATAAGGAAAGCAACTTAGTACCAAATATCATGGACGGTCATCATGCACAGAGATGTTTTTTCATCTATTTGGCATGGAAGAAACAATCTCCATCTCTTAATGGACTAGACTGGAAGGCGTTACATCAGTTTAAGCACTAGATGAGATGATCAAAAGAATTTAAACTGCTCATTTCACTGTTTGAATCACTGTTCATCAGTGGGAGATAAGAACGAAAACCGTCGGTTTTCTCCCTCTTGGAAGAAAATACCATGTAATGAAGTTGCCAGTATCAGTGTATTCCCTTTTTTTCCCCATTATTTATGGATCTGAGTTGTTTAGATGAGACATCCAAAGACCTCTTCATTGTGATTAATTTTCCTATGAGGTAAGACACAAGAAGACATTATTTGATTGAACTTTGATAGCTGTAAAGTTTTATGGAGAGCCTGTAATCCAGCTTCAGATAATCTTTGATGAAGACTAAGAAACATAGAAGAACCAGAGAGTAAGATACAAAGGCTCAGAAAGAGTTGTCATAAAGTAAAGGAGCCTATAAAGAGTGGCACCTAATAAGGAGTTATCAACACTTTTGCTCCACACTAATATACATTGCTACTTGCTGCTATTAAACAGCTGCCACATCTCAGCCTGGTAATCACTGGTTTTCAGGATAAGGATATAAAGTGTCTTGTATTTTGTTTTATTCTTTCAGAGAAAAAGCACTAGCTTTTCAGCATGATGCTTTCACCTATTTCATGGAAGTATTTTCAAAAATTCTAATAAATATTTTCTTTTGGAAGGAAGTATGACTGTCATCAACAAGCACAAACAGATTTATACGTCACAAATTTAGATCACTTAAAATGCTGAACATTTTAATCAGCAAGATGAAATGTATTTTTTTTTTTAACTTACAACGATTTAGACTGAATTAAGTTGGGAAAATGGGATCTGATCATTACCAAGCACAAAGGATCTTATTTTTAGGTTCATAGGGTGAATCCAGTTCATGTCAACAGTGACAGGACAGAATAGGAAACACTTCAGCTGTCTGTTGACTGAAAGAGGTTCAAAATTTTTTCTTCAGTGTTTAAGATCATCTGCTGTGCACTGCTGTTACTGAATTCTAACTGCATCTCAGAAGAAAATCCCAGGAAAACAAAAAGCTTATAAAGAAGAATGATCTGGTACCTGAATGCAGAATAGAAAAGAAGAAGCAACCTCAGAAGTAGTGAGTTACTTTTTAAAAAAAGCAAGACCAAAACCATAGTATCTGTTCCTGATAGCACTATTAACCTTCCTGAACATATTTTCAAAGATGGCCACCATCAGCAACATACAAAAAGTGTATTTCTTCAGTATTCTCTACAGAAGTTTCTGGGCTGAGATTTCCTGTATGATCCCTCCTACAGAGCAGCTAGCATGTATGTTCTTCATGGTTCTCCACACGCAGCCTATTCCTGCAAATTAAACATAACAAAAGGTACAGGGTAAAAAATAATTTAAGTCCTAAAAGCACCGGCCTCCCCTGGCCAAATAAACCCCTCAGCTTGATTCTGTTGCTCTGCTGGATTACCATAGGAATTATAATCAATTACTGAGGTAAGCGTGTTCCAGCATCTGCAGCTCTGCTCTGCCTCCAGCTCTCTCAAAGAATTCCATGGAAAATGTGAAAAGGCATTGCTAGCCTTGCCCCTGCAAGTGTGTCAGATTCATGGGCAAGTCAACATCACCACTCTTCCACAGCTGTCAGACCCTACACAAGTAAATGAAGCCAGAAGAATTATTTTTGAAGACTGGAGCTCTGAATTGTTGATATTTCTACTGATAATTATCTGGTTTTATTTAGCATCTTATAAAGCAAGGCACAAATGTACAAAATTGCGTCTACTAAATCAGGTAATTTTTATATATATTTACACAATTATCATCATATAAAATGTGCCTAGACACTGTCAGAGCACAGCAGTGGAGGAATTAAGGACATCCTGATAAAAGACACAAATACCAGGTCCTACATTTCTGTTTGTGCTTCACCTGAAGTTACATATTCATATGCAGATACACAAAGCAATCCAGCCAGCATCCTTTATTTTTCACACCTCACAGAGATCAAACTTTGTTGTTAAGAAGCTGTGGGAGGAGTAAAAGGCAGTAGACCAGCACCCAGAAGAAAATGATGAAGTAAAATAGCTCGGGCTGCTCAAAAATCGTAATCTCATGAGTTGGTGCTGGAGTCTCACTTGGTTCCAAGTCCTTTTTCTTCCTGAAAACGGGAGAGAATTTGATAAAAGGCAGGAAAAAAGATCAAAACCCACTTATTGTTAATATTTGCTGGGATGATCGGAGGATGGACTAAAAGACAGCAGTTTGACAAAGCATTTCAATCCAGTCAGCTGGAGTCCAAACTAGTCTAGGAGGTGCATATAGGGCTTAAGCAATGTGTTCCCTTAGGAGTTAGTGTAAATAGCAATAAATCTTCTGAAAACTCTGGCCAAATTATCAGGTAGTTTAACTACATGCCTTTACAGCACAATCCTTTGATGTAAGGTGATTTCCATTAGTCAAAAAAGATGCCATTTGATGCTCAGATACGTGCTGATCTGGGAAACATGTATCACATTTCCATGATTTTATACACTGTATTTGCCTCAATAGACTTTCCCCAAATCACCTACTTTCAGAGCTTCTCATGTCAAATGCCACAACAGTAAACAGAAAAGGACCAAGACTCCAAGACTCCAGAATTCCAACTTTCAAAAATTCCAGATTCAGTTCATTAAGGACAAAGCCCAATGAATTCTGCATGAATGACTGAGCTCTAACAAAGACAAGAGATGGTCTTCTTGGAAAAGGTACTTGATGGTGCACTCATGTTATGAGTTACAAAGTTATAATGAGTTATAAAATTATAATTCATGTTATAAATTTATAATACTATATGAATCACTCTCTACTAGACTTTTTTTTAATTTTAACCTGCTTTTTGAGAAAATGGGTTTTGGCCTGTTTTAACAAGTCCTGTTTCTGTCTTGTGGCATCCTACTTATTCATGTACTATACCATGCCTGTGTATTACACAAAAATTGCTCAGTATCAGCAGTCTGCAAACAAAAATAACTGTGACTGCTATGCATGTATGGTTTTTAACATAAGTGTGAGACCAGGACACTGGATCCCAGTAATATTTTGTGTGTTTTTCATATTGAAATGCAACTATCATTTTAACTAGAAGTTCTTGGAGGTATTACTCAGTTATCACCTGAGAGGGAATACCTAAACCAATCCTTATTTCGTATAGATATTAAGACACTAATAGCAAAGGGAAGCACATTCTGCATTCAGGATCCATTACCCTAATTCTAAACACACGGACAGATTACAGAAACTCCTGAGTGCTCTAAAAGAGGCCACAACTCCACCAAGTATCATCTTTCCCCAGCACTATCCACACTAAACAGTCTTGACAGTCTTCCAAACCTGTAACGTGCCATCACTGCCAAAGGACCTCAAATTTGAAGTCCTCCGACTCTTTTCTTGGTCTGAAATATCCAGCATGTGGGTAAAGTGCTCACAATCTTGCTTAGGAAGATGAATCTTTCAAGTCAAGGAAAAGCATTTTAGTCAATGGGGAGTTCAAGCAATAAAGTTTTGTATCTTACACCAAGCGATTACACAAGATATCCTGTCAGCCTCTACCATTATAATTCATTTTAATATCCCTTTATAAAATCGTCAGAAGTACCTGGAAGTTAATGGATTCCTTGTTTTGTTTGAATAATAATGACTTACCTGATGATTAATGGATTTTCACCCATAGCTGTCATCTTCTGTTCACTTACATCATAGGTTTCCTTAAAAAAAAACAGGAATAGATCGTATTAGAAAAACAGAATTTGGCATTCTCACAAAGGTGGTAATTGTGTGTGTATTTTATGTAATTGCTCAAATAAAATGAAAGTGTGCTTACAAATTTATTTCCTGCCAGCATATCCACTGCAGAAAAGGAAAGAATTGTGAAATCAGAAGAATTTTTTGCTTTCAACTGCTGTCATTCAGTTGAATAAAGACCCCCTCATTCGTATAGACTTCCAATAGTACTGACAGCATTGCAAAACTAAAGCATCTGTGTGAAACCTCTGTTTCATTGAACATTGGTGGCAGCATTTCTTTAAAACTCCACGACAATCAAAATTTTATTTTGTGCTGAAAAGAGCCATGTTCCTATTCTTGCTCAGTCTGCCCAGATTGCTGCTGATGATTTAAAAAGAAAAATCTAGAGCTAAGTTTTACAGTGTGTTCTCAAGAAACCAGTATGAATTACATCTGATGTTAAGGATGCAGCTTCACACTACAACTAAAATTCCTTTAGGGTTAGCTGCTGCCGTTGAGATAATGTAATACATATTACATAATACATTATAATAATACACTGCTAGTATAAAGGAAAGAGAAAGAGGCCAATCTTTCATTGAAAGTGCACTTCAGGAGACACCCAGCATTTTTGCAGGGCTGTGACCAGGACACAAACATACATATAGAGAATACACAAACTAAAAAACAAGTGAACAACTGGAGCAGAAAATAAAGGCAGCATCAAGGAACTGAAATATTGCAGCTCTATAGTTACGATGAAGCAAGCCTCAAAATTATGATAGATTTAATTGCAGTATTAGGTAGTCTTTTGTGGATCGTTCAAGGTTCAGTAAGGTTCCATTCCCTCTATTTAGGAGAGCTCACTAAAGCTTTTCAGCTGTGCTTGGTTTTGACACTAAAATTATTAGAAATCCCAAGCTTTCATATTATCACAGGGATTTATATAGAGAATAGATGCTTCTACAGTATGTGAACTTTTGGAGTTTAAGAGAAACAGAGAAACAATGTTAGGTTTCCTGTCCTTACCTCTTCAGAAGTATTAGGAAATCTTTTTCGGAGATAAATGTTGGAATCACTGTCACTGGTTCTGAAACGGATGTAAAAGCAAAGTTTTTAATGTCATAAAGCTAAGCTTTGTTTTGACTTCAAGGAGAGCTCCTGTGATTAAACATGCTAGTTTTAAGCTATACAAACTGATAAATATGAATTTTTGTGTCTATTAGATTATGGACTGGAATTTATTAGTAAAAGCAGTTTGGGGAAAATCAGACCCACAATAAAAAAATCAATATGCTGAATTTGAATCTTTTCCCCAAAAATGGTATTGATAGGTTTTTCGTGCCTTGACCTCATTGACAAACCCTGCAGGGAACAGAAAGCTTGGAGGAGGCAATGTTTTTTTAACAGAGAAAATGTTTATCAAATTCATTAGAGTGCTAGTGATAAGAACCAAGTAGTACTGCTCACATCCCACTCAAATACAATAGATAAGAACATAAAAGGGAACAGAAGTGAAAGGAATAAAATTAGCCTAGTGTCTCTGTCCTGGGTTTGCAGTTAACTCTCCCCACAGCAGCCCTGCTTACAGTGCAGTGCTTTGTGCTCGTAGCTGAAGCAGAGCTGGTGACATACCAGTGTTTCAGTCATTGCTCAGCAGTGATTGAACAGCATCAAACGCTCCCTGCCCCAAAGGCCAGTAGGCTGAGGCTGGGCAAGAGGTGGGGAGGAGAGGCAGCTGGGACAGCTGACCTGAACTAACCAGAGTGATTTTCCATACCCTATGATGTTGTAATCAGTCATAAAACTAAAAGAAACGAAGAAGCTGGCTGAGAGGGACACACATGCTCCTTATGAAGACATTTGTCTCTGAAGCAACTGTCATGCCTATTGAGTTCTATGACTTTTTCATCTTCTTTCCTCCCTGCCTTCTGCTGAGGATGGAGAATGAGAGAGTAGCTTTGTGGACACCTGGTGGCCAGGCAACGTCAGTCTACTACAACCTCATTCACTTCTTCAGAGACAGGAAAAAAAATCCAACAAATATCTGTTGGAATGAAGCATTGTCACACTTCTACATGGTGTCACAATTCACATTGAATACTTCATCTATACTACAAAACACTCTGCTGGAAAAAAAAAAAAAGTCCTAACACCACCACATTCCAAGTGCACTGTGGTTCCCTTGGGTTTTGCAAAGCAAAACTGCACAGTAAAATCCAACCAAGGCCTACTGGCACTGAATCACTCAAAACATTTATGAGAAACACAGGAAGAAGCCCATGAGTCCCAATACACTGCACTTAAAAGAAGCCTACAAGAAACATCCAATAGACAGGACACACTTCAAAAGACTAGGCATTCATAACAGTTAGGTGTATTTAAGAAAAACTTAATGTGGAATACCTGGTAAATTCCTGACAATCAGCAATTTCTTCCAGTTTATCTTGTGGCAAAGAGGAAGTGGCAACTTCGGAGATATGCAAGTCTTCTGTTTTGATCATATTTTTCCCTTCTTCCTCCCTATTACCACTTTTTTCTGGTCTCTCTATAGCTATTGGTAAATCCTCTAGATGTTCTGCTATGGCCTGTTGAAATTAAGAAACATTTTACATTACACAACAAGACTGATTCTCCACCCTTCCAAATGTCTTAGTGGTGCAGCCTACTCAGATGCTAAACTGAATTTAGTACAAGATTGAAAGTCTCACTAAAGAGATTAAACAGCAATTCATTTCTTGAAAATACTTTTGGATACATTGAGTGATAAAGTATCATCAATTCAACATACAAACAATTAGCTGGCAGTTCTTTTTTATATGAAGTCATGACATGACATGACTCTTTGAAATAATCCCCAATCACTCTTTGAAGCTAACAGCAAACTGACTTCATTACTCGTGTCAGGACCAAAATGTGTCCAAGCAGCTTGTCTAAGCAACATCTGGAGTAACATTAAATGGACACTCATTTCTGAAAAACACTGCAAATTGCCTAAACCAAGTACCCAGAATAATTACTGAATATCCTCCCTTTATCTTCTTCCAGTGTAGACAAGCCTTCATTTTAGCCATGTAACTTATGCTACTCAAATTGGTTTAAGTTTTTGTAGGCAAACTTACTTGGATTCAGACAAAAAGTAGCTTTGCCTGTATCCTTTCTGTTATCAGCAGTACTACTTTCTGTTAAGCTCATTACAAATTATTAGAAACACCCTCTGTGATAATCTCTTATGCCAAGGGATTATACAGGAGCCTCAAAATACTTTAAAACATAATTAAAATTCAAATATTTGCAGTATTATTAGTATTAGGGCTTATTTTCTATTTTAATGTCAGATCTCCTCAGGGACCTGCAATTCCATTCATTCCAGTAGAGGGCTGTGGCAAACAGCAGTACCCGACAAGAAAACAAATATATTTTATACGTTTCTCCAAAGCACCACAAAATGAAAGCAAATGAAAACCTTGAGGTCAGATGCTAAACCTCCATATATACGAAAAATTATGATCGTAATCAAAATATAAAATACCTCAGGATGTTGTGGAATAGTGGAATCTTCAAGGTTGGTGGCCTTTTTGCCAAATTTTTCAGTTTCTAACTCTTCCCCTACTAATAATGGCACTTCTTTTTCTGCAGAAGAATCCATGGGACTGTCAATATCTGTTGTTTCCTCCTCACCATCCTCAGTATCCATTTCTGATGGAGGGACACACAGTTTATTCACTAAGTCTGGCTCTGGACCATCTTCCTTGCAGTTATCTTCTAATAAGCCCTCTTCATGTAAACTATCAGTTATTGTTTCAGAAGAAGCTCTGTCATTTCTAGTATCATAACCTTCAATACAAGGCTCAAGGTAAGCATTCAAAACTGCTGATATGGGAACATTATAATGTGGATAATAAAAGAGATCGTGGGGTATTATGGATACTTTTGAAGAACTGGACGACACTTCATTTGAAGACTCAATTTCATCACAGCTGTCCAGATCGTCAGGATTTTTAGGTACATCTGACAGAGAGTCATCGGATGTTTCATGCTGTGTAGATAGTTCTTGGCTTTTGAGATTCAGTGAACAATGGTTAGTTTCTAATGTCTCGAAGACAGGTGATTGCTCTGTATCTTCATTTTCTGGAAGTTTCACTGTTTCATCATACAGATGAAGAACATACTTATGCATATCTTCTTGTTTTGAGGTATCTTCTGGTAAAAGAATTGAAGTCTGTGGTTTGCTCTCTTCTACTTTATTTATAGATTCATCTGTAAGTATACCTGAAGTCCAGGACAATGGACTCAGAGAAGAGGTATTGGCTGAGAGGCTCTTAGTTTCATTATCATATTCAGTAGAGGTTTCTTTAGTTAATTCTTCAGAGTAGTCTTCAAAAGAGTCAACAGAATTCTTCTGATCTGTCAGAACAGCTGGAGAAAGGTCATCATTCTGTTTCAATGGATCATCAGATATGCTTCCTTCATGTGGCATGAATTTATCACTTAGGACCTCCCAAGAGGAATTAGATTCAAAACTGACAGATCCAGTAATTTTCAGTGAGGTAGGCCTCTGAGGCTCCTCTTCAGATGTTTCCTGTGAATCACCTAACACTTGACTCAGTTTTCCATTACAGTTTTCAGCAATGTTTTCCGATGGGATTATCTCAGGGGTGTCATGAATATGAACCTTTGGAGGAGCAGGATGACTTCTTTCATGGTTAACAGTATACATGTTTTCTTCACTTTCACTTAAAATCAGTATTTTGCCTTCCTTTTCTGAAGGTGTGTCTTTGATGTGGACATATGTGGACTCAATTGGAAGCTCCCTGTCAGGATCTGTAAAGTCTTCCTAAAAGTGATGATACCATTAGAAGAGAAATCATACCTCAGATACCGTTTTACTTTTCCCAAACACTACAAAAGGGTAGCTACCTAACCCATCACCCCATTTCCTTGTGAATAGCAAATTAATGGACTCTTTTATTTCGAAAACAGGGAATCCAATTTGGCAAGTCAAGTGACTTGAACAAAGTTCAACATCAAGAAGCCACTTGCACAGGAAGATTAGAATGCAGACAAGCCTACTCCTCAGTTGTTAACGCATTCATCTCTCCCAGCTGCACCTGTGGAGACAACTGACTTGGCTTTTTGACACAATCCCACACCCTGGGAATATAATAAAACTAACATGTCCACTAAATCCACCATGAAATATAGTAATATACTGGATGATTCCACTCCAACAGATTGTATTTAAAAAAAAAATAAAATTGGTGTTTTCTTTGTCCATTAAAATGCCCATAAGTTTAATGCAAACAAATCTTATTGTTAATCTAGCCTATTAATAATAATTCTATTATAATAATAATAATTCCAGTGACTTTAGTAATGCTCACCAATTTTATAAGTTACAAAATAAGTATCAACTAGAACAGTCAGTCAAGAAATATGAGATGTGGGAGCCATTATTTATGTGCATGTACTCTAGCACCAAAACTTACCCAGATACTCAAGGGACATTAAGTCCCTTGGAGCTCCTTTCAAACCAAAAAGACTATGTGGAACTAAGTTTGCTGGAAGTGCAAGCAGTTCCAGAACAGTTTCTCAACTTATGAAGATCTCTCTTCCAGTTCCTGGGACTTCCTATTTTCCCCCAAGTTTTCCATCCCCCAAGGTTTCCATCTTCTTCCATAAGTTTACCCTCTGTTTCTTCAAAAGACCTTTGCAATCTGTGACACTGTCAGTCCCTGCTTATTCTTCAATTCTTTATTTTTTCTGAAGTATGCAATAGAGTCCTGGATCCTTTATGCTGCAGTTTACCATGCTTACAATGAGTGCTTTTGACTGCCTGCACTGACAAGTTTCAGCTTCTGGTGTCTGGTATGTGCTAAATTCAGACTGATTGTAGTCCTCAAACTTGAGAAGATAGAAGTCAAAATGAAATTTGAAGTTCAATGAATCATCATAGAAGAAGGGATAAAATTCAGCCTTATTTAAGACTAACAAAGCAAAGTAGCTGAGTCCTGTGCAAGCAGATTTAACCTCTGAAAGTTGTAATTGGATGTAAACATTTAAACATACAACTCTACCTAAAGCGTTTTAGGAATTTCTGATTTGACTGGATTAAACAAAAGTGTAAAAAATTACATCTGAGTTTGTGGTTTATTTTTAATATCTTAGAAAGAAATCTAGAAGATAAATCCAGCAACGTTTGACTTGATGAAGTACACCAAAGCCAATTTAAAACATGTCATAACATAGCAGTAAACACATACCCCTTCCAGCTCCGGGAAGTGCTCCAGAAACTGTGCCACGTATGTCACAATTGACTGCTCATCGGGTGATTCCACCATGATATCTACAGAAACACACAGCTGTCCTGAGCACACACGATTGTAAAGCACAACGGCAGAGGAACAGATCATCAGACATTTATCTTGCCTTTATAAGAGAAATGACAGCTACCCTTTTCTGACAGTGAAGAGAAATACTTTGCACTGTCGATGGTACTCGAAACAGCTCTCAATGTCCTACTCACATTAATTTTTCCTATTTCCAAACACATAGTGAACCCTGATCAGTGTCCCTTTTCATCCACCTTCATACTGTCATTTAGGTTGTTGTTACTATACAGTGATCTTGTTGAGTGACACTGCAGAGGCTTATTTTTAGCAGGATTGCCCAGTCTTCTAAGAGGTGACCCATGAAAGCAGAAATATCTTACCTGCGCTTTCAATCAAAATCAAGGCCTAACACTTGTCATGTAGAGTTCAGGCAAAACACTATAAAGAAGTTCCTTTTTTAATATGTATAAAAACACATATGTGCTTATGTTTATGTATATAGGTGTGTGTGTATATATGCACTGTAAGGAAAAACTGGGAGATGCAAATGCATTTGAATAGGTATCTACCCATTCTTCTAGTACAGCAGACACACATCATCCTTGACTGACATTTAGTGTCTGCAGGCTGTAGGCATCTCAGAATGGTGCACTGTCACACCTCTCAGCACAACTGGGTGTGACATCTGCAGATGTCACATAGCATTTAAACATTAACCAGAGCCAGTGTACATACCTAAAATGATGGTGAGATCTCTCCTACCAAGGAGCTTACAAGGACAGGACTGGAAGCATACGACTATAAGCCAGTGATCAATTAATTTTTATTGTTCTTACCAATAAGCCCAAAACACTGCTTGCATCAACAGCCTGCTCACAGGGAGTATTTTGGTAGGTATCACAATGCAATATTAATTAATTCATTATAGTTTGAATGTTATCCAACAAAGTTTTACCTTCTGGTTCTAGGAGCCGAGGAACACCCAATTTATTTTGTGCTATGCTGAAAGCATCCTCCAGGTTTTCTCGAGCTGATTTCTCCAGTGCTTGCTTCATATCTACCAAAGTAGAGTCTATTGCTTTTATGACCGCTAAGAAAGCAAGGCCACTCCTCCAACTGCTGGCAAAGTCCTGAACTGCAACACCGTACCTGAACAGAATTAAGTACAGTTTACATAGGTGGTTGTGTTACAAAATCTAATGTAAAGGCTTTACCATTTTCAAAGACTCCTGAAAGTTAACAGTAAGGTTGCTGAGGTGCACTAGTCACATTTGCAACATTTTTGGATTTTAAAATGCAGAAAATATGTCCATAAAACACAAGGATTCACAAAGTCAATTGGTCTGACTAACAGCTGACACCAATCCACTTGTAGGAAGTAGTTATTAAAAACACAGCCCTCAGGAACTCAGCAACCACATTTAACATTCACAAAACCAAAAGTCTCTGTGATTCTTGTTTCTGTTGCTCTCCAGCATTTTAATACCATAGCTTGGGAAGACTGCCAGCACTTAAGTATTTAAAAACATAAGCATAAATGATTCACATTCCTGTGTACTTGGCCTTCTATAGCAGAAAATTGTCCTTTGCCAAATGCAAGTGCTGCCAGTATATATATAAAGCACAAATGTGTGAGATGACCAAAATTTCTGAGGAAAAAACAACCACCAGGCTTTCAACAAAACACAGACCAGGAACAAAAAATTCTGCACAGGTCATTGCATAACAGGATTAGAATGACACTATTATGTTTTTGATAGTGCACTTGCAAGAACTCTTTGGACTAAAAAGTCTATGGCCTTTACTTCCCTGGTCCTCGCTTTCTTTGTACCACCTCCCTGTTAATGACATGATCAGAATTATTTTGGGACTAAAACTATGCCTCCTCTATGGTCTGCAGTGGCAACAGTGAACTGCACATCTCTCTGGGACAAGTTTAGCTGCACAACAAGCACACTTAGCTCCACCAGAGATTACCAAGGGAGGATGCGGCCCACCGTTTCAAGTATGTAAATATGAACACTACAGAAATTTGTGTCTTCAACACAAGACACAACATTTGTGTTCACAGGCAGATTTGAACATATAAATCCATCAACAGACAAAAATGCCAAGTACTCAGCTATCCAACTTGTGTAAGTAAGTTTGACCTATGCCCTCTTTGGCAGGGCAGTCATCACATCAGGTAATAATGTAAAATACACTCCAAGTATTTACACATGCTCAAGGCATCTTACACTAAAGTTTTTTAACTCGACAGTAACTCTGGCAGGTTAAAGCATCACAAGAAAAAGTGCTTTGGCAAAAGAACTGCTTTTTTATGAAGGACAAGAGAGATGTGTTGAGCAATGGAAATAGACGCAGAAGTTACACATTCATGAGAAACAACTTAAGATTTGCCCCCCCTCTTTAATTCTGAGGGAAGAGGGATTCTAATAGGGTCTCTGTCCTTCAAGGTGCTCTGCAGCACTGAGAAACACCCTCAGGGATGCTGATAATTTAAAAGGCTGCTGCTAAAATCTTTCAATGTATTAATTTTTTTAGTTCACCTCTTGCTTTTGCCTACCTTTTAATTAGTGAGAAGCAGCAAATAGACTGCATGAAAGCCAGGAGGTAGGGGGAGGAGGGAACGATCCTGTTTTAGACAGTGCCAAGCAGATTAGTGCAAGTTAACATTTAACACACAAATTCTGAAGCTGGCAGCACACATGGCATCAAGGTCAGACAGCCTCTGTGGACACATGGCCATGGTGATACATTCCCCTGCAGAGACCATGCACCTGCAAACTCAGAAAGCAGAAGAAGCCACAGCACACTGTAATGCACACATGGAGCAGGAGAGGAAAGAGGTTCAGCTTCAAAAGGGCAGGCATCAAAACATATTTTTATAAAAGGTTTTATCTTACTTCCTGGTTTTCCTCTGAACCCAGATTAAAAGAGCCCTGATGGCTTTCCGCTGATCCTTCACTGTAATGGACATGTTTCTCTCCACACTGGGAGTGCTGGGGTGGGATGTGTCTGACTCTGGACCACTGGGCCCAGAGGACAGGCTGGATGAGGAGGAGTTCCTGTTGAGGTTGCCTGTTAGTTCCTTAATCTGTAATTAGAGGCAAAGCATGTATAGCTCAGGTTTAACACTGGCTGCACAGAGAACTCAGTGCCTGTTTTCATACAGACGTTAAAGATAACAGTGCTATAACTGAATTTTAAGAGGTTATTATAGACCTGTCCATTACAACTCTTGATTTGTAGTGCAGAAGCTGGACAGCCAGCAGAAGCTCAGCTGCCAATCCCAGGAGACAGAAAGGGCAATGTATCAGTTCAGGCTGAACTGAGCTAATTTGTACCAAACAAAAAGCAAACACACATGTCTTTGAGAGAGAAAAGATAGTTTAACTGAAATTGTTATCTGCACAGGACCTGTCTGAGCAAAATATTTTTAGTTAAGAAATGGTAACCTGCAGCAGCACTCCTGCCCTTGGTCAGCATTCATAGCTGAGCCTAAATTATCCACTCAGCTGCTCTTCAGTCCCCCATGCCCTCTGCTGCTGGCGTTTCTGGTCGCACTATCTCTGCCTGCAAGTCCATCTAGCCAAACTGGTGCTGTGCACCACTGTTCAGCTTGAGGAGCAGAACCAGAGAAAGAAACCCCAGTGCAACTTTGAGATTATTTTCTAAACCCATTGACATTTTTAAAATAACCCAAGGGAAAGAAAGTGCCTTACAGTCTTACAAGAGTTGAGAGAAACCTCTATGTGTTTCTCCCTGTTCAATAGAACTTGGTATTGTCTAGAAGGTCACTTGCAAACTATGTGTAGGTTAGGGGGCTGTTTTAATCTAAGACTGGGGCTAAATCATTTCCCAGGCTCAAATCAGCTTTGTCAGTTCCAGGTCCTTCAAAATCTTTCAACTGGCTGTCTTAATCAGTTGTAATTTTTTGCCATGTTGAGTCAGTGATTCTACAAGGAATTTCCCACCACACTGGACCAAATCCAGATAGGGTTATTGAAAATAAACTGTGACCTGGAACCAAACTTGAGAGGTTGGTTCAGATCCAGGGAATCTGGAACAGAACCCTGAGAAGGCACAGGAGAGAAGGGAAAGTAGTAATCTGAAGCTCCAATTCTGGTCCAAGTCAAACAAGGGTTTAAATTGTCTCCTGCTTACACCAAAATAGGTCCAATGAAGAAAGCAGCTGCAGGTATAAAATTAGCATCAATTAGGAGGGAAAAGCTCAGGTTTATCATGCTTAATTATGTTATTTAGAATTAAAAATCAACTTAAATAAATCAGATTTCAGCTGGAATAGATTGATAGCATGAAAATTGTTCAGTTCACTTATGATTAAAGTAATCACGTTTCATTACCTGAAAAAACAAGATTATATTCCATATTAGTCCAAGTACCAGAGAGGAATTTCCATCTGCTATTTCTGCTGCATCGATGCTAACAAGCTTTACCTGTAGAAAAGATCATGAATTCAAAGAAGGAAGGTAAATACAAAAAATGCACTGAGCCTACTGGATTATGTCCAGAACACCTCTGTCACTGACTGGCCAGACAAAAAGCAATACTGAAATATTGTGTCAATGATAATTTGCCCTGATTGCAACTAGCCTGCTCATGGAACTCTTAGTTCAAGCCCTCAGCATATTTGCACAATAGAAGAGAGCCCAGTTCTGCATCCTCAGGACCACAAATGCATTTCCTCCATACAAAAATGGAAAAAGACATTGCCTATTCTGCAAGAACAGTGGATCCTAGTCTTAAAAGTTAGACAGTCACTTCTCATACAAAAATTAAGACCCTAATAAAATCTGCTTACTCCTCTTTTGCTATGCATCTCCTTTTTCCTTACTTATCTTGCCTTATGCAGCTTGTCACAGAGTTTTGAGTCAATCAGTTAGCAAAGGATAGGGTTGCCTAATCCAAGCAAACTCTAGACTTTCCCACACGGAAGTTTCTTCCACCTGATAACACCAGGATGTTATTCTCTTTGACAACACAAACACTTTGACTTGGTTTTGGCAAAGGTCACTGAGGAGGGAGGAAGCAGGGAAGCTGTCAGTACTACACATGGCACCCAGATTGAGTTAAAGCCAGCATACAGCCCATTTATCACTTAGAAATCCAGTACATGATGAATCACTTAGCAGTGCTGTACCCTGCTACCCCACTTCCACAGAAGCGTTCACTGATGGGTTCCACCCATTGTGGTTTAATATCTAACCTTGAAGCTCTTGGCAGCCACGGCACTTTGCCAACACTTTCATCACCACCTTTCAACAACTGGTTTGGTTCAGCTTAAAAAAGGAAAGCAGAATAATTTTTTATCTAGTGGTTTGCACAACAGTTTTCAATCTTAGCAAAGAAGACACCTCTAGCTGTCATCTTTCAAGGCTCAGAATTCTTGCAAGCTCCAACGTATTTGGCATGGCAAACCCTTTAAGACCTAGCATATTTGAATAGCAGTTTCTCCAAAATGGTGAGCAAGTGGCATTCATCAGTAGACTGCTCTCAGAGTCAGTTCTGTCCTCTTACTGCTGCTTATGCTTGTCACTCAGTGCAGTAAAGATACCTGTCTAGAAGACACTGGCTGCTTACTCTCTTAAGGAAACAAGAAATCCATAGAAAAGTAGGTGATTTAGCACTATTAATTAAAAGGTCTCCAGTGTCCAGAGCTCCTCCTGCCTGGCCTTGCTCATTGAGTTTCTACGTTGTTCCTTAGCAAGGTCTTGGCAACCAGACACACTTCAGCTGCAAGTCTGCAATGTGTTGATATCAACAAAAAAAAGTCTCATCTGCTAGTGGACCTTAGCTGGGAAACTGTTAAGAAATATGCGAACATGTGAAGTATTTCTTAGCAGTTCTATAGCAGGACATGTAGATACACATGGTTAGGGCCAGATCAGCCCCTGCTGGTGGTTTACAAAAGGAGACTGGAACATCTGAAAGTTACTGGACACCTACTTGACCTTTCACATACTGCCCAGGACAAAAAGATAAAGCAGATTAAACCTTCCATGTCTATGAGGTTGTAAAAGATCCACTAAGACCTCACATCACGCTCATTCCTGCAGTGAGGTTTGTAGTGACTCTCCTGAATGACTAACACTGCTGCATGATCCTTGGAGAAGAGCTAAGCTCACTGTAGGGAAGCAGGAAGTGACATCAGTTTCTGTAGTAGCATTCCATGCAAGGCAGGGTTCTGCCCCCATGTACTCAACAGATCCCTTCTCACTCATAAAGTTTAAACTTTACCATAGTCCTTTATAGGACATAGTCCAGTATTTGTTTTCTCTTTCTGATGATCTAGGTGTACCACAATCTAGGTATATCTATGTGTGGTTACATGACTAGACTTCTCATGACCTCATCACTTCTTAACATTTTTCAAGCACAGAATTTTCAAGACACAGGCCACATCCTTAAAGCTTTGGAAAAAATCCCTAGTGGGAGAAATAAAAAAAAAATGAAAGGAATGAATCTTTTCAAGCTGCAAGGTCTGATCTTGCTTGGTCACTTGCAACTTTAGGAAGTGATGTTGAAGTAGTGCCACACAAACTATGAGGGAAGTTACATCCTTACAAGGCTTTGATTCTTGGAATTATGCATTTATATCCTGTTCCAAGATTTAATTTGCTCTTGCCTTTGACTCATGATCAGCTGCTGCAGCAGTCCACCAGATAAATACATGATTTGTATGACTGAAAGTATTTCTGATGAAAGTCATCTACCTTCAGCCTAACTGAAGTAATGCCACTAAGATCCAGTTCATAAAAACTACTCAGATCTTTTTATTTTCTTTTAATATTGGGTTCCTGATCCTTTAATCCTGTTGAACTTTTATATTATAAAAATGACCAAATAATCCTTGTTTTAGACTCAGTAGGTGTTCTCATTACACATTTTCATGTGGCTTTTAAGCCTTGCTGCTAAGTCACAGTGCCTTTAAGCAGTACATTCCTTTTAGGTACATGAAGTGCATCAGACTAGTTACAATTACAAGAATTAAAATTTGCAACATACATCAAGAGGTGATATTAAGACCAGCCTTTAGAAATACTCACATTACTGTCCTCCAAAAACTTAAGTGCTTTAGCTATGTTGTTCAAACGAAAAATGCGATGGGTTGAAGATTTGTATTCGTGCATCTAGAAAAAAATAAAAGCCACATTTTTAAAATGATGGAATTATTCACTGTGTCATACAAAGCTTACAAACACAGAGACAATATAAAGCTAAGGAAATCTACTTATGTAAAATTATTGCCATACTTCTGATCAGTCAAGTGCTTCAACTACACCTTCTGCCCCTGATGTTGTGAAACAGGGTTAGCAAACAGCTTTCCTGCTCTCCAGAAGTTATCATTCCCTTGGACCTCCAATGTGGATTATTTATGTAATCACTCCCTAACCATGTGCAGTCACAGGATCAAATTTACCTGAAAACTTGTAATAATAGATTTTTTTTCTTTAATTAAATTATCCTAACTAGGAATGGTGAGCACTTTTCATAGCAAATACAGGCAAGCAGGAAGCAGAAATGAAACAGGTTTGCTGCCTGCCTGTCTCCCTGCAGTTTCACCTTGGCACACTTTTTTATCACTTGTGCAGGAACACCCAACTGCCAGCGCAACAAGTTTGGCCAGCTGACCTTACCACCTTCTTTGCCCTCCTGCCTGACCTGGGGTGTAACCTAGTGCAGTCTGTGTGAATGCATACAAAGTCGCTTCTGCTACAACTCCCCAAAACTACAGGAATATTAAATAATGTGTGGTTCTGAATGTGTGACCACAGTGGCCATCCTGGTTGCAGTATGCAGATGATTCAGTCACTAGGGAGCATCATCATGTGATTGCAAGTGCATCTGCAGTGCTGAGACAGCTGCAGAACAGGTCTTTCCTCTTATCCAAGTGTGATACCCACAGAGAAGAGCGTACTTCCTGACAAAATTGATGTAGAAAGAGAAAATGAAAGTCATCTATAATCGGTTATTTGCATTTGCACTCAGTGTTTCCATTTCTAGTATATGGAACATCATACAGCCCTTACAAAGAAAGGGAGGAGAGAAAAGGATTCTGATAAATAAAGCTTTGCCCTTCTGATTTAAACCATATCAATAATACTAACGAAACTTGAGCCAGGATAGTAGAACTAAACTCAGAACCACAACAAGCATCAGCAGACCTAGCAAGTGCCATAATGGTCTTAGATAAAACTGAAACAGAATGTATTGATTAATACAGCAAATACATCTTCTCTTGGTAAGGCGACTTACTTGATCTCCAAATGGAATATGTGAGCATTAATGTATTAAAACATTAAAAAACCATGAGAGTTAGGGAACATTTACACTGATCACAAAGCAGTCTGTGACATAAGGAAATCACAATAAAATTGCTGAAATTCTTTACTATACCCAAGACATGGGACCAAATTCACCCTTGGATATCCATGTTGCTCATAACGCACAGAGCTCCATGCTTAAGGAGGTTTCACCCTGTTGTATACACACCAGCTTTTGTCCTGACAGGACTTCCAGTAGAGCCATCAAGATTTTGCCATCTTGTATATCAATAAACAAGTCTTTCACTTTCAGAGGAGGCTTGCACTGTAAAGAAAAGAAACCATGAAGCTTTTAAATCAGTACTGCTTGGTAAGTCACTGTGATCTCAGGGAGTAAGAAGGAGAATTTTACAAGGCAGAGATGCTAGAAGTAAATCTTAGCCTGCAGGAAGAAAGGGCTGCTGTTCTTCACATTAGTGGCAATTCTGTCCTAGCAATGTTAGAACTTAAACTGAGATCTAGTACTCATGTAATTTTGATCAGACAAGGACTTACTTCAGATTTCCCATAATAGAATCTCACCCTAACTACTCTGCCTAGGAAGTGACCACCCAGGGGTTGGGTGTTGATCCCTCAGACTAAGACAAGTCCAGCAGAAGCAAATCCCACTTCATGCTGAAATAAGCCTATGATCCAGCTGCTCACCATGTCATGTCTCCTCTGTAAGGTATCTGGTGGTGCCACTCCATTTCTCACTATTTTCTAAGTACTTTAAAGAGCAGCTTCTTGTACTGCATCTCTCTCTCTTCTCAAACGGAACCACCACACTGAGACACAAATCCAAGTCAGCTCAGCCCTTAGGAGCAGTCTCAGCTCCAGCAATTATGCTTTGTCCAGGTGTCACTCACTCGTGTCCCTAAAGAGCCCCATCTTTTTATCTTCACCTGGGCAATGCACTACTGCTTGATTAAGCTCTGCTTCTGGCAAACTGGGGCCATACAACTAGTCTTTAATCTAGCTAAAAGTAATAAACAATGCTCTCTACTGCAATGAAAGCAAAGTTCATTTTTTATTCTTTTAGCTTAAAAGAACAACTAGCGCTCAGAAGATGCAGATGACTGACAATTTTCCCACGACCAGCAGAGCTGCTCCTCTTAAAAGATCACCCAAATGGCATGGTCTGCTCCAAGAGGGGACACACTGCACCATAAGTTTCCTGAAGAAATACAAGGAGAATACTTCACCACTGCCTTTAAAAGAAAGAAGCCACTCTGCAAGAAGTGCTTCTTTGAAGATAAAGGGAGAAGCCACCTCCTCTAATGGGTGTCCTTGGAGATTCACCTGTAATTACAGGGAGCTTTTGTGAAGCTCTTGTAATTTACATGACTATGTTTACTAAGCCCCTTCGAGGAAAAAACATTAATGTAGCAGCAGACTTTTGCCCTTTTTTCAGAAAAGGTTTTTTTTTTCTAGTTGAATCAGGAAGGGAAAAAAAATTGTATGCACTCCAGAGAAAGCAATTCACCTGCCCACAAAGTTTATAAGACTTTATGTGCTTGGCAAGGCAGAATTAACAGCACCCTACAGCCCTTTTCATGATCTAATACCTTCTGTAAATCGAAGACCTTCTCTGCAGTCACACATTTGACAACCTTTTTTGACAACTTCCAAAACTGCAGTTAGTTTAAAGCCCTGGGGTCTGATTCAGAAAGGCATCATGTAACACTGTCTTTGTTCTGAGAGACCTTTGGGAGTAATTGCTAGTCAAAACATTTCCAACTAGCCTTACTCTGATTTTCCAGTGAGATTTAAGAGCATCCCTTTATTCCTCCAACACTCACTGGAGTAGTGGACTTAAGCAACTATATATGTGATACCTTCCTTCTAAAACACCTTTACTTCACTATGTCTGAATTGCAATCACTCTCCAAGAACCAGAAGAGTTAAAATGAGAGTCAGCCCAAACTTAGTCCCTGTCTGTACTTTATGAAATTTAGCCAACGATACTAAAAGCACTGTGAAGCTCAAACACCACTCCAAGCTAGGACTTTGTCTAGATCAGGAAGCTGCTGTCTCAGTCGTATTAAGAATACTTTTTCAGCCTCAACAGCAGGAAAACAGTTCTTTGGATAGCAGACTAGTCAGGAATTAGTACTTAACTACTCTCAATAAGAACAGTAAATTAAGTTTAATAGCCGCATCATAGTGTGATTAACAAACAATTACATCTTCAAAATATGATGTTCAAAAATTAGTTCTCCAATGTTAATGGGTATGTAAAGATATCATGTAGCACACACACACACCCCCAACATGACCGAAAAGGCATTAATGTTTCCCATCTGCCTATCTGGGATGAAGCCAGGTTCTAAAGAACATCCGTCTTTGGCCATGATGCCTCAGATGTTTGAACTTCCAGTCCAGGAAAGAACACTGCCATCACCACCTCAACCACATTTGATTTTATGTGGGCATGTTCTATGGGAAAATTCTAGCCTCATTATAACAGTCACTAGCATTAAAGACTTAAATGAACCTGAGAGAACTAAGCCAGCCAAGCATTTGTTTCACCTCAAAAGGAATTGTCTCTTACCCAGAAACGTGCTTTCAGCTTCTCCTCATTTTCCTCCAAATGTCCTCATATACCCAAGTCACTTTGCTTCCAAATTCTAACTTCTTTAAAAGGAATTATCTCCACTGTGTTCTTCTATCAAAGTATTAAGACTGTCAGTCTTACCTTTCCCAAATGTAGGTTTATCCATCTGGTAAAAGTCCTCTTCTGTACATTTTCTCGTTCCACTAGAAATACCAGAGACAAAACACAGCACTTAAGTTTCCAGAAGAGTGAAAGCTGATAGGAAACTCCAAGAACTGATGCACATAAACATCAGAATTCATGAAAGCCTTGTGAATAAAGCAAATATATTCCAAATCAGCAGACAGAAGGTTGAGCTATAGTGTTTTATTTCATTTCTTTGCTCAGACATGATATATACACTTGTAGATGCATTCTAAAGGATGCAGGAAGAAGTCTCTCTTAGTTTTGCAATCAGTGTAGCTTTTGAGAGGTGAACATTTATGTGTTGTGCACAGCTCTCCAGTGGCGTCAGCCTCTGAGCAGGCAGCTTGACCCCTCTATGTCAATTTATAGGATTATTGCTCTGACATCCTCATGCAAATTGGGCTGGCGTGGATTCCAATGTACTTACTTGCATGCACACAGCACTGGCCAACACAACAATTTTGTCTTCATTCTTGTGAATGGAAAAACCTCATCAAATATCATCTTTCAAATCTTTAACTACTGCATTTGAAGTCACAATTCCAAGTCTCTACGTTGAAGTGTCATTTTATTTACATTGTAATAACACAAGGAGTGTTTGTTCCTTGCCAAATGTGCTGTATGCTAGGTGCTGTGAAAACAGCTCTTGGGTCAGCTGAAGAGTTTTTAATCACATCTGCCATTTCCTGAATCCATTTCCATAGTGAAAAAGTGTAAGGAGAATCATATTACTGACCAACTTTCATTTACCTTCTAATATAAAAAAACCACCATATATTTAATATAAGTGAAGTAGACTGACATAGTATTTCATTTTAGAGGCAATTATTCTCAAGCGGTTCTCAAATTTCACTTGAATTAAGGAAATCTGGCAATTTATGAACAAAACCCATTAAAACTAGTTATATGCTATATTTCAATATACTCATAGAGCATATCAAATATATTTTAAAACCATTTTGTATTTCTTCAGCACTACAAAAATAGCTAACCTATCTACTGGGAAATCACATTCTGTAAAAGCCTGGTTTGTTTTTATTAGTCAGGCTAATTATAGGCTAAGTAGTAGCTTCTGTAAATCAAATTTTAATACTGTTCTTTTTGATCATTTTTAACTGAAGGGTCAGCAGCCTCTAATCATATGTACAATTGTTTTCATTATTTCAAGGCATTGGAATAGAGCTTTCAGCATGAATTACATGTCACTGATTGCCATTCAGGATTTTTAATTCCTTTTACTCCTGTAATACCAGATTTTATGTAAGATTGGTTAAAAAAAGTCATTACCCCTTAAGTGCTTTAGAAAACATGGAAAATGCCAAACTAATTATTGCTGTTGGCTTTTCTTTAGAATATCTTAGAAGAATGTGAACAGATTTCAAACAGCTCTCTACAAATGAAACTGTAAATTATATTAGTGTTCCAGAATATCTGTAAAAAACCCACAGCATTTCCCACCTACAAATCTCAAAGTACAATAAACGAAGAGATGTGTCTCATCTTTCTTGGGCTTCCCTTCCTTCAGCACTTCGACCCCAAACTGGCTTTCCATGCACTCACACATCTACAGCTGAGCAGCAAGAGTCCTAGGTGTTACCCAGCATGTAACTTCAACAATCAATCTGTTAAAATTAACTTTTGGGGGTGGGTGGAGGTTAATGTTACACCAGATCTGTTCCCCGATATACTTATTTTTGTTCAAATACATTTGTTGGGGGAAGGGGGAAAGGCAGAACAGGCGCAGGAGCTAGTGGCAGGCAGTGGGGCCACCTCTTTCTTAAGCTTGTCTGAAATGCTCAGGAATGCTCAGATGGGCAGTGTCAGGGTTTGGGGAGGGCAGGAGACATTATCAAACAGGCTGGATATACAGACTTCCAGTGCTGATCCAAATCAAAGCAGAAACATGGAAGGGTATGCAGACGTAAAATTAATGTTTTCTGACTTCATCAGAGACTCGGTTTTGAGGTTTCAGGTCCTATTTTTCAGCAGTCACTTTGGCAACCTCCGTTTTCAGGGTAAATAAGGATGCAAAAGAGAGCTAAGAAAGCTGTGTTTATTTACAGATCATCCATAAAACTGAGCACACATCAGCTCCTAATTTTCCTGCAGAAATTGTGCCATTGATGCAAATTAGAGTTGCACATATGCCTCAAAGGATGGGTGAGCCAAGCTGCTTCAGGAAGCTCAAACACCAAAAAGGAAAAGAAGAAAATAAGGAAAGGCACATTCAGGAAAGCATTTGCACACGAGCTTCTAACACTATCAGTGACATTTTCTGCAGCAAACAGTTTCTTTCCACTAAGAATGATGACCCCAGAATGGACACAATTTGATTCTGTGATAGTCTAAAGCAGTAATAACTGGATAGGGAAGAGGAAGGGGGAGGAAATGTGTTTATGAAATTCCTAAGGCAGACAACCCCCTAATGCAGTCCATATGCCCTACATCAGAGTTAATGGGAAAAGTTCAGCACAGATATTTACTGATGTGTGCCTTTAACTGTTATTCTTCTCCAGCTTCATGGACCTCCCAGTTTTGGTACAGGCCCTCTTCTCCACCACCTTTTCATTTGAGATGATTGTAGAGACTCTATAAACTTTATGCAGTTGCTATAAATTAAATGGAATATTTTTTATTTCTTCACACCTACCATTGTGTAAAAGTAAGAAAATAATTCAAGTCTAAAGTTCCTATGCTTATGTATATAGTTTACTGAAGCTGCATTGAGTTTACTGGGCAGCTAGAGAGCAATAACACCATTATAAAACAATTACACAAGCCATATGGCTGGCCTGCTCATGGATCATATACTGGAAAAGAAGGATGCTTGCTGTGAGGGCTGGATTCAAAGATGTAATGCTGCAAGGCTGTAAAAAGTTAGGAGTCACCATTTTAGTTCAGCTCAGTTCAAATCTTGACATAAGAAAAAAATTATAAATAGAAATTTTGACCATCACACAAAAGCTGGGTCTTCTACAATCTTCCAAAAAGCTCAGCTGCAACACGTCTGAAGTTGTTGCAGAAGCACAGTATTCATATCAAAGTACACAGGTATGGCACTGACAGGTATTAGCTGCAATAATTTAGAGGGCAAGAAACTCCCAGAGAATGAAAAGGTAGGAGGATGCACCTATTGTATACAACTCACACAGTTCGCTGCTCCACAACTGTGTCCTAGAGGAGGGCATAATTTGGCCCAGCCACATTATCTGCACCCTAGTCAGTTCATCAAAAATATTCACTATGATACATATTCTGGTTTGCCAAATCTTATGGCAAAGGCAATTAATTTGTCACAGTCACAAACCAAGATAGTTCAAAAAACCACTTGGGCAAATTCAGGGTTAAGCTGTTAATGGACATGAGTTTGGCTTGCTTTCCTTTTGTGGCACTATTTCCTTCCTCACCAGCCTAGAAATTCCTCAGGCAGGTATTGCAAATGCTATTTCTTCCTCTTTCAAATCTTGTCAAAGGTCACTACTGTTGCAATACCTACAAGAAGCCAATCCCCTAACAGCCTCTACACCACCAGCAAATTGAACACAGCAAATACTGATTTGTGTTTAAATACTATTTATTCTGTTTTGTAGAACCAGCTATGAATAATCCCGTGAGGCACACCACCACGGGGCTGGGCACATGAAGGAACTATTAAACATGGAATCCGATTTCAGTGGAACATTTGTCAGGGTGTAATTACACAACTTCAGAAAACTGCTTGATTTGCATGTATGGATATTACTCTCAAAGCAAAGCAGAAGGTTGCTTGAATTTGTTTCCAAAGCAATTAGCATTTCATTTAGGATACCATCATCAGATGACGTTTAAAACCTTCACAACAGGCCAATCTGGCTTCTAGATCCACTTGTAATTTCCCTTCAAGACATCTTGCCAACTACTTGCTATACAACATGCAGAAAACCCAGCTTCCTTGTTTCTACCGCAAGTTATAACCTCTATAGATACAAGATATATCTGCTATTAATATTAGGCAAATTTTCAAGACAGAAATGGTGGGTTTGGCCACCTCACTGTGAAAGAGAATGCTTTGACTGCCTGGGGCTTCACCTGCTAGGAGAATTGTTCCATATTCACTTCATCAGCAACCAACAGCCACCACAGAACCAGCTCATAATGTGTATTGCTCTAGAGGTATCCGAGCGTCTGCCAGTCTTAGATCGTGTCGGAAAGGCACTTCTTGTTACACAACAAAAATATATGGACAAAGATATGATATTTAAATGCTACAACCTAATTCCAAACTAAAGGTCTATTTCAGACACCCTAAATCTTGGAAAATACAAATTCCTCTCTTTCCACCTTCCTCACCCCAAAATTCCAGTTCATACAGCCAAGCAATCAATCAGCCTCTAACAACACAAACTGAACAATTTACTTTTGAACTACTCAAACTTCAGGCCACTAAATAAAATGAGAACTGGATTTTAAACTGGGCTTCATGGTGTTCCAACACTGTGACTCAGCCTAGGTATTTGTGATTGCTAGTCATCCTACTACCAAGTCTGAATATTGGTTTCTCTGCAAACTTGATGTTTGTGAAGGAAGCCAGACTAACATCTTAGAAAAATGTGTTTACCTCAAATTGCTCATTTGCTTCTCGCAATGTTCCAGGTTTCTGCTTCTATATCTCTAACACTGAAGAGTGCATTTCCAGACATGAAAGCCCATGTCTTTTTTACAGTTCATGAGAAGGCTGCCAGCAATACATTTAGCTAAAGAGAACCTCTTAAGTTTTTGTTTTAATTAGGTGGTTGTACCTTTGTGTAGACCCAGACTGATGGCACTCAATAGCTATGCTGAATTTCAGTGTCAAACCAGCAAAAAGGCAGTGACATCTGACTAAGATCTGCCTCAGTAAGTTTCTGTATATGGTGCAGCTGGGACACATGAATCCTAGCATGCTGCTCTACCTTTATTTGCCTCTATAGATGCAAACAATTTAATATGCCATAGAGGCAAATACAGGCCATGCCATTAGTTACAGTCAGCTGTCAGGCATTAGATACAGGCCGTTGATGTTAAGTATGGGTTATCAACAGCTGCACGGAAGCACAGATCCTTGTTTAGGAGACCTTTACTCTTCAAACACAACACTTGGGACAAAGTTCAGATGCAAAGACAAAAGACGAGGCATATGCAAGCAACACATCCAATACGAGAAGGGTGATTAAAGACAAGCTGTAACAGGGGAAAAAAAGTGGGTGTAAAAGGGAGACTGAGTTGGGGAGTAGCAACTGATGACAAAATAAACAGATGAAATGTGTAGAGTAGGGCAGAGAAAAATGCAATTAAATTTTCTACCTTTGATTAATCATGACAGAGAGTTATACTAACCACACTGAACTATGAACCCTCAAAGACCTAATCTCTATTATATATTTTCACAAAAGGCAGAAAAAATACCTTACAACATAAGATAACACATAGGAGAACACATTCCTCTTAAGTCTATATGGTGCAGCCAAGCTACACTGTACAGTGAGCACTTAGGACTTACAAGAAAATCTCCATATTTGTAGGAGTGTGAATTTTAGTGGCATAATCAAATTACAAGGAATAATTTTATCCAGCTTGCCCACAAAATTCATTTTATAAGCTTCTTAATTCCCAGGAATTGTATATTTTCCTTGCGCTTAAGAAACCTCCAAACAGCTTAGAAGATTAATATAAATTTTCTTTTTGATCTATACAAGGGTTGAAGGCTTTGTTGTGTACCATATGCCAATTTGATGTAATTTGGAGGACATGAAATATTAAATCTTAAAAACTCTGGTTTTCTAAAGGAAACATTAACTACACTATATAACATGAGACTGCTCTCAAATTACCTTCTGTGAAATAGGGCCTCTAAGCCTTCCAGATGAAGTTGTTCAGTTAATTGTTTGTTGAAACCAACCCATTTATTAGGCTTCTTATTAAATTTGTATGGCAGGTGTTGAAAGCTTGAGGCTTTCTCATTCCATTCAAAGTTGCAGTCTTGAGTATTACTGGTTCAAAAATCTTTAAAACTCAGGTTGGTGCTGCAGAACACAAACATTACAGGATCACAGGCATTGCATTTTCATTAGCTGCAGCTAAGCAGGTTTCTTTTGGAGTTCAGTGGCTGGTATAGCAAAATATTTATTGCTGCAATTGGTATATTAGGATCACATACACAAGACAAATATTACAGGATGAGTCTGAGATTTCTAAAAATCTCTTGGTGCTTCAATCCTCATAATGTCTGAGGCAGATGTTCTTCTTAACAAAGCATTAGAAAGATGAATTTACTTGTAAATTCTACTAGGCTCTGGAAGAGAAATCCTACATAAAATATTACTATTAGAGCTGATCAAAATAGCTTCCAGTGAGAGGGATTTAATTTTCCTCACTGAAAACTAATTTGGTAGTAGCAGATGGTAAAGATTCCCCTCCCAATACCCTTCAATCACAAAGCAAACATCTTTGTTCTCATGACTTTCCATGCACATGGAAATGTTATTGAACCGATAACAACATTTCTGATTTACATAACACAACCTGACAACTTAAAAAAAAAGAGAAATAAAACTCTCTTCTGAGCACTTAGAATGAAACAAACATCAGTGTTTACTGGGAAGGTTACTGGACCCAACAAAGTAGTAACTATGTTAAATTCAATGGTGTTGGAATTGATCTAATGACTCGTTTAAGCATTGATCCAGCAAAGTGTTTTCAGACTGTGCACACCACCTCCTGTGGCATGTTACATGCTGTAACAAGGAACATAACACCTCCTTCTGCACATGAAGATCAACAAGAATTGCTATTATCAGCAATGGCTACTAGAAGCAACACACATTTACAGTGTCTTCATTCAACAGTTCCTCCTAGTCTGGGATTTGTTGTGTTCCAGTGCTGCACCAGGACTGGTTTCCACAAATGGTTCACCTTGTGGTTCTGCTGGTGTTTCTTGGGGGTATTTAGGTCCCCGGCTCTGCAGTGAGCAAAATGTCCAACCCTTGCCATTTCGGAAAGCTGAACTCTGCTTCAAAGGGCAACTTAATTGCCTTAACTTCAATTTCAGCTTGCACCTTTTCTGCCTACTTCTCAGGTCTGATTCTCTTTACTTGCTCAAAAATAAAATGAGCAGTGCCCTTCTGAAACTAACAAATTTATAGCCAGCCAGGTACCAGTTAGCTCTATATTCTTGTTAGAGGAATGATTCTTGACTTGAGTTCACATAGGCATTGTTTTACTAGCACTTTCCCTCCCACATGGTGAAGTATGTCCCATACATATACCAGTATCTGCACCAGTATCTATATCACTCCCAACTGAAGACCTCAGTGCTCATCCTGTAGCATCTAAGAAGAAAATAATATCTTCCAGAAGCCATTCTACCTCAACCAAGAAGGGCTAGCCACAAAGGCCAGGCTGTTTCACCTCCATTGCTCTACATTTACCCTTATTTGTTGTGGCAAACCTAGAAAGCTTAGACTGTGAAGCATTCCATATTGTTTATGTTTTTTTTCCATTCCAGAGAGGAAAACAATCCTTCTGGATTGTTAATTTTGTTGAGACATCAAAACAGGTGCTTGGTAACTGGCAGATGAAGTTGCCAAACCACAGAAGGAGACAACTGGTAGAGACATACAATCTTATTTGGAATTTTCCTTTACCTATAGGAAACTTGTACTTTGTAGTTTCATACCGTAAGCATGGTATGACACAGATCTACCTTGCAGAAGCCATAAAATCACAAATAATCAACTGTTTGGGTGCCTGTGGATTTTGTATTTCTCATTTCTGCTTCCCTCATTATCCCCAAACAATTCAGGGACATTACTCAGCCAGTACATTATCCAACCAAGTAATCTTCTGGAGCCTTCTGAACGGGCCACTGCAGCCATAGAAGAGAATAAGAAGTAAAGCTTAACTATATGTGTGCAGTACTGCAAAAACTGTATTAAAAGCCAGAAAAAGTAATGCACTGCATGGATCAACAAAACCTACTGGTATGCTCAAAAAAGGGAGTGGCCTCAGATGAGTCTCCCTAGTGAAAAATACACAGAATCTCACTGCCTCTCTCCCACTTATCCATCCATTTAATATCTCTCCTCAAAGCCATTATGCAGCACAGAAGAAACAGACTGAGGAGCATGGTGGTCACAGAATCACAGAATCTATCTGGTTGGAAGAGACCTTAAAGATCATCCAGCCCAACCTTTGACCCGAGGGTCAACACTACTAAAGGGTCTAACACTAAACCATGTCCCTAAGTGTCAGGTCCCCACACCACTTGAACAACTCCCAGGGACAGTGACTCCACCACTGCCCTGGGCAGACCATTCTAATGTTTTATAACGCTCTCTGTGAAGAAGTATTTCCTAATATCCAGCCTAAAACTCCCCTGGAGCAGCTTGTAACCATTTCCTCTAGTCCTGTCACTTGTCATCAAGAAGAAGAGGCTGCGCCCCTCCTCACTCCAATCTCCCTTCAGGTAGTTGCAGAGAGTGATGAGATCTCCCCTCAGCCTTCTCTTCTCCAGACTGAACAACCCCAGCTTCATCAGATGCTCCTCAGAGGTCATGTGCTCCAAGCCCTTCATAAGCATTGTTGCTCTTCTCTGGACACACTCCAGCACCTCAATATCCTTCCTGTAGTGAGAGACCCCAAACTGAAGTCAGATGAACATTAGAAACATGCAGAAATACATGCAGCTCTAATAGCAAGATTGAAGAGATTTACAGAGATTAATATTAACTAGCACAAAATCCAGTGGCTTTGGAGGAATAAGCAGATGCTTTGTCCACTGTGGGTCAGACACATGATCTGAAGTAGAGGGTACAAGACCGTTCTTGGAGGGATAGAGAAGGTAAAAAACCTCCAAACCACAACGTAAGACATACTGTGTCACGGAGTAAGGCAACTGCCACTTAAAATGGATGAAGATAGAGTGTAAACTGCCAAAGTTAGATTAGAATGGCAAAAAAGCTGAACTACCTTTTTAAAGATGAATTATAAAATGCAAGAGCCCAGCAGTGAACATTGGGTACCCCTGAGGAGTTGCCATTTGTCTTGGAAGATCTTCTAGGAGGTATGCTTCAAGAGAGTTACA
This sequence comes from Indicator indicator, assembly GCF_027791375.1. Taxonomy (NCBI): domain Eukaryota; kingdom Metazoa; phylum Chordata; class Aves; order Piciformes; family Indicatoridae; genus Indicator; species Indicator indicator. The sequence goes on from NC_072013.1 coordinate 19,923,145, forward strand.
CCTGTTTTTGTAAGAAAAGGATAGCTGCCACAGAAGAATTCACAGGCAGATTAAGAATATTAAACTTCTGAGTGTTCACTAAGTCAGTCATGTATCCTCCCCTGCAAAACTCCAACACAGGCTTCATGGGCAGCACAGCAGAAAGCCTGGTGCCCTCTGCACATTGGTAAGCATTGTTTTGCGTGGGGAACCATGAGTGGGAAGTCTTGGGCATTATTCTGAGTGATGCTATCCAGCTGCCAAACGCTAGCATAGAAATTATTTGTCTGAAGTCAGTAGCGGTCTTTCTTTTGCTCCAGCAGGATTTGCAACCAGACTTAATGTGCAAAGATCATTCAGAAGTAGCACTGGCACATCCTACCAATTAATCAAAATCAAAAGTTGTCAGACAAAGCCTCAGCCTGGGCTTGGCTTGAGGCCTGCTGTAACGCTCAGGATCCCAGTTCTTCCTGAGTCTCCCTGAATGTGGCAATGCAGCCCTCAAGTGACTGACTGAAGCTCTTGATGAAGCCCCACATTTTTAGCTATATGCCTCTGAAGGCAGGTTTCTACTAATCTGCCAAACTGAGAAAACGAGGAAAAGAAAAGTTCCATTGTCCTGGTTCTTTTGTCCTGAGGATCCAATGCTAAAATAGTAGCATTTTTTGGCATTAAATCATTGCCGTCAAAAAAAACAGAGCACAATGAGCTGTAGACACTGCATATATCTTCAACATGACACTGTCATACCTCCTGACTGTCATTAAATAATTCACCTGTAACTTCCAGGACAACAACCACCTATTTCTCTATTTTTTGCAACTCTTTTCCAAAATTCAAAAGAGAACATGGCAGGAACCATGAAAACTCACCCTTTCTCCTTCATGGCCCACACTGAACATCTACCCAGAAGAAAGTGCAAACATAAAATTAATTTGACTTAGATGCCGGCAAATATTGTGTTATTTATGAACATTTCCAGAAATAAAATTTAGCAGAGGCATTCCTCATATACAGTATTACTGATATCAAGACAATCTTCTTTCAAGGAAAAACCTATTACTGCATAGCTATACTGTGTTTGCACAGTACCTTCACCCTCATGAGCTTTGTAATCCTCCTTATCAGACTTCCACATCCTTGTGGACAAGACTTAGCATTGTCTCCTGTTATGAAGGAGTAGATGGGAGAACAAAGAACTTCAGAGAGTAATTATCATGCAAGAAACAAGCCCTTCCTATAATACACTCCATGGTGCTCATATGGCATCACATCTTTCCAAAAGACAATTTTTTTGTTTTAAAAAGGTCATGGAAACAACACTTTTTTGTTGCTTTGAATTGTGCTCAAAATGAATAACGATTCCTCCCGAGATGGATTGAAGAGATATACTTCAAAATGGGGCATAAGCCATTTTATTTGCTGTGTTAGCTTGTACTGAGAATGGTCCTGAGACATTCCAGAGAAAGGTGGAACTTCAAATATATGTCATAGTCTGTAGCACAAGAGGAATAAAGACACTGGAAAGACAGGGAGCTTCCATCAGAGGGTCTGCTTTCTATAGCCCTTTGAATCTATTTTTCTTTTAATGCCAGTTAAAATGATTTTTTTCCAAGCTTCCTGGTGCTTTTGGCTACTTGCCAAGACTATTAAGAGAGATGAAGACAAGGAACTCTTCAGTCACTGCACTGTGCTTGGTGGGACTTCAGAGTTGCACCATGTGGAAGTGTAGTTTCACATACCCTTTAACCCAGTCCAGATCCTCACTGCCACAAAGAGGCTTAGCAAAGACTTTGGCCAGCACATGGGAGGGTGTCAAACAGTGTTTTGGCAGCAGAACTGGCCTCCTATGTACATCAGCCCTTGGCCCAAATCTGCTTATATGCCTAAACACTATCATATTAGTTCACTCTTCCCTGCTGACCCCGCATTGGTCTTGCACTGCCTTCCATCTCTCACTCCCAAGCTTCAAAGACAGGATTTGGGTTCATGTGTGTTCCTTGCAGGTTTTTATCCATTTGCCACATCAAATCATGAATGTTGTGTAAGGGGAATAATGCAGGGCATGAGGACTGACAGCATTCCTACTGCTGTAGGAGTCAGAAAAGCTCTCATCAGTCAGTTGCTGTTCTCCCTCTTTTTCTCTGACAGGCAGGCACACTTCTACGTTCATCACAGAAGACTGATGGTATGTAATGAATATGGTTAATAGGTGATACACTCACCTTCTTTAGGCCTGCAGGTACTTAAGAGAGATGAAATGTGCATGTTCTCCAACAGAAAATCACTATTCAACCTCCATTTTTCTCATTCTGTAGGGTGTGAGAGGGATGGATGAGCAATGGAAGAGGACAGTGAGGACACTGCTGCTTTTGGTTCATTAATGCAACTCAGATGGATGATCCAATAAAATAGGAAAAGACAATAAAAGCACCAGGAAGGCTGTGCTGCATGCAGCACTATATCAACAACACTGAGATCAGCTGAGCTAGTACAAGCACAGAGATTGAATTCTGGGTGACAGAGAATGACAAGACGTTCTCTTCACTAAGGCCATGTCTATGCTTACACCTAGAGACTTCAAAGATGGTTTAGTACTATTTGTGTAATACTTGTATGGGATTCATATAAAAAAAACCCATGTATCTCACAGAGCCATATTAGAGACAAGTCAGAGCTACTCTGTCTTTACATAATGCTTTAAGGTGAGCTTTTGCAGATGGACAAGGTTTTGTGCAGCAGTAACAAGCAATTGCCTAGTTTTGAGAGCTTGCTTTTAAGACTAGAAGCTTAACTCTGGTGAAATGATCCAAGGCAAACCAAACATTTCAGGAGTATGACACCTGACTCACAGGTTTTGAAAGCCTGAATCCATGTATCCCCAAAGTCTGTCATTTAGGGGTCATGGAAAGACATTATTAAGTATGCCAAGGACTGGCAGGTTTGAAGTGTGCATAGCAATGAGCTTCATCAAAGTACTCAAAGCACACAGGGTACAAGTGAAATCAGACCAGAGAATTGAGTAATCTGACTAAAACATGGTCATACACTCGGTTCCCCTGAGGATTAGAAACACAATGAAATCTTCACAGGAAAAAAAATCAGGAATGCAACTACCTGATTGCAGCCTCTTGCATGGCAACAGGGAAACCACAAGTCTTTAAGCAAAAGATGCTACTTGGAAACTGGGGTTTTATTAAAAAAATAAAAGAACTGTCAATATCAAAAAGCATTTAGACTCTGCTACAATATATTGCTAGGAAGGTCATGGATACCAGAATATGACCTCTATTAAAACATTGTATGTAGAAGTTAGCAAGGAGAAGGCTTAAAGTCTTAAATTTCTGGAAGAATCCCTTTCAGGCCTTGGGCAAATTTCCATTATCTCAGTGCTTCTCATCTTTAACAGTGGAATCATTTGTCCTTTGAAAGGATCTTGAAATCAAACCCACAAACACTGACTGCAAAGACAGTCAGATACTTTGGTAACAATTACACATGCTTAGAAAATAAGCAATGCTTAGAAAATAGGCAGTTCCTAAGATGATACAGCTATCAATTAGCACAACTTCTGATCAATAACATCCTTTACAGAGCCAAGAGAAGAGTGCCAATAAGACTTGATACAATGGTGTGCTACTCTTGTGCTAGTTTTGTTTGTACCTGTATAAAGTTCCACCCCAGTGCAGTACAGCTGTAAAGACAGCAACAGCTTCAACCTACTAACCCTATGATACTGGACATAATCGAGAAGAAAAACTTACAACTGAATCTCATCAGCAGACCACTCTTCCTTTGTTCACCAACATGACATTCATAAGCAAGTCAGTGGAAAAGTCAGGATGGAAACTCTGCAGCTTGGAAGAAGAAAGTGAAACTTTTATCCTTTAGTTTATTTCTCCATTAATTATAATGACTGCAATTTAGCTGCAAAAATGGCTTTGAAAATATGCCTGCTCTGTTTCAATTTATTTCTACAGCTGCAGAATTACATTGTTTAACTTTTCTTTCTTAAAAGGATTTCCTTTGGCTTCAGCTCCCATTTAATAAAATGATGAGTTTACTGAAAATAGCCTTTGCAGTTTCAGTGACTTAGTAAGGTAAAGCCTAACTTGATTGAAAAATAACCTCACTCCATGTTGCTTTACTGCCCTTCAGCTCACACTATTGACTACAGCTGCATCTGGCTGCCAGACCCCTTATTTCACTTTCTGTTTGTTTTCAAATGGTCAGCAGTAACAATACCAATAATATGCACACTCTTTTCACATTCTGTGGTGTCTGCAGAGTATGGAGAACCATCCTACTGGAGACAGTCATCAGAAGACGGCCATTCATGCTTTGCTCGAGAAGAGCAGGTAATAAAAGCAAAGAGAGGGTGGACCAAAGACAGCAATACAGTTACTTAAAATTCTATGCCACATGAAACATGTGGGTGGCAATTAAGTAGAAAAGGCTTGTCAGAAATCCCTAAGCACGTAATTTAATCAGGATTTGCTGCAATGACACCACAACGTACTGCATACCTCTTCTAAGGTCTGGAGAGCCTTCATCCCCTACTCGTCACACATCCTGCAGTGCTCTAGGCACAGCCATGTCTCACAGAGACTCTTCCTTGACAGTACCCACAGCTGAAGACAGAGATCAGGATTTAGCTTTGTCTTTTAAAACAATCAGATTTAATCTGTTAGTCCACTTTATTACAAGTTACTCTGTTCCTTCAACACTGAAAAGGTTTAATTTTATAGATGTTTTACAGATGTTCCCATAATATTCACACATGAGCAAAGACTCTGACATTAATGGATGAGAAGCAAGGACCATGAGCCTTTTAAGATCACAGGACAAATTTTCTCTGCCCTCTCCTACTCTGGCCAGAAACTAAAAATGGGGATGAATGGTGGCTTTTACAAATGCCATTATTGGTTTGTACGTCTCTGTTGGAACAATAATAACAGGCTGATTTACTTCCATGTCCACTGGATTTTAAAGCTTAATTATGTAATTCTACTTTACATACTTTCAACACACCCCTCCCCCCCAACACTATACAGTCTACTATAGAATTAAATTATACAGCAAAGGGCTTATTTCTGTCATAGACAACACACAGCCAAGAAAAAACTTTGAGTTTCTGAATAAGTAAATTGCAACTTACAAAATAACAACCAAAAAAAATTATACAGGATCACAGGATTTGCAATTTCACAGAAACTTCCTTGGTTTAAAGAGTATAAACTTCACTCACTAAGTGGGAGCCAACAGTCTTGTAGAGAATTTGCCTGGTAAGGAAGCTGCCAAGGGGTTAGGAGATGAAACTCTGGTTTGAAGAGGGAGAGTAAGGGAAAACTTTCAGGTGGTATAAACTAGCCTTTTTTTTTCTGTGAATTTCCAGATGCTTAATAAATTTATCCTTGCAATTTTGTGAGCAAAGGTAAGAAATTATCACTATACTGATTTTACATACAAGTCGCAGTTAACTGACTGAATTAATATCACACAAAAGCTACATCTTGAACCTTGCTCTCGAAGTCACACTTTTCATGGTATGTAAGGATATGCTCAGAAAGTGCTGATTTGATTACAGTTGCTATGCCAGCGACAGATCCTTAAACTGCAGCTTGTGTGGGCCCTTTTCTTAATGAAATCCACTGAGATACTGGACTCTACAGTTAACTCAGGTTTTACCATACACGTCTGCAATGGATAAATCTGGAGCAGAATGTACCTGCTATAAAAAGTAAGGGAAAAAAAAAGTCTTTGAACTTAAAATTTGTCCCAAGAGTCACATAAAATTTCATGTCTAAGGGTTGTCTTCCAGAGAAACTAATGTTTCCCTGGAAACGTGTTTCTAAATACAGTTGCTCCACTCCTATCTTGTACTAACAGTTTGTTCCTCAAGTACAGAGACAGGCTAATCTGTGCTGAGTTAGTATCAGCAGGCAAACCTCAGAACTTCTCAGGATCGATCTATTTTTAATAACTGAGAGAACAACAAGAGTAACCTGTGGTCCAATTCACTTCCAAAAGTCATAAGAAGCAATTAGTGCTTCTCATGCATTAGAAGGAGCTCTATTGCATTTTTGACCTCTGGCGTAAAAATAGAGATGCACTATTGCTAAACACTCTTCAAACCTCAGACAGCTGGGACTTTAGCAGGCACCATGGGTGCCCCAGGAAAGGGACACCACCTTGCCTTCACGCAGTGCCTGGCGTACTGGAGCACCAATCACTTACAAAAGAGGGATCCATATTTACAGTAGCTACCCTATGACGAAATGTGTATTTCCGAGGAGCTACTGGGAACCAGTAAAGGAAAGCCATGAAATCACCACAGTGATTGGTTTCAGGAGATCTGTTCTCTTCTTTCCCAGGCACTTACGTAAGCTGTAGTATTAGTTTTGTCACGGACAAAGCATAAATGCTGGTGAATACTTCACTGTTAAGAGTGCAATAAGAAGGAGCTGCATATTTCCAGCATCCCTTCTGGTTGCCTTGCATTGAACTTCTTGCCAAGATCCACCTACAACTAGGAGGTAGCGCTGGTTCTGGCATGTTTCCTAACAAGATCTCCAAGTTGCAATGGGTTTGGCAGAGTGGTTGCTGTTTTGTGTCTCTCCCTAGGAAGAGCCAACACTGAAAAGAAGTGAGTGGGTGATATCAGCCTTTGCCTTGTCTTCTTTATGCTTTACTAGAACAGAGGTGCTGGGAGACATCATGTTAATCTCTTGTGACTGCCCACCTGGCAGATGGATTTTTTTCAGTGACAATTATTTGATCTGAAGAAAGGAAAACTTAAGACTTGATAGAATTTTTTTTCTGTCTTTGTTTGAGGTCTCTCATGAGTTGCACTGAGAGAGTCTTATTTGTTGTCGTTTCTCCCAGCAAAAGAACTAGGAAACATCAAATGAAAATATCAGGGTGCAGGTTTAAAAACAAAATTAAAGGCAGTTGCTCTTCACATACAACATGTTGCATTGTGCAAGTCCACACAGCCAGACACTGGGGATTCAACCCATTTAATGAGGGCTTAAGGGGAGGCACATTCACAGAAGGGAAATCCACCCGTGTTTATTAACTACAATGAATTCCCTTCTTGCTCTGGAAGTCCCTGGTTGCAAACGTCTGCAGACTAGTTGAGGAAATTGTGAAAACTGCTTGTCCTGTCCTTACACTACATAGCCCCTTTTGGCTGCTGTCAGATAGAGATACTTGTCTAAACAGACTTTTGGTGTGACTACATGGCCCCTAGTACATTCTTCTATCACGTGTTACGGTAGACAAGTCTCAGCTGTGGAACAAGCCAGAGAACCTGGGCTGAAGGCACTCTGCATAGGCTGATGCAAAAGACCACTTGGGATAAAAGGCCCAAGTGAGAAACCTTTTGGTTTCATGTTTGTATAGCAATCTATGTGCTCATGGGAAGGCGAGAGGTTTGGGTTTGGGTTTCATTTCTACTACTGCCCACTCTGTCTAATCTGCAGTGGTAGAAGTCCTACTGTAGGTAAGTAGATGACCATTGCAATATTTGACATCAATTTACAGTCTTGAGTGATCTTGGATGATCCCATCCTTAGACAGACAGAAATACTAAAACAAAAAATCAGGGAGGAGGAAGGACTTGGAGATAAGACAATCCTTCTGACTACCTTCTCCAAAATAATTTTACTCACTTTTACTGATAACACACCTTATTAAAGTCAACTGCTTTAACAAATTACTTTATTAATTTAAAATGTATTACCTATTTATAGAACAGCTGGCCTTGTTAAACCAGCCTTGTGTTAATAAAACAGCCATAAAAAAATTGTGCAGTGTGTGTCTTACAGGGTGTAGCTATTACTGAGCACAGGGGTGGGAGAGAAGTACTGGTATCTGAAGTTAGATACACATAGAAACATCCCTATGGTAAGCATAAGAACCAAAGTAAATAAATAGGTCTCCCGTCACACCCTGTAGGTTGCCACCACCCAGAACTTGCCAAAGAAAGCACATTCCAGATATGAAACCCTTCCTTGCCAAGACAGGACTGCCACAATTACTCTCAGAAACAGGTCTAATTCATCAGACTCCAGATCTCTATGGGAAATCAAAAGCCAGAAATAAAGTCAGGAAAGTGAATGCAAAATTATTCGCAGACAGGTCACCACAGAGAATATTTTCAGGCCAGGCACAGTCTCCTTTATGTGGACTAGAATGCAAAGAGCAGTTACTTTCTCTTACCCTCATAGCAAGCACTATTTAACTGATGCCAACGTGCTCTGATTTCTCTATTCCTTTGCAGATCTGTTTAGTTCAGCCTGCCCTCTAATTGTACCTGGGAGATCAGAAGGTGCCACTTTAGGCTGCTTTGCCTTGGGCTGACAAAGCTGTAACAACACCCTTCTTCTTTCCCTTCCTTTACCAGGACATCTTCTTGTACCAAAGCATAGGTTTGCTGAACAGCAAGGAATATAGAAAATGCTGCTATTAAAGCTCTTCCTAATGATGTAATTGCTTGACATACAAGGTCACCATTGTATTTACTTGGTTTAAAAAGGAACATTACAGTATCAACTCAAGTGTTTTTAAAGAAACCTGCAGCTTCCAAGAGTGTCAGCACCAACTGTCCAATGTACCTGCCTTTGGCCCATAAAAGCTTCTTAGGACTTTAGAATGAGGTCTGAGCAGAGAAGTTACCAGTTAAACACCAAGCTAAGAATTCAACTCTGATAAATTCTGCCTCTGTGATGCTATATGAGGATGCTTTTTCAATTTAAAGCTTCTAAATGCTTTAAAAATATTTCTTAACTAGTTTTTTTTTCAGGAATTGCACTTGGAACAAAAGATAAGAACCCCATGGTTATCAAATAATGACTCTGTGTTCTTAGTGAAGAAGCAGTTCAGTCCCCAAGCACTGCAACTACTTGTATAAGAATCTACACCTAAAGTGCACATCCAAGCACTTTTCCCATGAAGGCACCTGTGCTGTACTCACAAGGACATGTCCCCTTCATACCACCACTTGCAGTTTCTGAGGAGGAACTTATCACTCTTTAAATCTCAAATCATCTGCATTGGTCAGCAGACACACTTACAAGCAGTTTCTTAAGGCTTTGAGACTCCACTTCAGACAGACATTTCTTTAACATCTTACAGTTTCTCAGGTTGTAACATGGATCAGTGAGAGCTCAGTATCCAGTATGACACACCTGATTTTTTACCTTCAAGTTTGGAAACACCAGCTTATGCTTTTCCCTTAGATGACCTTCCAGTTCTTGCTTCAAACTGTACCAAAAACATGCTGTCTGAAGTACTTAAGAGGTTTGTGAGTGATATCAGGTGTTTCAACTAGCTGTGCAAGACAGTATGCTCATGGCTGGTGTAAAACAGTGGAACCCTCTGGCCTGAATAGAGTTGGTGGTATGACTATTATCAGGCATATCAGTCCTTGGAAATAGATCATTTCTGTCCTCTGCTCCATTGCTTTAGACAGAAAAAGAAGTTTCTTCCTCACTATGAAGTCATGGGCCCAGTGAGGCCTAATTCAACTACCCACACGTCCTCTGGGTGCCCATTTGTAGATGCATGCCCTTGTGCTCACATCACTGCTGCCAGCGTCCCAGATCACTGTCCCAGATTTGTACCCTCCTGCCAATTCTTCTCAAAACTGTTGAGAAACTCACTGTTAACCCTCTTCTGTCAAAACAATCCCCATTTGCTAAACCATTTGTGCACACAGCAGACAAGCTGCCACAGGATGTCCCAGGCCCAGAGCAGGGCAGCAGCGCAGAATACCAGAGCACCAATGCTGTGCCCAGAGCATGCATCAGCCCAGAGCCAGGTTCCCCAGACCCTGCAGACAACCAGTGCTGCCTTGGGGGCATTTCTGCCACCATGGGACACAAGTGGTGCTGTCCTCTCTTCCTTCCTTGCCTCACTGAGCACTTTCACTTCATACTTTGCATACTTAATTACGTAAAGTGGATTAGATGCTACTTTTCCTATCTTTGTTAATCATTTTGAGCTCCTTTAATTGCAGCATGGATTAATTTAATTCCACCCTAATGGCTTGTATTATTTTATCCTTTCCCTGAAGAGTTCAGCTGCCTTTGCTATTTACAGTCATTTCTGTAGAGCTGAATCTCAGTTTTCCCTGGGATATAGAGTTACATGCTCCACAGATTATGCCACCATCCATCCCTCTTCTGCTTCTTGAATCAAGTCAGAAAAGAAAAAAAAAAACAACCTCCCCACCTCTCTCTTCACAAAAGTAGAGAGTACATTCTATGCCATTAAAAATTGATATAATAACAAATACTTCAAAAGGCAGAAATAGTGCAGGTGCACTAGCATGTCATCTGTTCCACCATGTTACCACTAGACAATAAAATTAAGTAAGGCTTTTAAATGTATTGATTTTTCCCCCCTATGGTCCCCTTTTTACTCAGACTCTTTTATTGTTTCCACAAGCATTTAAGTATTTTTTTGCCAATAAGCCCCTTTGTCCAGTTGGTTTCTGATGGATGTATGGTCTTTTTAGTTATTGCTACTTTGCTTTCCCTGTTCTTTATTTGAAAAATTGGTAACTTCAACTCTGTCACACATAACAAGTACCAGAAAAGGTAAAGTTTCAGAAAACGCTGGCTTAAGAGAGACCTGGGCTAATCCCAAAACCACCTTGTGAAAGCACTACAAGGATGGTTTGCGTCTCACTAGGTGGACACGGACTTTTTGTTGGCGCTTTCCAAATTCTTCCCCTCTGTAACGTGTTTGTTCCTTGAAGCTCAACATCAATTGTTTTCTCTTGCGTTTTAGCAATTCTTTTTCAGCAGTTCTTGTGATTCCTCCTAGAATTACTACTTTTCTGTCTCTTTCTCCAGGTTTGATAACTTGACCTGCAGTAGGAACATCCCTTTATACCACTATGACAAAATATCATCTCACTTTATTCAAGGGCAATATAAAAACTTGGATGCAAATCACAAGCATTTTCTATTTCATTTTTTTCCTGCATATGTACGAAAAGATAGAAAAACAAGCACAGCAGATCAGCATTGTAAATAATTCCTCTACAGAAGCATCCACAGACACATCACTGTTTTACACTGCTTTCAGTTTAAATGTTTTCAACAATTAGAAAACAGTTATGTCTGCCACTTCTTTTTAAAAGCATCATTCTCATCAGGAAGCACTTTGTCAAATGACTAAACACTATTTATTAAGATTTCCAAAAAGACCACTGACTCCTGTTGTATAATTTGCATATGATTCCTTAATAAATCAGCAGCTCAGTTTGTGCAGTGTGCAAGTGTGATGTATCAAAAAGAGCCATGCAATTGCAAAGTGATGGAAAATAACACTTTCCATGTTAAAAGGGTTCTGGTTGAAAGGAAGGAAGAGCTCCATTTTGTAGCTCCAAAGAAAAACTATCCAACCCAGCTGTAATTTACAGAGGCATTAAGTTTCTGTAAGTTTTAGTTAAAGTTACACTGTGTTGCTATTTTTTTTTAATATACAACGTGGTCAGGGGTTTTTTTAATCCTAATGACTTTTCTACTAGTTTATTCTTTCTACCTCTCAGAAGAATTTTTTTTTAAATTACAAAACATGAAATCTAATCCTGCTAGTTGCAAAATACCTTTAAACTGTGAATAGGATATAAGCCCTGCAGCCACATTTGCAGACAGATACCAAAACTCCTCTTCTGGCACAGAAGCAGGAAAGGAATGAGATAAGAAGGTGCCAGAGGGAGGCTGGTGGTGTTCATGGGAAAAGGAAGATATCCTGGTGCACCTCCGGAGCCTAAAGCTTTATTTGGAGATTTTTAGGTCACCTACATGTTAGGAGCCCAAACAATATAGCTGTTGTTTAATAAACTGTTGAAATGACTCACTGGGTATTTCTTCAGTAAGTGTTCTCTGGACATGATTTTTTTAAATAGGATTACTTCCATCATCTTTTATTCCTTTGCCAGCTTAGTTTTTATTGCATTCTGAAACAGCTAAAGTATCTTCTTAATGCTTTCAGAAAAATGCACCCCTACCTTTATGAAAATGTAATATTTTAAAACATTTATTGATGTTCCAAGACACATGACAAAAAAAGCAATTAGAGATGGTGTAATTTTTCCCAACATGTATTCCATTTCTCTATTTCCCACAGTAATTTGGGTCCCAAATGTAGTTTTACAATTTTTCCAGAAAATCATTTAAAAAGATACTCTTAATGCTGGGCTGAGGATGGTTTCCCTAGCTAAGAGTTTGCCTCCTAAAACCTTTGCAACACGAAGTCGATTTTTATGTAGTTTTCATTATCTTCAGAGATAAACATAGTAACTTAATAGCATAAGCAGCAAAGAACACCACTATGGTTCAACAGTACAGTAAATCCATCCTTAAGCTTGTAGAACCAGATTTTTTTCATAAAACCCACATCATAAAAATTGCTGAACTAATATAAAAACTTAACCTAGCAGCTTTATTATTTAAAACAAGATGCAAGTTAACAGTCTACCACCAAGTTTTAGACCACAACAATTATTATCTGGTCTCCTGCAGCCAGCATGGGTACAGCTGCCATCCTCTTCATTGCATATTCTTGTGACTTCAGCAGAGAAGTAACTGCAATCTCAATCACCTCTGTGTTGCTTTATTGTACAGTAACCACATATATTCAGTATTAACAGTTTTGGTCTAAGTAGCATGAAAATAAGCCCTGGTTTTAATGAGATGGGGTATAAGGAAACACTTTTTTCATGAATTAAGCTGTCACCTATTAGTCTGTACACCATGTCCTGGCATCAAACAGAAGGAAGAAAAAAAAAAAAAAATCAGTGTCAAGCCTGCTCTTGGTTCATCTTGTACTTCAGCACAGCTAGTTGAGATCCAACACAGGACAGCCTCAGACTTCCTTTTATACTGACTGTAGGAATCCAAACGCAGAGCAGGAAGAGAAGATTCTGCCTGCCTTGCTCAATTCCTTGCCAATGAGGATTTGGAATTCCTTATACCTGGAATATACTGTCTAGGGAGAGCTTGGATCAGAGCTTATTCACAAGGGAAGAGATACTCTCATGGAAGGTGGGGAGAGACAGCCTTTAAAAGCAAAGAAGTTTTATCTACTACTTTTAATACGAATATCATATTTTAATAGGTTTATAACTCAATCACATGTACTTCATTATTACTTGGTCTTGGAAACCAAGGTTGTAACTAAAACATTAAACTGTATTTCATGTTTACGCTATTTTTTCCACTGTTTACGTGTTAATGTACTGTTAAATTTTCATCCTAGAAAGCAATCAAAAGAAGACATGCAGAAATGAAGAAATAACTGCCTACAACAGGCTTCAGCAGCCACATAATAGGTATCTCATTTCACAATTGCAATTCTGCAATACCAGTCAGGTATCTCACCAGGAAGACCCAAGAGAATGAGACTTTCTTTTCCATCCTTTAGTGCCATACAGCTAAACTCAATGTATAGTGACACATCTGTTTTTCTTTACCTTTATCACAGACTCAGAATTTACATACCCAGCAATGGCATGCAGATAGACCTTGAGCAAATATTTGCTTAATGTTCTCCAGCAGCTCACAAACTCAAATGTCCTGTGCAAAGTGGAAGATAGAGAAGAGCAGTCTAAATCCTTCTGTGATACTACAGGAAACCAGATGCAGGATTTGATGCCAGCTAAAATTAACCTGGTGGACAAAAGGGTTTATTTTAACTTGGTCATTCAATCCAATTCACTGCACAGTCACACAAACACTTGTGCCTGTACGAGCCAAGAGGGAAAAGGGTGTGTTATAGCTCTGCCTGTCTTGGCAGTAGCACTGGCTTATTTCTGTTTAAGCTGTATGTAAAAGTATGTCTTAACAGTCCTTGAGCCATTTCATTTAGTCTCCTGAGTCACACATACATCACACAGATTTTTGCTGCTGTCCCCACTAGAGACACTTCATAAACAAAGCACGAGTCCTCACACAGGATAGAAAATTAGGTTATGTCTAATCAAATATTCAATGATCCAATGGCTGTGAAGAGTGGTTGCATTTTCAGAAATACTTGTAGTCCAGTAGTTTGAGCAGAGGATTGCTGAGACAGGCCACCAACGTGAGAGAAGCAAACAAATGATTTTTTTCTCTGTGCCCCTCACCTTTCTTAACCACTTTGTAAGGTCTCAGGATGAAAGCTAATTTTTTTATTGCATGTCTATGAAAAAAATAACTGACAAAAACCTGAGACTCTTGAGAGTCTTAGAAACATTTTAAAACATACTAGAACTGTGATATAAACCATTTAAGTGCAATGCAGTAACAGGGTGGCAGTCCCTTCTCTCCTGTGTATTTGCAGGGCTGCTCTGAGACAGCATGCTCACACTATCAGTCTTTAAATGTTTGTTCATTTTCTCTCTCCCTTCTGTCCCTAATCCTAACCAGTACCTAATCTGTGATAATCTACATAATAATGTATATGTACTGTTGATTTAGAACTGTTAAATTACACATTTTGTTAGCTGCTCATTCCAGTCCTATTCCAAATGACATAAATGAAGGAACTGATTTTGCACAAGTGGCTGAAGGCATAAAGATCAAGAATCACCTTCCTCCTTCCTTTCTTTTTATCAGTCCTACTCCCTGTTTTGCTGGTGATGGATTTCCCAGTTCTGTCTTTGATCTTTTCTGCAATCTTAGTACACAGTTATCTGTTCCTCTTATTTTCTCTGTTCATTCTTTCTGTCTCACAACAAGTGAAGTGGCCACAGATCTATGGAGGTAGTTCCCTTCCTTACCAGACAACAAGTTGGAAAACAAGAATGCAAAACCATTTCTGATGCTGCTCCAAGACAGTTGTGGTTAAAGGAGCACTGCACATACCCAGGCACTCTAGCTATTACATGTCAGGTCAGAACAAAATGAACAAAATGGGCTTCAGGCTTTTAGGCATTGCACTGCCCAAAGGCAGCAGCTGATGCACCATCTCAGGAGGCCTAATAGCAGGATTCAATCCCTGTTCATGGATTAAATATCAGACTCACAAGGGGCTGCTACCTTTTAAATTGAGTTAAATATAAGAGGATGTTCTCAGATATTTCATATCTGAAGGAATTAATAAATAAAAAGGCAGAAAGTATTCTGTATAAGAACTAAATCTTTAGATAGAAGCAGAAAAATGTCTAACATATTGAGACTTTCATATGTAAGAAAAAACAGAGAAGAGTCAAAGATCAATCTCAGATGTAGGCAGAGCTGGCTGATGTGCAAAGCATACACCCACTGCTCCTGAGTCACTCTGGCTCCCAGCTGGGCAGCATGTTCATTGCACAGGCACATTCCTGCCTTGCACAGGACTCACACAACTGTCCTGTTCTCCTGTTCCTGGTGGCATGTTACAGGCAAACAAAGAGTCTTTTCTTTTCAGTTTAATTTTACAAGAGGCTCCAGGATGAAATGGTGAAGCACATGGTCAAACAAGAGCTGCGCTCTGGGTGTGGGATTTGACTTGCATTAGCTGCAAGATGCCACAACAGTGGAAATGAAACAACAAAATTATCTTGTTCCAGTGACTTAATACTGCACAAACAGAAGGTGGCTAAATATAGACCATGCCTGCAAAATCATTTTCCATAGGTGAAGCCTACTAAATTCCCTGGTCTCACTGATGCTGGAAAGCTTGCTGCTAGCTGCTGTCCCTGGCAGCCCTTCCAGGGGGTCTTGGTGCTGCCAGCCCTGTTGGGACTCACTGAGATTGGCTGGGCACACACAGCATGATCCACACCTACCCAGACAGGGTAAGAGGTGGAACAAATGCTTCCCTGCTCCAGAAATCTCTGCTTTATAGCCTGGCAATGGTGGCTGGCTCTGCTGCCCACAGGTACCTGTGAGGCCTGCTATAGAGCTAGCAGCTGCACTTTCTTCCTTAATGGCCTGACAGCTTCGAAGTGCCAATGGCACAGTCAGTAGTTCTCTTATCCTTATTCGTGGGAGGAAAAGCACTATGGAAAGATGTCAGGATAAAAGGTAGAGCTATCATTTGAGGCAAGGATGTGAAAACAAGAAAAATCAAACAGCTTTTGGAGACAAAGTCCCTTTGAATACCCAGCTCACTAAATGGAACTAAAACTCCTGAAGACTGATCATGGAAGAGTCCTCTATTCACCTCCTCCTACAAGTCCTCACTACCACAGGACAAAACATTTCGGTGTCAGCAAAAACCAATATTCTCCAAAGACCCATCAGCTGCAGTTGGCATTTGCCAGCTGTGGGAACAGTAGCCTGAAGTGCAACGTGACAAGGAGGCATTGCGCTCAGGTGCAGGTCTTGGCCTCTGGAAAGAAATTCCTGAGTACTTACAACACAGCATTTCTTCTAAACAGGGCAGGCAGTTTCCATAACATCACTAGCCATTGTTCTAATGATTGTTAACGACCTATTAACATTTTTCCTGCCTTAGCATATTAGTATTTTTTCAAGTCTCCTTTGGAACTGTGAACAGAGAGGGTTCTAGAAGAACAGTGTGAAACTACAGACCATGCAAATGTACACAGAGTCACTCCCCATGCAGCCACAGGCATGCTGGATGGAAGGGATGTTTAAAAGCCCACATCCTACAATATCTTTTCCCAGGACATGTTGTAGTCACCTTACCATCTTTGTAGTCTCCTACTGGACCCTCTCTCTGCATCCTTCCTATCCTGGAGTGAGGGGCAAAACTGGAAACAACACTCCAACTGTGGCCTCCCCAGTAACCACAGAGAAGGACATCGTAACTTCCCACAGCCTGCTGGTAGGGACCTTCTCAATGTAGCCCAGTAGGCAATTTGCCTTATGTGGAATCAGGGTGCACTGCTGGGTTATTTGCAACCTTCACACATCTACAGTAATATCCACACCTGTATCAGCTGAGCTACAAGTCATATAGTCACTTCCCAATGCCTACCAGACCAAGTGGTTGTTCAGGCCAAAGTGCAGACCATTTTGCTTTTTCTTACTGAACTCCATGAGCTTCATGCTGGCCTACTCCACAGGTTTATCCCTCTGGATTTAGGTTCTCTCATTTTCTGCATTCAGTTGCTCCCCCTAATTTTGTGCCATCAACACATTTGGGTAAGGCACACTCTGTCTTCCCTAGCCTGCAGATAAAAATGTCAAGTGGCCTGGACCTCAGCATCAAGCCCTTAGTATTCTGCTCACTACTTGGTGCCAGCTGGATGTCAGCCTTTTGATCTCCTGGAGTACAGCCAAAGGTGGTCCCATCAGCTTTCAACCCACCTAACAATCTGTTCCACCAGATTGTGTCTGCAGTATTAAAAAGGCTGTTTCCCACTGGCAGAATTCGGCAGTTTTCAATCTTTCCCTGCAATCTTTCCTTTTCACTTGCAAGCACAAAAAGATGCAGATTGTTAAGAGAAGCCATAATATCTTTGAATTAAATTTTTAAATTCCAAAATAATCTGAGATCTGGGATTACAGAGACCAGCACCGAACTCTACCCTGGATTTATCAGCACAAGAACAGCAGTATGTGTGGCCTTTAGCTTGCTGGAAAAGGACATTTTTCAGAGATGAAATTGAGATCCAACAGAAATTCAGACACAGTTTAGGTGCATCTTTCAAGATTTAAGTGGAGTAATTCCCAATGTCAACGATTGCCATTTAAGGTTTATTTTCAAAACCAAAGGACATCTTTCTCTTTACTGCAGTATCATTAACAATTAACAAGATCACACTTTCAAGAAGATCACAGCACTTATAGGAAGAGATTTAGTAGCTTTCGGAGAAACCACTGAAAAAAACAACCTATTATGCAATCCAAAAGTGAAGTAAAAAAAGGTAGCAAAAACACAGACAGACTCCAGTAAGAACTGGGTGTTCAGATGAAGAGATTATAATTTTGAGTGTACATACACAAATTAACGATTAGAGGTAATTGCTTTCAGCTGCATCTTGCTGTTTCTTTTTTTTTTTTACAAAAAATTAATAACTTGTAATTAACACTAATTTAAGAACAGATGAAGTCCATGTTGAGGCTGAGAGGAGAAATGCCTGACAGAAAACAGCTACCTCAAATGAAGCTCCAGTGGTGTCAGCTAGAATATTTTGTTTGTGTTTGCAAACAAAAATTACAACAGCTTTAATCTGTCTGCCTTCTCAGGCACTTCCTGCTCACTAATCTTTCCTTTTTGCCCAGATCCTCAACCAAGGTACAAGACAGGAAGAAACTCATTGTGTTTCCTACTACTCTACACATGCTACCAGATAGCCAGACACTACTCCTTGGTATCTACCCATAGCCTCATGTAATGGCACAGGACCTGCCCTGCTGATGTTAGTTGCACAACTGGACTTCAGCCTGGAGAAGAGGAGGCTGAGCAAAGAACTCACCACTCTCTACAACTACCTGAAGGGAGGCTGGAGCCAGGAAGGGGCCAGCCTCTTCTTTTTGGTGTCAAGCGACAGGACTAGAGGAAATGGTTTCAAGCTGTGCCAGAGTAGGTTCAGGATGGATATTAGGAAATACTTTTTCCCTGAAAGAGCTATCAAACATTGGAATGGTCTGCCCAGGGCAGTGGTGGAGGTGTCCCTAGAGATGTTCAAGTGGTCTGTGGACCTGGCACTTAGGGACATGATTTAGTGTTGACCCTTCACTTGCTGGGCTGAGGGTGGGACTGGATGATCTTTGAGGTCTCTTCCAACTGGATGTATTCTGTGATTCTGGGACTTGGAGCAGAAGCCTGTGAACCACACTGCCCTGTGATATAAAGCTTTTCTGTGGCTACATGAAAAGAGATAAACATATCCAGACCCAAGATTAAAATGAGTACACTGGAAGATTTCCTGGTCATTTCACATAATGTGGCCTGACAACATTTCCTGCCTTGAAATAAAAACCAAACAGCTGCAGACAGTCTTTGGTTATGTTTCTCCATGCATCGTTGTATGAGGCAAGCCTGTGCACAGGCTGCATGATAGACAGGTCATTTGTTTGGTCATGTTTGTTTGGTCATGTCCAGGTGAACCTCCAGTTGTGTTACAAACAGAAAAAAACAGTGAAGTGCCAGAATGGTTCTCAGGAAGATGCTCCTTATCCGTTACAGAACCACAGTTCTGAGGCTCTCCCAAGGTCGGTGAGGAGGCACATGGGACAAGGCACCATTTGGGGCAGCATTTCAGCTACAGGCAAATCCATTTCACAAGTAACCCTTCCCACAAGGTACATCTCAAAATACAATGCACTTTCAAGTGATAATATCAAAAGCTTACCTACTCCAATACACCCTGTTACAGGCTTAAATGCATCAGACATGTAGACTTACTCTAAAAGTATGTGCTCCCAGCATCTGGTTAACCAAGCTGTAAAACACTCATGCAGGGTGGCTTAGTTTTCTGAACAGTGAAAGGGTTGGATCAGATCTAAAAGTCCACCTGACCCAGAATCTCCTCTGCAGTAGTGGCAAATAGCATGTATTTGTCAATACACAGGACAAAGGACAACAGGCACTGGTTCTTACTTGAGTTTCAAATTATCAAACACCAGGTAATCAAAAGTCCAACCCATGGCAGTGATGCATCTATCCTACATGGCTAAGACATGTCCATTTCCCCTAAATATATTCCATCCTGTTGACTATTACTGTATTCTTCATTTTTTCCCCCTCTAGACTACCCAAATGGGTTGCATCCAGCAAGAGTGGAACTTGTCCCTGCACCCACAGGAATATTTCTCAAGTTCTTCAGCCCCACTTCACTGAGCAGGAGCTAAGGTTTGCTGCTGGGGCTGGGACTGTAACTCAGGTTAACTCAGGCCAGTTTCCTACACCATTGCAGCACACCTCTAGGCTCACCATGCCATCTTCACTAGTGGAGCTGAGCAGATTTAGGTCCCTGCAGTATAACTGTTTGTTTATGGTTCATGTGGCTTCCTTGGGGGGAAAAAAAAAAAATCTAATAATTGTCATTCTGGACCCCCAAGCAGATATCCACATTCTTAAATCTAGTAATTGTTATTCTGGACCCCCAAGCAGATATCCACATTCTTCTGACAGCGGAGAAGATCTCATTTGCTCTTTTTTCTCTAGCTCCTATTTCTACAGTCTCAAGTTCAGTAATATCTTATTAATAAAAGGTTAGCCTCTTATAGTCATTCCAAGGGGCTTAAACAGATTCAACACAGAATTCAGTAATTTTTAATCACCAAAACTTCACAGCATAAAGAGGTTTCACTGTAAACAGGATATGTACATTATTCAGATATTTTAATGATTTTTGAAGCAGAGGAAGCCCGTACTTGTGACAGTGATTTTCTGTTTAGCCCTGGGTAAAACATTCAAATTTTTCACACTCCCTCTATTCTATTGATTTTTCAATGAACATATCTTTACCTGTTACAGACCATTAACAAAGCTCCCATTTTTTTTGCTTCCTTGCCCTCCCCCATGACACTTTTGTCCTTGGACTCCAATGCCCTGGATCCCCATGTCTCTGGAGCTAGAGGAAGAAGAGAAGAAGGTGTCCTCTGATGCAGCTGAGCAGGGGTGCAGAAAACCAGGAATTTCCCTCTGCAGAGAATTACCTGGTTGCTTAGAAACATGAGATTAACTACAGCTCAGTTTTCCCCTTCCTTCACACATACACTTAATGAGAGGCTGTAAACAGCTGCTTGGGAGACTGAGGACTTCAGAGTGCGATGCTGGGTCACTGTGCCAGGTCAGGCAGCAGGCAGTGGGCTAAGATGAGTTTTCTGCTCCCCTTCCTGGGCTACACAAGCTCCCTTTAGTTTGCAACCAAAAGTTTTAGATGGCAGAATGAGAGTCAATCATGCAGCTCCATAGCTGAATTGCCTGTGCCAGGATTTCAGGCTTGATGATGATCAGTTTAGGGAATGCAGCTAGGGCAAAGGAAATAAGAATCTGACAAGAAAGAGAAGCTGATATTTAAAGGAAAATATATTTAAAGCAAAAACGACATCACTTTCTATACCTCTTAGTAATGTTTTCTACATGAGCTGTAAAAGCATCTGTGACTGGCAGCAAGAAACATGCTTGCTGCCCATTTGCATGTTTCATACCTCAAGAAGTGAGAAAGAAAGACTGCTGAGACACACAGATACTCAGCTACTGGTTTGCCTACCCACCTGCACATAACATGCAAGTAGGAAAAAAATATCTAGGTAAAACATACGAGAACTCAATCTCACACAGCTTACTGTCAAACCAGTTAAACATGAAAAAGCACCAGCACTAATGCAAACATGAGAGCACAGCCCACAATGTGTACTCAAGAGCTTAATGAAGTCTTTACAAGAAGTGAGCTCTCCAAGCCTGACTTAGCAGGTCAAAATATAGATGAACTGACACTAGCCTACAAAGTAAAAGAATTCAGAAAAAGCTACTTGAAAGTGTCCATAATTTAGATGTTTTCACATCAATTCACATTCACAGACATCAGCTTTCAGGCACAGAATGGAAGGGATATGCTGTGCAGTGTGTACCAAATAACCTTGTGGACAAGAGCCAGTGGTGTTGTTATCATCGTGCTGCATAGTTATTACAAGCTGAGGGTTAATTATTAGCAGAGCTTAAAATCAAAATGGTTTGATCCAGACTGCATAGCTACACAAACACAAAGCTGCTACCCTGAAGCACTTCCAGAGTCTTTTCAGACAAGTTTAACATGGCTTGGGCGTGTACAAGGTGGTATACTGTGCTAAGGTAGAAGTGACAGGGAGACCATAGGCAGCAAGCTCTTGAAAAGTCAGCACCCACATGCATGGGTGTTATGGGAGCTTTCTACTTTGCAATACCAGTTTAGGGGTTATTTAAAAAGAGTTAACGTTACTAGAACAAAGTTATGTTTGAGTATTATTTAAGTTCTACACACAAAAGTTCTCTTTGACCTGGGAGAGTTTTTTTGCAGGGAGGAGAGATTACAACTGTCTTCTGCTCTATGCTTGCACTTTGCTAGAAAAAAACAATGAACCTGCAAGGACAGGTTTGCAGCTATCAGAGCTTCAATTTCATCAAAAGTTATTTAATGATATTCTATGTTTTCAGGCTGTTGGGATGAGCAACAATATGCCAAGGGAACAAAGCTACAAGCTGGAAAAAAGACCTAAAAAAGACCTAAATCACTTGACAAGGTGTTTTTTTTGGATCAATAGAAACTCAGATGAGATAGAGTTGTTTGCTTTTTTCCACAGCAAAATATTTTTTGGGCTTACACGAAACAAGATGAATCTCTGCCAAGTAAGTCAGAGCAGCCTGCCTTGCTCCAGAGATGGCCATCCCAACCATACCAAAGAGCTTTTTTCACTTAGTTGTCCCATTAATTCAGCACTAACAGGGAAAAATCACAGTCCACAGGAAGTCAACATGACTAGCTGAGGAAGCCAAAGTTCCAGAAACCTAGGACTTAGGAGAGAGAAATGCCACTCATTAAGCCAAAATTTTAAAGAGAGTCCGAGGCAAGTTTATGAGACAAGACAGCTAGGTTCAGGAGTTGCATCCAGTCATTGCAAAGTGCAACGAATCAAGGTGTGTGTCATTAAGAGTCACAGCTAGGAGACACACACGACTTTAACAAGTGCTATGTCAACACAAGGGACCTTTCAGGCATATAATACAAACAGTTGCAGTGACTGCAGACAGCAGTAGGCTGCATTTTCATCAAGGAAACATTTGCCAAAATACTTTTGAAGTGAGCAGTCCAAACAGCCTCACTACCGTTTACACCGAAGCTCTCCCAAATGTGGGAACCTTTCATTAGGAAATCTAATCTTGCTTCAGCAAATTAAAGTACATTTACACTTTGCTCTGCTGGCTGGCTATCACAGGAACAGAAAAGGTGAATTCAATGCTGCTGCTATTCCCATGAACATCCAATTCTGGGACAATGTCAACAGTCTGGCAAAGGGCTTGGGACATACTTGGTCATCTCCCAGCCTTCACTTGTGCCTCCTCCCAGGAGTACTCCTCAAATACCTTCCATGCATAAGTAAACCAAGTTAGGATGAACTTCAAACAGGTTTCACCCTATACAGTCAAATAAGCTAGAGAAAATGTGTTTATGATTTGTAATATTTACATTTCAAGCAACAAAACTTCTTGTTTTGCTACATTATACATGCTGGAATTCCTAATAATTCTTGCAGATTGGTTGACAGATCAGGCAGACCCTGGAAAACTCAGGTTACAGCAGCACAGCTAAACAATGTTCTCCTTCCTAACATTTTACTTAATCCACCTGTTTGCTACCTATTGAGGCCAAAATTTCACATTACATAGGATAGCATCCTGGCTGTGCATTTTGGTTACTCATCAATCTCAGCCCATCACTGCTGGGATCACATTTGCAGTTATGCTATTGAAGCAATGATGTATTTTCAAGAGATTACTCTGTATAAATTAAAGAACTTTTTGTTCCTCAATTGTCACAAATTAGAGAACAAAAGCAAGATAACCTAGTTTATACTAAGCAACCTTGAATTTGTTTGATTCAGTTTGCAGTCTGAAAACATGACCACCTGAATCGATTTCTGTTACCCAGATAAGCATGCCGCAAAAAAAAAAAAAAAAAGTTTAGGTGAGACAGTAGCTTTTATTAGGCCAACAAAAAGGAGCTGGAAAAACAAAGCAATTTATCAGCTAACTTAATAAAAGATATTACCACTCTCTACAAAACCTGCCTTGCTTATATCATGACAGCAACTTCACTACCCAAGTATTTCTCATCCTAATAATTAAATTTTACATTTGCTGGAAGTCTCTGACTTCAAAAGTCAGTTTGTAATTGCCTTTTGTAACTGAACAGGATTTTCAGTGCAGAAGGGCAAAGAAAGCAACATGAACACTGGTACTGGAAACAAAGCTTGTATAATTTTGCGCCAGCATGGGCACTGCTTCTGTGAGCTCCTCCATCCCCACATACTGCAATCCTGGCATCAGTGGAAAATCCCCAGCAGCAAAACCATCGGCCTTGGGACCAAATTACCTCCCAGTTGACACTGCCTGGAATTACCATCACTAGTGTGGGTGGGTCTGTATTCCAAAGAACTGAGATGAGCTACTTTCCTTGCAGGCATGTGGGATTCCTTGGGGAATCCTGAGAGGCTACAGCAGCAAGCTCCTGAAGTGGCTGAAAACCACTTCTCATTCCACATTCACTGGCATGGCACTGCATTAGGAGAGCTTTTTCTGTTAGGCTGAAGGAATAAATCTATCACATAGTTCAGCAGATGAACAGGTAATGTATAGCCATGAGGCAGGGTAGGGATACCCAGAACAGTTTAGGAAAGCAGAAATTACCCTGGAGCTTTCTGAAGTCTGGAGAGGACTCATAAACTGCTTCCAGGAACCAAGCACATTAAGGTGCACCTTGTCAGCTGCACAGTAAACACTCCCACACAGGTATGTGGCCTTTTTTTCAGTACCCTTGTTATTAAGAACTCAGGCATCCCCAGTGAGCTTCTTGTTGAGACAGAAATGTGGAAGAATACCCATGAATTTCTCTCCTAGCCTATTTTTGTTTAGAGTAGCCCACAACTCCTCCTCACTGCCTCAAGGCAGTAACAAGAGCAAAAACCAGACTACACACAAATTAGTCTCAACCTCACTGCTGTGGCAGGACAGGGCTCTGCGTTCAGACTTTCCAGCTAAACTGCTCCTCTGCCTGCCTCTCCCAGCACAGCCTCCAGCGATGGTAGCTGTGGCTGAGCCCAGTACCACAGGTATTGATCCTGACACAAAGCACATACTTGGCTCAGTGATCCAAACTTGGAGGTCAGAGTCCTCTACTGCCCTCACTGCTTGCTCTGCATCTGCCTCCATTGCTGAAGGTTTCAGCTGACTTCAAACAGGCAGCACCAGACTTACGCTGGTAACAGCCTGTCTCAAGTGAAACACTAGCACAGGAAGAAAGCATCCTTAATTCAGTTTACATTTAACTATAAACAGCTGAGGTAGAACCGCCTTTGTTCTGCAGAGGAACTATCACACCAGCATTCAGAGTAATTTAGTAAACTGACATCAGGAAAATTAATTTGGATTAACTTTTGAGTGTACTCATTTAGACACACTCTATGTTATTCCTTAGCTACACCGTATCAGAGTGGCAATGGCCAGGTTCATTGCTCCATGGTATTGTAAATAAATGCTAAACCTGTGTTTTAATGGTATCAGGCAGGCAGCAGCTGTTGCTGCTGAATACCCAGCAGATTGCTATTGCTCTCCGGACTCTCATCAGGGATAGTACCAAATAGCCTAAAGATACGATTGTCTGGCAAACAAGCATTTTATTTCATAAGCAGGGACAAAAAAGAAAGGAAAAAAAAAAGTTTTATGTTGCAAAGAGATGACGAAAAGACTCTCCTGTTCCCCTGCTCTGAGCACTAGGCTGTCGAATTTTTATGTGAGGGAAAAGTAAGACATTACAGGATCTGAAAGAGCATGTTAGAGAAATGGAAGGCAGGATACAGAATTAAATGCATAATTCATGGCTTCTGAGAGCCTTGAGGCAAGACCTTTTTGGACTTGCTAATTGCTTTGCTGAGAAGCAGGCCAGAAGCCATAATAATGACTTCTGCACCTAGGCAAACACAGGCATAAAGCTGTTGCAACATCCACCTAGGGGCTTCCACATCATCACTCTCGCACAGATGTGCTGCTGGCCCATCTAACAACATGGCAGCCAAGGACAACTGGATGGAATATCAGGCTGATCCAAAGATCTGGGTAACATAATTTCTGCATATTCAGGTTTATGGGCTGCAGGTAGATACATATTCATATAAACTGCCTGCAGCCATACTGTAGCCCTTAGAGGACCCTCACTGTGTGCTCAGAGCCTTAGCATGCAGCTCTGTGCATATGAGACCAGCAAAGATGAGCAGCTCCTCCACTTCAGTAGCCAGATTTAGCCCAAATGACCTTAATGGCAAAAAATTCAGCAGGTACAAGATCAGACCCCAGTCATAGGCAAAGATATTAATGTGACAAGTAGTGAGGATGAAGGCAAGCGTATCAGCTTATAGTTACAGAGGTTTACTCATGTGCTTAATTTGGTGGATTTAAGTCATGTACAAAGCATCAAAATAACCAGCTCCTCTTCCATGTCCCCAGCAAGCATGCTTGGATTCTCTCATCCCAGCAGGCAAAGTCATAGCCTTTTATCTACCTGCATGTTCAAGTCTCTCCTATTCACATTCTCTCACTTCAGAAAAAACACAATTCTAGCCAATTCTCTGATAATATCCTGGCACTGCTGTGTTAGACACACACCCCACACACACCCCCCCCCAGAAGTTATTAGACTCAGAGAGCTAAGAAAGACTTTGCTATTGCTGTTTCCAATTTGTTGCTGAATCCAGTTATAATCATTCACTGAAGAGCGATGAACTTGCCACTAAAGCATGGGGATCAGTTACCTTCCTGTTCCACCAGCTTCTGGTGCAGCCTCTCTGGAGCAGTCTTTCTCTTGCTGTCCTGTTGTAACCACCTTCCCCTGCAGCAGCTGTAGAGAAGTCTAACCTCATGGCTGATACCCTTTCATAATAAATCAGAAATAATCTCTTTTCAAGCCCTTTCTTTCCCTTTGGTATCAAAATTACCTCAAAAATTCATTAATAAAATGCATATAAATATCTTCCATAAAGCTGTTTACCTCCGGGAGGTTACAGAAGTAAAACTACTGAAAGCGCAAGAAAACAGAATCTGACTCTCAACTGTACTGGGCTGCCACACTACATTCATTAATATACTCATGCAGATTAAACTTTTATTGCTAATATCATCATTTACTTACATAAGGATGTTCCATCTATTTCTCGAAGTCAAGAATGTGAAAAAACAGAAGGACTTAAGAGAGAGTAATGAAAAAGTAAGACAGTTAAAGATCCCTGGGTTTGATTGGTTTCATCTGGAAACTAACTGGCATGAAACATACTGGCATGTGAAATTCAGTAGTACAAATGAAGCTATGATAGTGGAATAAATTTTCAGATCAAATAAAACATCCTTTTTGTGATATTTCAAATCACATGACAGTGAAAAGACAGAATGCTTTGCAACAGCTTCTATATAAGAATCTCAACTATTAATTTGTAAATGTAAAAGGCCTCACAATGAAGGCAGAAAAATTTAACAAGCAGTTCAAACGCCAATGGAGAAGCACAGTGATCCCCAGACTTAGACCAGACTCAAAATGTCAACGTCTAACTAAGCTACTACTAAGTGAACAGCAACACAACTCAAAACTAGTTTCAACCCATTGAATGGGCAACTCTCACCTATACCACTTTAAATTTACCTATATCATTTTAATTCTAGCAATGTTACCATCCTTTAGATATTCTCCGATTTAGGTTTTGACACGTACAAGGAGCATATAAGAAATGCAGTTTCCCTGTGACCAAAGGTTTACAGTGCAAATAAGCAAATTAAAGCCAATGCATGGGAAAAAGAAAGGGAGAAAAATAGAAAAACATCACTTAATCTTGTGAGTTCCACCTTTAATAAATTTTGACAGTTCCCATATTGGAAGTAAAATAAACAAGCATTAGCAGCAAGTATTGTTTGGTGTAGTCTTATTTTGCTCTGTGACCTGCCCATTTGGTCCAAGAGAGAGAAGTCATTAAAAGCACAACGGGTCCACTGCGATTGCAACACAAAGGGCAGTCTTTCACTTCATACAAAGAAAACTAGCACAGATGGTGAATCAACATTTTGCAGGAAAATCCATGTGCTTCCACATTAATGAGACATGGAGTAGAAGAATACAGTATTATACACTGTCGTCATTATGTCAGAAGTGATTTGTTGTCCAGGCTTAGGTATCCAGATGGTACCAAAAATACTGCAAACTTTTTGTAAGCCCAAAGCTTTTCACTATAATTAAAAAATGGTTTCAGAAAATAAATTGGTTTCTCTGATTATTTCTAGCTCACATTTAACTGCTGAACATGCCCTTCGTTTTCCTTGCAGTGCTTTAACAAGGAGGATGTACATTCACCAGAAAACCTCAAAATGAAGAGCTGGGGAGCCATGGCACAGGACAGAGCTGTTGTGTAGAACCCCAACACTCCCAAAGTGCAGAGAAGATGGAACTGGTAAGCCATGAGCTCTGAGGCATTTCCCTGAAGACAGCAAGGTCTTCAGGAAAGACCTGATCTCTGGAAGCTATGTCCACAAACCTGCATGCAGGATGGCAGCAAAGCAAAACTAGCAAACTACATAAGCCATACTCATAGGGTTAAAAATAACTCAAACTGGGAGCAGTGAGTGCTTCTGATTCAGATCAGGTTTGACACCCTCCCCTCATGATGGGGTTTATCCATATCAATGCCAAAGCAATTGGACTTCATAAATATGTCCTATTTTCTTTTCTGATTGATGCCTCAAAAATCTTCATAAAAGCTCACAGTTAAATAATTGGTTTCTTTTCACTTCACCCTAGCAGACTCCCACAGGTTTCACTGTATTTTTTTCTCTTTTAAGTAAATTATACAGCCTCTTTTAAAAGGCTTGCCTTTAAAGAAGCAGCCTAGAAAATACCAGGCTAAATTTGACAAGTTTTTCCCTATGTTTCAAAGCCAGGGAAGGGCTTTTCTGGAAGAAGGTAACACCTTTTCTACCCAAATATATTGAAAATCTACTGAAGAAAACAGGAAAAAAAAAAGGAGAATAAAAAAAAAAGAAAAAGCAATGAACTACTGTGAGAGTATGTGGGTGGCAGGATTCAGTCTTTAATCTGACAGGTGTATGTCAGCACTTCTCTGTATCTCTAAGGGATCTAATTGTTTTCCTCTTTGCATTGCTATAGGTTTGTATTGTTTACTAACAATAACCCTTATTTTTAGATTATCTTCCTGCTAGTCTGCTTACCTAATGTCCAAAAACCTAACAGATCCACAAAGCAAGAAAAGCTGATGCCTTTCTTCACCAATGCACTTATTTGCCCTTCTGAGCAAATTGACCTTGAAATTAAAAATCCTATCATCAACTATGCAACAGACAATTGCAGTCCAAAGAGAGAATTACAGACTGGTAACTAGGGAGCAGGCAGAGGAGGTGGCTGCTCAGCTGACAGATATAAATAGTAAAATCCCAGTCAACAGGATATTATTGTTCTTTGGGGTTCCCAAAGAAGCCTTAAGCAATAGATCAGCTCCCACACATACACTGATCACAAGTCATTGCCTGTGTGCAGCAGAGAGGCTCTACCCAGGGACAACTCAAGGCTATTTCAGGAGTTATCAGGTCTCAGATCTCTTCATGCTCCAGTGGGAAGAAAGATTGAGAAAATGGGGGGAAGGCCTCAGCAAAGCACTTGTCATCTATTCATTTCTTTATTAATAACTCATCTCTAAAAATCATGAGACTAAATAGCAATGCTTTCCATGCCATGAAGCCAAGCCTAGATGGAGATCACCATACAAATACCAAAGAATTTGAGAAACTGGGAAAGCAAAGAAGAAAAGGCTTCTTCCAGGAGCAGGTGAGAATGGCTTATTTATCAAACTGTAACTCCACAAGTTACAACTAGCTTCAAGTAAAGGCAGTTTACACTCTCAGGTATTGTAGAACTTCCTTTATAAACTGCATTTCAAGGTGAAGCAATGAATTGCCTCATTCTCTATGACCTTTGCAGAATGAAAAAACAGAATCTATTTCTTGTTTTGTTTCATTAGCTCTCTGACTTTCTTCTCTTGCAGAACATATACTTATAGTCATCCAAGGTAGGCAAGTCATCTTTAGGCAGGCACCTCCACATTCATGCAGATTAATGTGTCTCATCCATACCCTAAGCAAGCTGTCCCTTGGTCTGCCTCTCTACCCCACTGACTATTTCAGACCCATGCACAAGGGAAACTGGGTTTCAGGACAGTGGATGTAGCACTGCTCTCTTAAAACAACATTGGGATGATTCTGAGAACTGAACTGAAGGGTATGATTTGATGGCAAGTTCAGCCTGGGATAAAACATAATCTGATTAATTTGCATGCAAACAGAAAGCTTTACTTAGCATACATTCCTCAAAGAAAGTAAGTTATAGTTCCTGGAGATGTTCATCGTTAATTAACCTCTTCCAGCTTCTAATAGCAAGTGTTCTTCCTTCACCAGCTCCACTTTACCTCCTTTCTAGAAACACATGCTCACAGCAAGCAGAATCCTGGGACAAACTCAGTGAAATGAAAGCATAGTAGGAGGAAAAGGGACCACAGCTGATTTGTATCTTGACATTTTTAGGAAGAAGTTCTTCACCGTGAAGATGGTGAGACACTGGAACAAGTTGCCCACGCAGGTGGTGGCAGCCCCATCCCTGGAAGTTTTTAAGGCCAGGTTGGATGTGGCTCTGGGCAACCTGATCTAGTGTGAAGTGTCCCAGACCATGGCAGGGGGATTGGAACTAGATGATCCTTGAGGTCCCTTCCAGCCCTGACAATTCTATGATTCTATGATTCCAATGCACCTGGAGGAAAAAAAAGGTTTTACCTGAAAATGATAAATAGTAACATAAAGATTATCAACGTGAGATTTCAAAAACTATACCTTCACAAATAGGGAGAAGTAGAAGAAAGCAGAAAGCAAGTTGATTCCATTCCACAAACATTTTGTTCTTGCATTAAAAAAACTCAAGCCAATGCAAAATGAAGTCTGACTGCACTCAGCCTTCATATCAATTGGTATGCTCTGGGGAGAATATCAATGAGCATGAGTAAACTCAGAAGGAAACTGCCCACCACCAAACATGGGCACACCACATGCCGGGACAAAAGATGAGTTTGTAGCTTCATGTGAATTATCAAGTTGTAAAAGTTTATGAAAGATATGGTAGTGTGTATGTGTTACAGTTCACATGAACTTTTAAATGACACTGTGAGCTTTTGCTGCCAGATGGTGAAGCAGAGAAAAAGGTGTGAAGACAGGAATTTGGTCAAGTAGTTATACTGGTCACCTTGGAAAGAGAAGATCAAAGTTCAAGGCCTGCTCCATTAAAACTTTCCATGTTCACACACAGATAAGTATATCATTAGGCTGTCTGAAATAAATCCTTCGGCTTTCAGGTACCTTCGATCCCAACCCTAACATCTAGAGAGAAATACATCAAAACTGTGAGACGCTCAGATACTAAAGAAACAGAAATAAACCTCTGCTAGAATGTATTAAGAACACATTTCAACTCTAGTCAAAGAAAACACAAAGCAGTGGGAAAGAAAGCCTAAGCATATCAATATTATCCAAGTACCAGAACTCAAGCTTGGACCATTTCTGTAAACCCACAGTTATTAAATGCTACTTCCACATGCAGAAAAGCCCCATCCTTCTATAAGGATGCAGCATGCAAGAAAATACACATGTAGCAGAACTGGCAAGCCAAAATGCTGTGGGTAGCCCATGACCATCTTTTTGTCACACAAACATCAGGTTAGCACATGAAGCTGTTTTCCACACAGCCAGTGTTTAGGCTCCAAAACTGATCCTTAGTGTGATAAATTACATATGCAGAAACTTTGGCTTGTAAAGCCTGAATGGCAGCAGCCCTACAGTCAGTCACTCTTCATAAGCTCTGATTCATTAGTGAAATGAGAATATGAGAGGTCAAGTGAAAATTTGTTTCATAATTAAGTGCCTGAATGACAAAGTTGTCTACTGGCCTGAGTGACACAACATGAAGTCTCATCTGAGCTTGCTGTAAGCATCCAGATCACCTCTGCAACTGGCTTTTGTCCTTATTCTCAGCATAAAAGTGAAGGACTCAATATGCATGAAAAAAATTGGGATCCTGCACCAAAAACAAACAAAAAATGCTCTAGGGCAGTCATGGAATAGGCAAAGAATCTATAATTAAACCTTCCCCAAACTAAAGGAAGTCAAGGATTTGAAAGGTACCCAATATCTGGGTACCCTTCAGATGAAACAAAAACTGAATATAACAGGCTGTGTTAAGTAGTTTTCAAACAGTCTCCAGGGATAGAGCTTTCCAGACCTCACTCACTACCTCTGGATCTCTCAGCACCTGAGGTTGGCCACTCTCGGTGATGTCTGGGTCTGGACAGGAAGCACGCACTGCCCTTCTACTTCAGACACAGGCTACCATCACCAGAGTCACAACCACTTCCTGACTTCAGAGTAGTCACACTGGTGTGACCTCCAAGTTCTTAACTTAAAATACACTTATGATGAGTGATACTGTCAACTGCAGCATTACAGATGAAAGATTTTACAATGTCCCTTAGCTAATGTTAGCCACCAAAACATGGTGCTTCCTCTTGATACACACAGTTTTTGCAGACAATTAAATCTCCTATCTTCTTTGATCCTTCTGATAAACAGAATGTTTAAAAGTTTTGAAAGGCCAACATTGAACACATCAAGAAGACTGTCCACCTTCAAAAGAAGAAATGCAGCTTACGCAGCAAATTCTACTCTCGCTTCTTTCAGCCAAGATCAACAATTGTATTAACTTCATGGAAGAAAGATGAAAATACATTCTTTTTAACCAACATTAGATCTCTTAGAAACTTTTTTCTTTATACTAGGGAGAAATGGAAGAACTCACACAAGAGTCCCCTATAACTTCAAATCACTCTGTATCCAAGGAAATCTTCAAACAAACAAAACAAACAAAAAACCCCAAATAAAAAAAAAAATCAAAACAAACAAACCCCACCACCACCACAAACACCAAACAAAATTAAAAAAACAACCTTGAGAGTAACAGGAACTAAATGCTGTTCCAGTAGCATTAATCATTGGGGCCAGGAAGTCCCCTACCCGGCATGGAACCTGAGAACAAGAACAGGGACTGAATGCTTCCAACTTACTCTGAACATGCTAGAATCACTGAGGATTTGTAGCAGAAATTGGCCAACTGAGAACCTTGTCAAAAAAGAAGAGTCAATGGGAATTTTGTCTCTGAAAGGTCATCTTCTCATTTGGGCAGGATTTTTACAATTTACCAATTTGAAGTATCGTATGAAGGTGCTGGCCACAGTCCCTCCTGCACTATCATAGGCTTCTGAAGACCACACTCTTCCCCATTTGCCCACTTCTGTTTGCCTGGTTACTCTCCCTGGGAAAACAGCCCAGACAGATTTATGTTTCTTTCCTTATATCTATCCGAGACAATGAGACTGAAGAAGACATTTCATACTATGTCATTTATAAATACTGTATTAAGTTATAACTGCAGTTCATGTTTATCATTAACATCAGTAAAAGCCAAAGAGCTTTAATCATATGTCCTGATGCAATCATAGAAGGATCAGTTTTTTAACAGTTATCTTCATTGGCATTGCTTTCATTTGTCGTAGTGCCAGGACTCTCATGCCCTTCCCATTTTTCACTGAGCCAAGAGAAGCATAATCAGTTCTTGGTTGTGAACTACACTGGCTGCATACGCAAAACATCTACTGATTTACATCAGGGAGCTCTTTGCAAAGCGAAAACAAAATAGCAAAATACTTCTGACCATTAGTGCACAACAGAAGAAAAGCCTGTGCACACAACCAGTCCCTGTGCTTTGGCAGCAATTCAGAGCTTCAGCTGCAGTCCCTTGAAATGGACAGTTCAGGCTGTGATACGGCTCTCACAACATATGAGTAATGCATGGACACCTGATCATCAAGGACTTTATTGTACTGTTACTCAGACTTAAAGAAAAAATAGGAGAAACAAGCTGGAAGAATAAAAACACAGCTTACCAAAAGCACCTGAGAGTTATGAGGAACTAGCAAGATTAGCACACAGCAGAGACCTTCCACAGGTTTCAGAAATATTAACAAATGAAGAATTCTGAGGGACAGGTCCAAAACAGTAAGACCTGACATGTTACCATTTACAGCAACGGTAAGCTGGATGGGGAGGGAAAAAGTGCATGTAGGCAATTTACTTGAAGTTCATTTTCTCACCTGTAAATACCTTCTTCCTGGTGTAACATACAAAATGCTTTCTTCTAATGGACCCTTTCTTAACCCACAGATGGCCACTGCCAACCCACAGCGAACAACACTCACTACAGAGAGTTTCAGACCCTCCGAGAGAAAATCCCAGCTGCAAGACCTAAGTCTGAGTTTCCATGCAAGTCTGGCTGGCTAAAATGTGGAGCACCTGCCCTGGGGGTCTCAGTATAAGAACAAGAGCATTGTGACATTTCCCATGATGGTGGTTAATCACACACTCAAGACTCCTTTCACGACCAGGTAACTGCAAGAGTCTCCAACCCAACCATAATATGACACAGAAAACTGAGAAGTCCAGCAGTTCAAGAAGCCACAAATCCCCCCAGTACAGACAAGCATAAAAGTATTCACTGCCTTCAGACAAGATTTGGCCTTAGGCTTAAAGTCCCTGTTCACATGAAAGCACTGGTGCTGCAATTGATCTAGCTGGCCCATTATGGGTAAAGCATCACTGGCTTTCACAAGGCTCTGGATGGACTCAGACATACAGAGAAGAGCCTGGATAAGAGAAGACTCCAGGGGGACTTCATAACTGCCTTCCAACACATAAAAGGAACCTACAGGAAGGCTGGAGAGGGACTTTTTACAAGAGTGTCCACTGACAAGACAAGTGGAAATGGATTCAAATTGAAGGAGAATAAGTTTAGAATGGACCTTAAGAAGAAATTCTTCACTACCAGGGTGGCAAGACTCTGGAATGGATTGTCCAGAGAGGTTGTAGATGCCCCCTCCCTGGAGACGTTCAAGACCAGGTTGGATGGGGCCTTGAGTAACCTGGTCTAGTTGAGAGGCGTCCCTGCCTATGGCAGGGAGGTTGGATTAGATGATCTCTAAAGTCTCTTCCAGCCTAAGCCAATCTATAATTCTACGATTCTAAGATTATTGGAGTGAGTGAGGCAGCACTGGAGCTGCAGGACCTGTATGGTAGGGTCTGGCTGGAGTGTAAACCTTAACACGCCGATAAACAGCTGCGTCTCTTGGTAACAGACACTGCACAAGAGCACAGGCTTTATTGCGTATCTTGAGACACTACAAGAGGCACTCGTTCCCAGACTTAATTTGGATAGGATGAAGATCCAAAGAGATACACTCATTAAAGTAACAGGGACTGGAATATAAGTGTTGTTACTTGAAAATAATCATGTGGCACATATTTAATCGGCATTTATCCTGTAAACAACTAGAACTATACTACCAAAAGAAAGAAAACAAACAAACAAACAAACAAAACAAACAAAAAACATAAAAATCTCCATAATAGAGCATATCAACAACACTGGTCTAGAAAGATCTCATTTATCACTACAAATAGTGTAAGACACTAACATAAAAAGTATAAAACCCAGAGTAACTTGTTGATAAATTCACTGGGTCTGAATTACAGATATGTATTAGGAGTAATTTTCAGGATACTCCAGCATAAAATAAAATTTTTATATATGTCTGAATTAGCAGAAAACAATTAACAGAATCCCTCCAAGCATTACACTGTTTCCACACGTATGTGGAATGTCATTGAATTAAGTAATGGGCATAGATATCAGAGTTATCTTTTAAGTGTTTTTGATAACACTTAAAGTGTTAGGTTTAGTAGGATTTCTGGCTTTATACAGAATTCTCTCAGCCTGTAGGTTACATGTCCGCAGGTATTCACTGTGCAGGCACTTAGGCTGAAGCTTTTATGAGCATCCTTAGATGATGCTGATACAAGCTTGTGTTCATGGCTACAGCTACAACATAGCTCAGCTCCTTGCACAGAAAAACGCAGCAATTATAATGAAGAAAAATTCATTCTGCAATCCTCCACCTACAGTGCCTGTATTTAACTGGTTGACGACAGTTAAAAATAGAAGAGCATGCAGAAAAAGACACATTTCTTAAAAGGTGCTGTGATGCCCTACACCACCCCAGCAGTGGCACAGATGTGAGTGCTGATCTGGTAATGTCTTCTCCTGAATACTTAATATTGAGAATCTTTTAGACTTCTACAGGACAAGACAGATAAAATATGGCTCTTCCCCTTTAGACATAAGCACTTAATCATTCTACAACAACAGGAAGTATGAACAGCATAGGACATAAACAAATAATGTTTAAATGGACACTGACAAGCTAAAATGCTCACGGTTGCTTAATCGAGTCCAATAGAAAGCTGCCTTTAAAATGGAGAAAGGAAATCAAATCACCCTTGGTAATATTTTCAAAGTAAATAATAGATATACTGCAGGATGCAAGTGAAATAACCTTTAAGTGTCTTTAAGAGAAAGAATTGTTTCGATTTCTTCCAAGCTGAGTGGGCAAAAGAAAAAACAAGGAGAAACTATGGGAAGTACATTATATTTTTAAACAGGCACTAGTTTTAACACAGTGTTTTGAAGACTGTGATTTTTTTTTTAACTAATGCCATTCAACTTCAAGCAAGTGATACAGTCTGAGGAGTCACCAGCTCTCCTACCGCTGAGGCTGGCCAGTGCTTGAACAACAGCTCACAAAGGAAAGACGGGGACTGGGATGTGGGCAAGTAACACAGGATCAACCCCATGCCTCGAGTCAGGTCCATGCCTGGATGCCAAACACAGTTAATAACAGGAGTGTTAAGAGTTTGTTTGGCCATCATGCTACTGGGCATGATTTGAATTTGGTGTAATTTCATCCATGCAATGGGACAGACAACCCAAACTCCTATTTGTCAGAGAAACTAGGCACTAACCTTGTTAAAACTGCATGATGAAACACGCAGTCTATATTTTGTCTTACCTCTCACTGTTCCTTTATTTCACTGCCAAGATTCCTACATCTGAAGCAGGTAAGCTTTCCTTACATTGCTGACAAATGTTGTCAAGTGTTAGAGGGCCCTTACAAAGATCATCCCCATCAGAACATCTAGGTTTCCAGCATGATCTTTAGTTTCCTATACCTGGATCTGAATCTTTATTTTGGGAGTTCACATTTATAACTCTCAGACCTATTTACCTTCACCTTTATATAAAATAGGGTCGCTTTGTAGTTCTTCCAGGCTTTTTCTAAGATTCTCCAGGCAATTTAATCTTTACAAATGTCACTCTAATCTACAAAGAGTTCCACCAAAATGAAATCTACAGGCAGAAAGAAATCCTGCTGAATGTGGTGACAAGTTATGGAAGAGTTAAAGTATTGAACAGTTACAGCACTTTATTTTTGTCAGGATGAATGGATACATTAAAAAAGGTTACTTTCTATTTATGAAATTTCCATAGCTTTGAAAAGCATGTCCAACTACAGCAAACAGGTCAAATACTGCTGTATCTGGTAATTAAAAAAAATATATTCTTTCTATTTAAGTGCAAAAGTCATAAGAATTATGCTTTATACATAAATGGATAAACAAAAGATTGACTATAGCATCTGCCTTTGGTTGTCCATTAGAGATGCCAGAGTTAACTTTTGTATCAGAGTTAAGCATCCATATCACCTCTTAAGACAGCTTTTGGGACTTGTTACCTCAAAAGAAGCTGAGGTTCATATCAGCAATAACCATAGTTACTACTGTCCAAAGCTTCTACAGTCTAGATCTTAAGGATCCAAATGACATAAGCAAAATCAGAAAGTGCTGGCAGTTTGCAGCTAAGTGATTCACCCACAGGTACAAACTAGGACAAGGACAGTGAACCAATTAGGCTAGTATTTGTTCAGTCTAATTCCTCCAGCCCATCACCACTTCTCCCCCCCACCCCTTATTTCTGACAGCAACCCTCAACAGAGCATGCCTGAGACTCAGTAAAGTATTTAAATGTACTGAAATCAAGGAATAAACATCTACGGATTTCTGTGGGGTGCGCACCAAACTCTGAAGTAGAAAAATGACAAGCAGCTGGACTTTAGAATCCTTGTCTAATCCTCTCATAGAATGGTAGAGTTCTACCATCTCAGCCCACATATTCTGTTACAAATACACAAAATGAGCATTCATCCCATGATTATTTTTAAGTAGTGGCAACACCACTTGTTTGCCAGAGGTGGACAACACGTGTGACTGAATAAAGTATTCATCTCTTCATATTTCATTGCAAGGAATGTAAGGAAAGACATGTGTTATTAAATATACATCCAGATTATTGCAAAGCACATGATCAAAATATCATCTAAAAGATAATAAACCCTGTGGAGGATGTTGCCTCTTTCCAGTGAGTGCAATTCACCACATAAGAGAGTATATTTTTGACGATCCTAAATCAAGCTTCCAGTACTGAAGATTTCAAACTGTTCTCGTGTTGTAACAAAATGTTCCCACTGGTGGTGTAATGAAAGAAAGAAAGGAAAAAAAAAATCTCCTGGCAGGAAATTAATTATTGAGCTTCCACTGCTTGATGATGTGCTCCTAC
This sequence comes from Indicator indicator, assembly GCF_027791375.1. Lineage (NCBI taxonomy): Eukaryota > Metazoa > Chordata > Aves > Piciformes > Indicatoridae > Indicator > Indicator indicator. The sequence continues at coordinate 19,961,423 of NC_072013.1, forward strand.
ATTCTGCACAGGCTCCATTTTTCCCGTTCAATATGTGGAGAAATTTACTATGGAGAATAAAGAAACAGAACAAAGGGTACAAGACCATCAGTCTGGTAAACACATTTAGAAACCGAACAGACCTGGAATGAGAAACTTGGTTTGCGCATTACCACACCTGGCACTTATTTCCTCTTTACATTCCCTTTTCCTCTTCTCCATCAGACTGTCACTTTTGCTTCTGTTTTCTGAAATTACCTCTGTTGAGAATGGAAGTATTGTGCCTGGCTTTTAGCATCACTTACCTGTGACAGATTTGAACCATCACTTCCTTCACTGAAAAAATAAAATGTAAAGTCTCAGATCTCAATGGAAAGGGAACATAAAAGCCCATCATTATATTCCTATGCCTAAATATCCAGATGTAAATCCCTTTTTAAAACCATCCCTTTTCCTCCTATATCCAGTCTCTTTAGCATGTTTCACTCCTTGCTGTCAGTTTTAGTCTCCCTCTGAAAAAGCTGAGAATCCCACACATGCCATAGTTTCACCCATCAGTTACATGACAGAATATATACTTCCCAAGGCTACCTCAGCACCCAGCACATGTACCTAGAACAACTAAATTCGGTGGGATCATACCACTGCAAAGGCACCCCATAACAGCAGGCACTTCCCAGTACCATGCTTCCTGGATCCTCCCTGGATGTGGAACTACCAAATTAGAGGGAAGATGCCACAGACTGAAACAGCATATGCTGTCTTCAAATAGTATTTTACGTCAGTAGTGCTCTGCAGCTTAGGGAAGATAACGAAGAACTTTTCAAGAGAAATTAATAATTTAGGTTTTAAAAAAGGAGGTAGAAAAGGTATGGAAAACTGCTACAGTATATGGCTCTGTGATGCCTGCAGAAACTTGAATAGCAGTTAGGTTGCTCAGGTGTTAGTGGTACCATTTTGCATGGTCATCACCACTTAGGTTCATCTTCTTTGGCTCTTCCATCAGACGCTAGGCAGGATGGTTCAGACACAGCATGACAGTAATGCCTCTATTTGCCTTCCAGACCTTGTATTTGGCTGGCTCCACGCATCAGCTAAAGTCTCCACCTCTGTACACAGAGATGCCAGTGTTTTCATGTACTTCTCATTATCTGCAAATATTTAGGTGCTGCCTCTCATCCCCTCCTTACAACATACTCCCTCTTGGGTAGCATATAATAGGGTATTATACCATGGGGTCCCTAGACATGAGGAAGCACCTTCATGTACATAAAATGTCCCATTGTAAATGTGGATTCTGGAATAAGACAACCTATCAACTTCATCAAACCTACCCTAAACACATCTTGCAAGAGAGTGCTGCAGGAACAGAAGATGCAGAAGCAGACGGAGACCCTCACCACCCATGATCCTTCCTGTGGCCCTGACCAGCAAGGCCCTGCAGGAGCTCTGCTGGTGCTGCTGGAAACTCTGCATCATCCCCAGCTCATTTTTCATCCTAGACTCATGACTTTCTAGCACATCAAAACCGTTGTTGATTCTGCAACTGACAGACAATGATATTAGCTGTGATTCAGATCACATTGTTTTGAGAGGAGAGAATGAATCTTGAATTATAAAGCAGGTGCAAGTTTAATTACAACGTATGAACATAGAGCATATGCTGCCATTTTGCAAGAAACGACACTGAAGAGAAGAACCATGCTTTGCCACCGAGCTCCTGAGTGACAAAAATCACACTCTGACGAGTATCAGCCTCACCATCTGTAAAACGTTTCTCACCTCCAGAAGATAACGTGAGAACTACGTGTTACAAATCATATGTACTGTAAGTGATAGATATTATAACTTCCTTTGGAGCAGCGCTTTAGAAGAAATGCCCTTTCTCCCCTATAATTGCCCACACTGGGCATAGAACTTCTTAAAACTCAATAGTACAACTAATATACCTCTCAAAATTCCTCTTGTATGGTAAGAAGGGAACAGGAGGGGTTTTTTTCATAAGCATCACGTTATTCAAAGGAATTTTCCCAGTAGGATGACATTCTCCTACAGGACTACACGAATTTTAGAGAAGGCTGTGTGCATCTACATAAATGCAATTTAAGTTCCAGAAAGGGAAGTGAGTTTAACTCCTTCTAACACAAATAACTGAGGTGCAAAGCCAAAAACATGTTAGTCTTTTTAAGAACAGTTTCATTTTCTGTTCTCTCTCAAAAAATGCCCATGAATTAAGGATTAAACCTGGCTTAATTGATACAGCTTCAAGCAACAAGACTTCAGAGGCAGGCCATCCTTGCTAACACACAGAATTGAAAGAGACAGAGCTAGGAGTGAAAAATGTAGAAATTACACTGTAAAGTCAAAATTCAAGGGGGGTTCGACCTGGAATCAACAGCCCTGTCTGTACCCAAAATCTAAATTTCAGAGATTATGGTGATAAAGGTCAAGATGCTGTGGAGCGATCCCATCAGCAGTTAACTGGATTAATGCAACATTAGAGATGAAAGAATGGTTCATTTGGGTCTCTTCTCTGATAAATTATCCATCTTCTATAATCAAGCCAAACCAAAACTCACTTCCAGAACTGCACTGCCTCTGCCAGTACACAGTGCTTTAATATCATTATGCACAAAGAGGAAGAGATAATGACCTGTAACTCAAGTCTATTATTTTTATGGAACATGAAGATACATTGCAGTCAGATCTCAGCTGTTGATTAAGATTGGTATTAAATGAGCTGTTCTCCAATAAAGCACTGCTGGTTTTCCTTCTTTCATCGATTGTTGCTGTCCTTGCCAATCAGGGAGTTAGTCGGTGAAGGGAAAGCATAACTTTGCCGGAACTACTACACTGGTATCGAACTCATTCAAACCAAGGTATCTGCATCCTTTCTGCCAGCACAGCCCGTAGCAGAATAGGAGAGTATCTCACAAGTGATTTATCCAAAATCTCCGGCCATGTTTATTTAACAGTATCTGATGAGAAGGTGCATTCAATGAAGTACTCTGATAGCCCTCGGTTTCCCTCCAGACTGCGCTGATACAGACCTAGAGCAGTATCCTGGCTTCGGCCGAGTACCTCCACATCTCCAGGTCAGAGTGGCAGGGTGGGCTCTGCCCCCCAGCTTGTGGGGCGCCTTTGCTTCTGAGAGGTCAAAAGGCAAGGCTCCCGTTACCCGCAGAGACAGGGTGCGCTCCGGCACCCCTCGCTTTGCATCGCCCAGCCGGCGAGGTTCCCCCGAGGGACAGCGAGCTGAGTCGGAGCCTGCAGCCCTCCTCCTCGACGGACCCCCGGGAAGATGCTGTGGGTGGCACTACCCCCCTGACCGGGTCCCGGGGCTGTGCTGTCCCTCGCCTCCGCAGCATCACCTGCGCCCGCGGAGCCCCCGCGCCCTGTCCCTGCCTCCGGGGCCGGGCGCCGCTCGCCCCGGCGTTGGGACTCTCAGCGGGCTGGGCGGGCCCAGCGCCGCAATCGGGGTAAACTTTGGCCCCACCGTCTTCCCCACTTCTGCCCTGCAAGCCGCATCGCCCCCGCTTCGGGGCGCCGAGGGAGTTCGCACCGCGGCCCCGGGGGCAGGCTGGAGAGTCATCGCAACCCCGCGCCAGGGCACGGGCAGCGGCGGAGGAGGAAGGAGCGGCACAGGGAGAGGAAGGGGAGCGAGGCGGCCCGGAGGCGGAGGGAGGGGTTTCTCGGGGGTGTTGGTTTACCTTGGAGGTTCTGCACTCGGATGTCGCTGATGTGCCCGATGAGCTCCTCGCGCTGGAACCAGTCCCATTCCTGCCCGGCCATGGGGACGAGGGGCCGGGGTAAGGGGGCGGTGGGAGACGGCGGCACCGCCGCCGCCTTCACCGGCACCGCCGCCGCCTTCACCGGCACCGACGGCGGGCGCGGCGCGGAGCGGGCGGAGGGGGGACGGCCCCTCTCCGCGCAGCGCAGCGCTGCGCCCCGCCCCGCGGCCCGCCCTTCCCTCTCACCCGCCGCTGTTCGCCCGGCCGGCCGAGGGCGACGGAGCGCTGAAGCGCAGCGGGGCGGGGTGAAGCAGGGGTTCGGTGATGCCTCTCACCGCGGGCAGTTGCTCGCCTGCCGTCCCCTTCCTGCCCTCGCCAGCGGCAGAGGGACTCCCACAGCGCCTCCCTGGAGAGCGGCGTGAGCGGTGGCGTGGCCCCAGCACCAACCGCCCCAGCACCAACCGCCCCCACGGGCGCAGCCTGCCCTGGCCTCGTCGCTGCGGATACCACCAACCCCCGGCCCCGCCGGGAGAGCTTCCCTCGCCGCCCATCGCCTCATCCCTGTCGGGAGCGGCCTGCTGGCGCTCCAAATAAATACGTTTTTCTTGCTGAGGCGGCAGTGGGGTTGCAAACAATAACGAGCTCTTGTCTGCTTTCTCTTGCTGTGCCTGGGGAGGGGAGAAGTGTCATCCACCAGAATAAATGTCACCCATCCACGGCAGAAATGGAAGATGGAAGTGTGAATGGCAGAGAAGTTTTTCCTCATGGAGATGAAATAAGCGCCACTAGAAATTAAACACGTTAAAAGCCTATTTGTGTACTCATTTATCTACTTTTCCTAGGCTGTTCAGGCTGTCGATTTTCCTTTGTGGTGAATTTTCAAACGAATATCTTCATTTACACTGTTTTTCATCAAAATCAGACAGCAACTGTTATCAAGGCTCTTCAGTATCACTAAAATGGGTGCTCTACAAACTCAGAGCAGCATGAGCAGTTCCTTCACATACAAGGCATCTCATTACAATGTACCACTGGTTGTACTTGCACGCCTGTTTTCAAATCATGATGAAGACTGTATAATGTAAACAGCAAATTCTGACACAATCCAGTCAGACTAGTATAGCACCATTAGTTAGACTAGCAAAACACACAGGTTGAAATCTACAAAGTTAAATATAAACAAACTGGGATCTAGAGATTGTGGTTCTTTGAAGTTGGAAGTGTTTGTGTGATCCCAGGTAAATGCTTACTCCATGCAACCAGTGGTTTCATCCAACTGAGGAATGCAGTGCACTTCCCATAGCCCGCTTGGATGATTTCTCTATTGCGATTCAAAATTAGAGTGAGATGGTGAGAAGGCAAAGTCACCCACTGAGCATCTAATAGGTGACCTATTCTGTCACTGCTGTGACATGCACCAGTGAACTATCCCAAAACCTGGTCTCTAAGAGTGATAGGCGGTCTTTAGCTCTTTACATATGAAGGCTTGAAAGTTTTGCATGAATGTAAGGACAGATGAACACCAGACCAAAGAGCTGATAAACCTGAATGCAAGGAACAGAAGAAACAGCTTGTGAAAAGGAAAATATATCTGAGCTCAGCCAGATTTGCACAAATTGCAACGCCTGGCTTTGACTTTGTTTTCTGTTGGGAGGATCTGTTTTTTTCCATGAGTTAACTGAGTGGGCTGAATGCATGAATGCCATGTTTAGAGGTGGAGCTGGAAACTGAGCCAGTGTGGCTGTGGGAAAAGCAGGTGAAGGACTTTGCTACATTAGTGAAATACTGTCTATAAGGGACAGCTGGATGTCCCTAGTCTGCCCTGCTGCTCAAAGCAGAACTACTGCTGATGTCCAACAGGGACAGCCGAGGCTTTGTCTCATCATATGTGGGCACCCTCCATGAGCTGGGGTTTCATGAACTCTCTAAGAGAGCCTGTGCACCCTGCACTGGCTCACTCATGAGACCTCCCAGTGGCCACTTGCTATGGTCAATATGCCAGCTGGAGAAAGGGAACTGGTAGGCAATGCAGGTAAAAGAGTAAGAAGTGGACCAGCCTGCAGTCTTCAGCAACAGAACCATAGAATCACAGAATTATTTAGGTTGGAAAAGACCTTAAAGTTCATTGGGTCCAACTGTTAACCTAAAACTGTCAAGTTCACTAATAAACCAACTCCCTAAGTGCAACATTACACATCTTTTAAATACTTTCAGGGATAGTGCCTCAATCACTTCCCTGGGCTACCTGTTCCGGTTCTCAGTGTGGTGAAGAAATCAATTCAACATCCAATCTAAACATCCCCTGGTGTAACCTGAGGCCATTTCCTATTGTCCTGTCACTTGTTATCGGGAAGAAGAGACCAATACCCACCTCACTACAATCTCCTTTCAGGTAGTTGTAGAGAGCAAGAAGGTCTCCCCTCAACCTCCTTTTCTCCAGATTAAACAACCCCAGTTACCTTCATCCATTCCTCATAAGACTTGTGCTTTAGACCCTTCACCAGCTTCATCGCCCTTCTTTGGACATGCTCCAGTACCTTTGGACACACTCCATCACAGTATTTGAGGTACAGCCTCACCAGTGCCCTGTACCAGGGAACAACCACTTGCCTAGTCCTGATGTTCCCACTATTTCTGGTACAGGAAGTGGACAGTGAAGTGCAGTAGAAGGAGCAAAGGTCAGAGGAAGCAATTAAGTAACTCCTCACTGCCAGCCCCACCTGTGACATTACACCTGTGATTTACTGCTTTCTGCACACTTTTCTGGGGCTAATTACTGCCTGCACCCTGCTCCCTGTCCCTGCACAAGAACTACCTGGCTCCAGTATCAGGGTGGAGGAGAGTGCAGCCTTGGTGCTTCTGACATCTCCAGGCCTGCCAGGTAGCTGCATTTAACCTGCACAGTCTGGGTCTCAGGGTCAGGTTGGGTTAAGATGTTGTAAATTATTAACACTGTGAGCATGAGGACATTAAAACTGCTTAGGGAGAGGAGGAAGGCATTAAATCTTTCATACCTGAGAAAGCATCTGCTCTGTGCAGCCGCATCTTCTGAAGGCAAAATGGCACTGGCTGGTGTGATCTGGCAGGCAGCACAGGCTGGGACTGCCTGCTCTTCCTGCACGGAGCATCAACAACACAGCCTGCCCTTCTCCTGCCAGTGAGTCAGGCAGGATCTTAGCCCTGACCTGGGGTCCAACGCCCATTTGGCAGGTTTGGGCACTCCAGTTGCTAGCCCAGTACATCAATATAAGCTGCATTGACCTAATCTTACATTAATATGCTGGACCATGAGCTACTGTGAATGGAAACTCTGGTCTAGTTTCACTTAGCCAGTGTGCAGCTCTGTCCAGGGAGACCACAAGCCATGTTGCCTGTATTTGTCTCTCCAAGACTTCAGCACCTTCCCCAACAAACTTGGCAGTTAGCAGAAGACCTCATAGTTAGAAACTCCTCTGAAATGGTTGTAAAAACCCCTGCAATATATGCAGAACTACGTGCTCAAAAGTAAAAAGCTAAGCCTCTAAAATATTGACACTTAAAAAAAAAGTTGAGATCAAAGGGGGCATCCTTTATAAACATTTTTCCTTACATTTTTACTTTCTTCCCTGCAACCTTGAGATCTGTGAATCAGCTCTAGAAGAAAGTATGAAATCTGATATTCTCATATAATGCCTGAACTCTGAATAGTATGTTACTTGTCATAAAATCTGTAAATGCTTGTGGGAAATTATCTGTGAAAATACTATATCCCATCTAAGAAGTGACTGATTATATGAGAAGTAAAGGACTTCTCCTAAACAAAAAGTAATTTCAGATTTCATTATTAAAGTTCACTTGCCTTTTGATGTTTAAGGACAATTCTATAACTGGAAAAGAGGGTTACATTTAATTAAGTCCCTTGGCTCAGACTTGTTACTCAGGGCAACATTGTAAACACTTGGCAGAGACTCTGAACTATAATAACACGTTTATTAGAAAAATATTTTTGTTGCATATGAGAAGACAAAGAGTCTAATAGGAAGTCCATGAGGATCTTATCACTAATAGGAAGTTCACGAGGAGCTCATCTTCATCTTTTTCCTTTTTAATGTTTGCAGAATAAAGATTTTTTTTAAAACTTTTGCTTTACCATTCTTTGCATATCTCACCTGCGAGTGATTTAATGAGTTGAATTCTCAGTTTGAGAAGAAAATTTCTCTTTTAAGATTGCCTGAAAATAGCAAGAACACTCTCAAATCCTACAGATAGGCTCTGTGTCTTTCCAGAGGGAAGGTGCCCTGTGGCTCCTGCTAAAATGGCAAGGGAAGGTGTCTGACACAAAGGAAGCTATTTATGGAACTAAGGAAGACATTTATGCCACTGTAGCTAAATTGGCTTGTCTTTATAAACAGAATTCCTCACATAAACAATCAGTCCAGGAATGGATTCTTTTCTGGCTTTGTTTAAATCATTTCCAGATCAATGGTAACCAGAAAAAGACATTGTCTATCTTGCAATAGGTATGTCCATGCAAACAGATCATGTATATTCACCCCAAACCTTGGAAAACCTCTTATGCAGACATGCCTTAACCATCCCTAGCTGCTCTGGTCAAAGAGCTGCAAAAATGTCTTCAATCTGATCTTTGCTAGACTTCCCTCTACAAATGCTTTCAAAACATCCTTGTTGAATGCAACAGGCCTGCAATGGGCTGCTCTGACCACAATAGTGTTCCTGGAAATGTGATGGGAATTTGAGTCCTGTCCCTAAACCACTGACATAGCTCTTGAGCCTTTGCATACTTCTGGCTCCTTGAAAAGGGGCTACAGAGAAGGTAAGGATCTCATTCAATCTTTAATCTGTTTTTCTGAAGATTTCCTGGTAGAGGACTAAAAAAGGAATTTTTTTTACTCTGTAGCAAATGAGGAAAAGTGAGGAGAGTTGAAGTCTGTAGCACAGGAAAGTAATCAAAAATCTTATTTAGCTCTCATATTTTACAGATACAGTACAACCTGGCCTGAATGATGCCTCCATTTCAAGGCAATAGTCAAACCACCATGCCACTCATCAGCACTTCATTTGCCTTGTTTAGCCTGTATCTGAAACACCAAGGAGTGCCAGCCGTGGGAAAAGACTCATCAGCTATGCCAGATGAAGAGGTAAGTGAAGATTTTGTTTCTATTACCCTGTCTGACAGCAGCCAGCCCTTAGTCTGGCTCCTCTGCCCACACACATGTAAACAACGGGAGGGGTACCATGTGAAATAGAATTTCAAAGCAAAACACAGGAAAAGTTAGGAGAAAAAAACACAGTCTAATTTAACCAAGTAAACAGGAGACAGTCAGGGAAAAAATGTAAAAGGAATGAGAGATATTGCAATAAGAGAATTAAGTAACCAGAGGAAGTGAGATCATGCATTAAAAAAAAAAAAGAAATAGGCCCTAAAAATTTAGTGCTTTATGATTTTTTCTTTAAAAGCACTAAAATGTACACTAGAATGTGTGTTCTGCTTCTGCAACAAAAGTTCAGGGGTTGTGATCAATGGTCTAGTTGAAGGCCTGTGCCTAGCAGTGTTCCCCGCGGGTCAGTACTGGGTTCAGTACTAGGTTCAGTCTTGCTCAACATCTTCATCAACAACCTGGATGAAGGAAGAGAGTGTACTCAGCAAGTCTGATGATGGTACAAAACTGGGAGGGGTGGCTGACACACCAGAAGGCTGTGCTGCCATTCAGCAAGATCTGGACAGGCTGGAGAAATGGGCAGAGGTGACCCTCATGAAGTTCAACAGGGACAAGCATGGAGTCCTGTACCTGGGGAATAAGCCCATGCACCAGTATGAATTAGGGGCTGACCTGCTAGAAAGCAGCTCTGTGGAGAAGGACCTGGCAATGCTGGTAGACAACAAATTAACCATGAGCCAGAAATGTGCCCTCCTGGCCAAGAAGGCCAACAGTATCCTGGGATGCATTAAGAGTGGGGCCAGCAGGTCAAGGGAGGTTTGACTCCCCCTCTAGTCTGCACTGGTGAGGCTACACTTGGAGTACTGCATCCAGTTCTGGGCTCCCCAGTTCAGGGAGAGAATCCAATGAAGGGTCACAAGAATGACTAGGGGACTGGAGCATCTCTCTTCTTAGGAGAGGCTGGGAGCCCTGAGGCTCTTTAGGATGGAAAAGAGAAGACTGAGAGGGAATCTTATAATGCATATAAATATCTAAACTGTGGAAGTCACAAGGATGGGGTTGGGCTCTTCTCAGTGGGGAAGGGCCAACAGGTACAAACTAGAACTAAAGGACTAAAGGAAAAACTTATTTTCTTTGAAGGTGACAAAGTACTGGAACAGGCTGCCCAGAGAGGTTGTGGCATCTCCTTCTCTGAAGACTTTTGAAACCCAGCTGGATATATTCCTGTGCAACCTGATCTAGGTGTACCTTCATCAGCAGGAGGATTGGTCTAGATGATCTTCAGAGGTCCCTTCCAACCACTACCATTCTATGATTCTATGAATTGACAAATTGATATAATCAATAAAACAAATACCAGCTTAGAAACAGGAGTACTGTGCCCCACTAAACCTCATCTTGGTCCCTTTCAGGTGCTAACAGAAGAAGAGGTGTGGTGATTGTTAGCCCTGTGTATACTCACACTCAGGATGTTGACCAACCTCCCTTCTACTCTCCTTCACCAATTCCCAGAAGTGCACCATGTAGGCATACTTATGAGCCACACTGATTCATGTCACCTGTTTCCACATAATGACAATAGGTAGACTATGGGACTTGACAGAAGGCCTCCATATGCTGTAAATAATTTTTCCCACACTGCCTCCAAAAAATGCCAGGAATTACAATGGCTTCTAACTTGGATATGTTCAGCTGAATTTGCTTGCTAGCAAGCTGAAGTTTGTACCAACAGTAGCAACCCTACTAACTAACCCTGCTAACCCTACTAACCACTGCCAGTGAGCAGTGGTGTTTTGGGGTGATAGTGCCTCATCAGGGACAGCTTACATGTGCAAGAACTCTGCATGTGAGGTCCTTGTGATTCTTCACCAGGGCAGCTGTTGTGGCAATGGGGTTGTGTGAGTCATTCCCAGTCCTTCCTCTGTAGTTTTTTCATTTGCTTTGGTAAGCATTGTTTATTTGAAAGTGTGATTTATTCTGAACATTCATGCTTTATATGACAGAGGCAATGGGAAAGGTCCTTCCCTGGCCTGCAGGCTGGTTTTCTTACTTTCAGTTTGGTTTTCTGCCATTCTTTCATGCAGTCTGAAGACTGGAAGAAAAGAAGGGTAGTTATGTAAAACTCATTTGAATATTATGTACTTGTGGAGCTGATTTGTTTCTGTTGCCATGGGCCTTTTGTTCAAAATCTTCCCTTTTACTAGGGCAAAACCCTTCCCTGGTTCAGAGAAAACACAGAAAAAAACTCCATCTAGTTTCTGTAAACTTGTTGATTATTTTTTTCCTTCCTGTTTTCCTCAGTTTCTGATGGATGCCATTCGTCTCATCCATGTGACAGTATTGTGTAATTCTTCCCTTTGAGCCTGACTTGCTCTCATTCGTGTGTAACCAACTGAATTCAGGACTTTCAGATTCCCTTCTGTATGCTTCAGCATGCTATGAAGATTTGTTGCCCCAGTAGATAATGAACAAAGGTTGCAATGTGAAACAGTAAGGGGATCAAAGGGGACCATTTTTCCAGGTATAGATGTTGTATAGCACTCTAAAGGCCAGGTAAAAGACCCATGGACTAAAGCTTTCAGCTTGAGAGCATCTGAGTGTCTCCTAGGAGTTTCCAACTCTTCCACAATCTGCTCCCATAGCTTGAGTTTCACTGCTTATTCTATCTCATCTCAATGCAAAGGGCAGCCTGATGCAAGCTGCAGCCTAAACAACGGCTGAAGAAACAGAGGACACTGTGCCATGAAGGGGCTTACCTCATGGAAGGAGAGAAGGACAACAAAGCAGTGATTTCATATGGTGGCTGTTTCCTTAGATGATGATGCCTGATCTTGTAGAGCTTTATAAGCTGGTGAAGTTGTGCAGGAAGAAGTAATCCAGCCACAGCTGAATGTCACTCAAGGTGGGCCAATTTGCTCTACTGTACAGTGTTCAGCTTCAGGTGACCCTAGCTAGCCAAGTTACATTCTTCTGCCTAATTACATTGATTAGAGAAATTTGGGGTGCTTTCACCTTTTACATAGCAGATACAAGGCCATAACATTTCACTGGGAAAGACTATTTCTGAATCTAATTACGAATTTGACACAGTGCAAATTATAAATCAACTGTCTTCAACATCAATGAGAAGTGAATGCTTCAAGCTGAAAATGGAGATTGTACAGTTTGGTTTTCACCCCATACGTGCTAGGACTGGAAGCAGGGCAGCAGGTAGTTATTACAGTGTTCGAGCACTGTAGTTGCAGATGCTATAAAAATAGTAGATAACATTGCCGGCTTTTATACACAGCTTTCCATCTGCAGATCTCAAATCTCTTGTATATTGCAATTTTCTGTAATTTCCTGTCTTAACCTGCCTGTAACAAAATCTAGAAGCCCTGAAATAATATTTTATATTGCAGAAAACAACCTGCATATTTTTGCAATAAAATGTTTGGGGAAGGATGAATTATGTGTGATCTAAGCTGTGTGCTTAGTCATAATAATAAAATGAATTCATTTCTTAGAAGCAAGCAAGCAAGAAGGCTCCTTTTGAACTGCCTGACCTCTTTCACAGAACTGGAGATGTCAGATATTCTCCAAATGCAACATTCAGCTAAACTGCCTGTTGATGCAGCTCCCTTCAGAAGCAGTTCAAACATTCTCCTATTCATTTGTTTCTATTTGAAGAGGTGGTTTCAATTTTACATCCAATGTCAAGTCAGCTTGACTGTGACAGAGGTGCAAGAAGAGATTCCTTCCCTGGTCTTCCCAAAAAACCATTAAGTTTTCAAATAACAGAAATATACCAATGTTTCAAATGGAGGGGCATCTGATAAATAAGCTGATAATATTTGGAGGTAAAAAGTGGATGACTCTAATACCTGCCAGGCAGAGGTTTTTGCAGTATGAGATGCACTAATTGTTCCAAGCTCTTTCAGAGCAGGCATTTTTAAACCTTACTTGGATTTCACTGAATATTTAATGTCACAATTCTGCCAGAAGCCTCTGAAAAGAGGGAGAATTAAAACCCAGCAGTGATTCCTTAGCAGAAGGAAGGTCATGATTTCAAAAGTTCCTCTTTGCCATGTTTCAAAGTGTGACCTTGGGGAGTGCTACCAGTGTCAGACATGGCTTTGTGGTTGCTGTATAAGGCAGTTTAGAAGTCATGGTTGGTGCTACTTCACCTGACCACAGTTAACTGCAAGTACCTATAAGCCTCTAACCAGTATGACATTAAAGACTAAACAATCAGTTTAAAATTCATTCTCTTCATCCTTCATGAAGAGGTGAAAGTGAACAAGGCTCTTGGAGAAAACACTGGGCATCAAAGGAGTTTTAAATGCACAGGAGACAAGAAAGACGAAAACCCATGGCCAGAAGCTGAAGCCAAGACGAATCCAAATGAGGAGGTCTTAATAGTGAGTCAGTCATCCAGAGAAAAGAAAATTTGCCAACTTCAGAGCTCTGTCTTCAGAGAGAGCATGCCTTTCTAGAAGATGTGCCATGCTCAAACACAGTACAGTTTATTCAAAAGTGGGTTAATTGTGTGAAGTGTAATGTCCTGTAATACAAACGTTAGATCAGGGGATCTGTCTGTCCTTTGCCTTTAGTATTGGTAGGTTTATCTTGAAAGATTATTCTTTTTCTTTTCATTTTCCCAGCTCTTACACAGACTAGGTCAAAGAGTTTTCATTTCTTTCCTCACAGATTTCTACCTTGGAAAATGAAGCTGTTGAGTAAAGCAAAAGTAGCAAAAGCAACTGTGAAGTGATAACAGTTTGCAGTTAGCGCTCAGCCAGTGGGAACTAATTCGCTCATTCACAAAGCTACAAAGCTGCCGTCAGATGGCATTTTTTTGGTCACTATCAAACAGATTGTGATTAGATCCATTGACAAAGGTGAATAGTTTGATAATCATAATTTAATCCTTTGCCCTCAACTCAGAGAGACAGTCACTAACACACACACTCCATATTTCATGAGACTATCCTGATAAAAACTATTATATACATAACTATTAAAAATTATCATATATATTGAAACTATTATCTATAATAAAAATATCATATATATCAAAACTCTTGCCACGACATTTGAAAATCTCTTGTGAGACCTCCTCTTGAATACTGCATCCAGCTGAGTCCCCATTGTAAAAAGGACATGGAATTGTTGGAGCGAGTCCAGAGGAGGGCCACAAAGATGATGCAAGGGCTGGGGCACCTCTGCTATAAGGATAGGCTGAGGGACCTGGGGTTGTTCAGACTGGAGAAGAGATGACTCTGGGGGGGGACCTTATAGCTGCCTTCAAATACCTGAAGAGGACCTACAGGAAAGCTGGAGAGGGACTTGTCATGAGGGGGTCTAGTGATAGGACAAGGGGGAATGGTTTTAAGCGGAGGGAGAGTAGGTTTAGACTGAATCTTAGGAAGGAGTTCTTGAGTATGAGGGTGGTGAGACTCTGGAATGGGTTGCCCGGAGAGGTTGTGGATGCCCCCTCCCTGGAGTTGTTCAAGGCCAGGTGGCATAAGGCCTTGAACAATCAAGCCTAGTTGAGAGGCATCCCTGCTCACGGCAGGGAGATTGGAGGAGGTGATCTCTTCCCTTCCAATCTAAACCATTCTATGATTCTGTGATTTTTACAGTATGATTCATACCTGTGTATGTATGTAGCTGTATGACCTCTCCATTGTGGGTGTGCATAAAATTATATATATATATATATATATATATATATATATATATATATATATATATATACATACACATATATATGGAATTAATGAATGTGGGAGTAAACAGAAGAGTGATATTGGTGAAACATGAGCATGTGAACATGCTGTGTTCATTCAGCACCATCGCTGCCAGCTGAACACATCTGTGCACAAGGAGCCCCATGCTCCTTTCATGCAATTTCACAAAAATTCATAACATTCACATCATAGCTCAGACAATAAGTGGCTGCCCTGTTACTGGGTGACACTTTCTGAGAGCTCTTTTTTTCCTGAATAAGTATGTTCTGAGAGTTAAAACACAAAAAGCTACACTCCTACAGGAAGTTATCATCATCGTTCACTGAATTCAGAGCACTAGAATTTGGAAAATTAGGACATTAGTTTGGCTTTGCCTTTGGCTCTGGCTTAGGGTATACATGATCACAGGGAAGTCACTTAACATCTTTCAGGTCATATTATCTTATTTACAGGACTGGATGCTGTTAGCTTACCGTGCCTTACTTCTCCCAGGTCTTGTGAGCCATGGAGGAATTTTCAGCAAAGCCATATGTTTTCATTATTACCTGTACAACCAGAAAACGTGAAGCAATAGTGGTCAAAGTTTTTATTCATGCTTATTTTAAAGTAGGGTATCAGATACGCCCATGTTCAAGTCTTTTTAATATCCTTTTTTAGAGTAACCCAGTTGGCATTGCATGTGCTTAACTCCTGTACCCTCACCATGAATGCTTCCAGTGGTTCTATCTTAAGGCCATTATTGAAGGGGAATGGCATAACCTCCCTAGGTTATGGAAGGAATTGCAAACCCCATACCAGAAATCCTCATTGCTCTCTTCTCACTGCTGTTGCAAATGATATTCACTTAAAAGTCAAATTTTCCTGCCAGGAAGAGAATTGGTGGTAGGAGGGGGATTAAGTACGTGTTTGGCTTCAACAGCAGTGCAAGAAATCTAAGAAAACATGCTTCAGTTGCATCAAAAGGTAAAAGGGCTAACATGTAGGGGAAAAAACTGTAAAGACAAGAAAAGAAAAAAGTACATCGTGCATAACATTTTGAAAAATCTCATGATTATCTGAGCTGATTTCAATGATCTTTGAGCAGCTGCAAGCACAGGTGTGCTCTGTCTTTCTTGCAAAGCTGAACAGATGATATATCAGTTTTAAATCAGTTCTCAGCTGATAGGGAAAGGATTACAATCTGTTTAATAGCTCCTTTATTGCTGGCAAGTAGACATAATTTCTGAGGGAAAAATATTGGATACACAGCTAATTTCCTGAGACTGAAGGAGGCAGGCCTGCAGCCATCGTTATATTCAGGAGCACCAAGTTGTGTGTGTGGATTACACCTTAACTGCACAACCACCAGCATTGTCAAGTCCCACCTAATGCATTTCATGTACCATAAAGGCCACAGCTTTATTCCTGCCTCGATCCTCAACTTCTGGCAGCTCCATCTTCCTCAGAGAGCTGGAGTAGCAGCACACAATGCACAATACAACACATCTCTCACTGTTTCTTCCCACAAACCAGCCACTGAGCACTGGTGGGGAGCCATTAGCACCCAGTTCAAACACAATGTAAATTCTATGAGAACTCATTGTTTTTCTAAAGATCACATGCAATTTGTTGCCAAGCAGCCTACGTAAATATTTAAAGCCTGCCTTTTTCTCTACTCAGCTTTTTTTTTTTTTTTTTTTTTTTTTAATAAAAATGACCAGAATTTTCACTCTGTGCCACAGAGGCAGAGAAGGAATTAACCACTTCCTTCACAGGTACCAGACACTGGGGGATGGAGTTATTGCCATGTCCATTCATTCCAGGAGGATGATGCTGGAGAGAACTTGGAGGCTGGCCTTTTTTAGATTGTTATACATTTTGCCAATGCCATGTTGGTCTCCCCTTGAGAGGTAAGATTTTCTGGCTAACCCTGATGCAATTATCTGATTTCTAATTAACATCTCCTGATTCCAAAATACCTCCAGTGTTCAGGCCTACCTAGAAAGGACTGCTACATTTGATCATGTTTTCCTCCCTCCCTCCACCCCTGCTGTTGTTCATATCTAAGCACATGCTTAGCTGCTTTGCTGAGTCGTCAGACAGAAACAATGTCCAGTCTGTTTAAATGCGATAAGAGTGCCAGCTCTGGATTTTTGTGTAGAAACTTGGAAGTAGATACATTTTTTAAAATCCTTGTAATAATTTTTACTCCTACCAGACTTCTGTTTCAACAGTGTGAGTTATAATGTTAGGTTTTTTTGCCTGTGGAAACAGTCTCAGTCACAGAGCTGTCTAGTCACCCAGGAATTATCACTGGTATCACACTTGTGTGAAAAAACAGACCAAGTATAAATATAAGCAATGGCTTGATTCCCAGCTGCATTTTTCCATAGGAATAGGCCTTCATTCCTTCCAACCCAACCCATTCTATGATTTGTTCAGTGGTGCATCCTTTGTGCATGCACCTTCAATAATCACAAGGAGCTGTTTCCCAGCCAAATGAAAGCCTTGATGCCTTGAATGAATGACCCCAGAGTGTGATTGCAAGGAGACATCTATGATGTGTGAGGAGTCAGAATTATGAAGGTAATGAGGATGGCCCTAAGAACTGCATGGAAAATTTGCTGTACATACCTATTGTATCAAAGAAAGATTCTATTCAGGACATTTTCTGACTACCTCTCTCACATTTCATCTTCTAGGTTCAGGTATTATTCTGCTTTTTGAAACCAAAGTGTCATGTTCAGAGCAGGATCACACAAATACAATCTGAGTTCCCTAATGTTGTAATTTATAGGATACGTCAGATACAAGTTTTAAATTACTTTCTCCAAACTGACTTCAGAATTGCCTGAAATCACATTGCAAATGCCATTTAGGGTGGCCTGACCTATTATTTTGCCAGACAAATTTTAAAAAATGGTTGGAAAGTATACCTATTTTAGCAATGTCCTTGTTATTTATAATCAGGTCTAGATCCTATAATACCTATTACTTATAATAATTTTCCTCAAAATGTCAGTTATCTGCATGTTCATAAGAATGTAATATCCTGCAGTTTGCATAACTGAGGTAGAACTGAAAGATCTTATCATGGCTTCTGGTTCTATACAGCAAATATGCCACAGTGGGATTATCATGGTGGTAACATTAATTGCATGAATAACTTTTTTTGTTCAGCATCAAGACATTAATGTGCAAATGCATGAACAATTTTGGAGATTTATCTTGCTTTTAGTTGTATTCTCCAGATGTGATTTTCTGTTCTTCAGTGAATGTAGGAAGCATAGACTAACAGACAAGATTTTTCTTTTGTTTTCAGTTTGCTTCACCTGTGCCTCTCAGGCATTGCCAATGAGATCTGCTGTATGCCCAAATGAAAAGGATCCTTTAAACTCACAAGAAGCAACTGAAAGTAACCACTATTTAGAACCAAAGAATGGTCTGAGTTGGAAGGGACCTTTAAAGGTCACCTAGTCTAAACCCCTTGCAGTAAGCAAATAGATCAGGTTGCTCAGAGCCCTGTCCAGCCTCACCTTAAATGTTTCCAAGGATGGGGCTTCTACCACCTCTCTGAGTAACCTGCTCCATATTTTCACCACCCGCTTTGTAAAAAATTTCTTCCTTATACCTAGTCCGAATCTACCTCTGTTTGGTTTAAAAGCATTATCCCTCATCCTGTTGCAACAGGCCCTGATAAAAATATTGTTCCCATCTTTCTTATAAGCTCCCCTTTAATTACTGAAAAGCTGCTATAAGGTCTCCCTGGAGTCTTTTTTTTTCTAGGCTAGCTAATCTGAACTCTCTCAGCCTTTCTTCAAAGGAGAAGTGTGCCAGCCCTCCCATCATTTTTGTGGTCCTCTGGATGCTCTCCATCAGGTCCACACCTTTCTTGTGTTGAGGGCCCCAGAGCTGGACAGACTACTCCAGGGGTGGTCTCACTAGAACAGAATGGCAGAATCACCTCTCTCGACCCATGCTCCTTTGTATGCAGCCCCGGATACAGCTTGCCTTCTGGGCTGCAAGTGCATACCGCTGCCTCATGTCCAGCTTTTTGTCCACTACACCCCCAAATCCTTCTTCAGAGGGCTGCTCTTGATCTCATCATCCCCCAGCCTGTGTTGATACCTAGTATTGCCCCAGCCTGGGTGCAGCACCTTGCACTTTATCTTATTGAACCTCCTGAGGTCTAAATCTATCCTCTTTCAGTTTGAAAACGTTATTCCTTGGCCTATCACTACACTCCCTGATATATAGTCTCCAGCGTTGCTGCAGAAAATCGCCTTGAACCCCCCGTGTGTGCGCTGCCTGCTGCGAGAGGAGGAGGGGCTGCAGCGGGGCAGGCCGCAGCTCCCCGCCGCGGGGCCGGGATCGCACCGCTCCCCTCGGGCAGCCGCCCAGCCCTGGGCACCGCTGCCCTCTCCTGGCGCCTACCAGCATCTCGGCTTGCTTCGAACGCCTGTGAAAACGTCTGGATGTGGCATTCGGGTGTGGGAGCGTAAAAACAGCACCACAGGGATAGAGGAGGCACCATACTCATCTACAGACCGTTAAAAAGTGGTGTTAAAGACAAACACTGTGATAGGTTCCAGGAAGATGCTTTTCAGTGTTTCCCTCCATTAGGAGGACCCGGCCCACCCATGGAACCTAGGGCAGTCATCTGTGACAGCGTTGCAAGAGCATAGAGCTCTGCCACTCCTGTTTTCTAGGCACTTTGCACAAGCACATTTGCCTGCATGAAGTGCAGGGAACTTGTGGGCAGAGCAGTGAAGGTTGATGCCCTCTGCTCATCGTCTTGAAGAGCACGACTTTGGTTTTAATCACACTTGTCCTATTTCCCATTAGTCTCCATTTCTGGAGAACTCCCAACTGTCTGAGAACACTGCCCACCATGCAAAACAGCCCGTGACTTCTTTCCAGCCAAGCTCATCTTCAAGGCTCCCGCCCTGCGTACAGCACCTTTCCCCTGACACATAGGAAATTAAAAAAAAAAAAAAAAAGAGAGAGAAGCAAATCATTCACACCTGACTCCAGCCTGCTGTAGGACCAAAGGAACAGAGACAGCCAGTGCAGCTGAAACAAGTCAAAGGAGAGGGGGAGAAAAGTTCCCGATCATGGTACTCTGCTCTTTGAGGGCATCTCAGACCCAACCTGCTAGGTTCAGTAAGAGTGGTAAACGTGAGCGGTAAAAGAAATGTACTCCATTCCCTTTGTTTTTATTTTCCTTCTCAAGGAACTTCACATAACTGGAGGAAGGAAAGAAAAGTAGCTGCCTTAGATATTATTTCAGTACTTTAATTTCTGTTTCAAAGAATCCAATTTATTAAGCAGTAGTACCTGAGATTATACTCACCAAGCAAATTCTCAAAGGAAGCCTCACCATCTAGGTGCATTTTTCATTATACAATAAACTCTAACTCCAGCATAGGTGTTTTCTCATAATGTTAAACCCCGTGCCTGACAATTATTGTCCAGCTCCATTTGGTGCCAGAAGTGCATTCAGCAGAGAAGTAATAAATCCTTTCATGCTGTTTAATAAAACAAGAAAATGTGTTGCTCACACTTGGATGCTAGACTTTATTACACAAACACAGCTAAAAAAATAAATGGAGTATTTCCTGTTTAGAAGTGCCTACAAGTCACTTGATGTTGATTTTCTCCAGGTGTTGCAATTCTAAATGAAATTTTCACTTAAGTTTTTCTTAAAGAAGTGAGTAATTTCAAAACACAATAATCAACATGTTGTTAAAGGTGCAAAAACTATTGTAAAAAAAACACCCAAAGCATTCAAGGTGCTGTAATGAAATTAGGTGTAGAACATGGTGGTTGCCAAATTATACAAGATATTTGTGAGACTCTTTGCCATCTACTTGAGTGTTTTTCTGAGTTTCCAAGGAAAAAAAACACCAAACAAAAACAAAACAAAGAAAAATCCTATGAGATCTAAGAAACCCTTTCAACTCATCAGTTTATTTTGTCTCTTTTCAGGGAGTGGGGTTATTGTCTACTTTGGTGGCCTGGTCTTGGTTAGAGGCACCACTGCTACTGTTAAATAAATGTCTTCAGTTAAGTGCTCAGCACTAAATGGAAGCAGCTCCTTAAGCAGGATTGTCTGCTCCCTCATTTTTACTTGCTTAAATTTAAGATAAATCCAGCCACACACTGTCTTTCAGTAGATAAATCCTACGTTTTTGAATCTGTTCTTCACTGCTCATACTTGCATGGCCCATGTGAATGTCATGCAGCAATTCCTTGAATGATGTGGTGAATACCTGTCATACATGCCTTATTCCTTCTCTCACCTGCTCTCCATTTACAGGCTTGTGTGGGCTGGCCGTCGACATTTGGAGGCTCATTGTGGGATATTTAGAGGCACCTAATTGTCTGTATTTCTGTGGGAGGTGACAAGGTTAAAAAATGCCTCTGCCATTTGGCCTAAGAAATACACTGTGTACTTCAGGGACGTCTAGATGAATTCCAAGCTGCACCAACCTGTTATCTCCATCCATGGAAATTTTAGATATGCCACCATATGAACTTAGCATTGCTTCTTCTCTGCTTATTAGCTCAATCTCTCTTCTGTTAAACTCTTGTTCAGAACTTCCCTGTTTACAATGGCTGAGTACACTTACCCCACTGGACTTAATGACCCCCAGTGATGTTTCTTTTACAAAAAGGTGGATGTCTGCCATTGAGTCACTTACACCTTTTCTGCAGAGACAAACTGTAGCTTGTATAGCCATAAAAGGCACTGGTGTTATACCTCTGTGAATCTTAAAGGACATCTCCTTAGATATTCTCCAAAAAGTTCCTTTATCTGAAAGAATGAGTCAAACAGCTGTGATTTCACATGCAGTAGAACAGATCATAAAATGACTGCAAAGGCTTTCCACACGACACAAACTTTGCAATAGTTCCTGTGAGCATATGAAGTTTCCCTATCACCTTGACTGGCCGAAGACTCTGCAGCCACCAGAAGAGGCAGTATCACCCCATCCTCTCATCCCTCTGCCTCACACACCAGCACCTGCAGTTATGTGACCACTCATCTGTTTGAAAATGATTGGGTTTTCTGTAGGGTTGTTTTTTGTACAGATCAGTTTGCTGATACTGTTGGCTAAACAACCTGGTTGGTTGTGGTACTGTGGATGCATGGCATGGAAGAGAGGTGGGACATGCCTCTTTAATAACATCATATGACTGAAAGTGCTTCAGAGTATTTTGCAAGCCTAGTGTGATGTGCATCTCCCTGTGTCCTTTTCTTCCAGAGGCCCCAGTTCAACATGGCCTTTAAATTACCGAATTTCAAGCTCATGAGTAATTCCTAACGCATTTCATATTTCATTTCACTGTAATTATATTCTTAACTTAAATTTAATGATAAGCCTAGATTTACTCACATGTGCAGAGTTAGGTATGTGTCCATGTTCTTTGTGGAACTGAAGGTATTTCTCAGGAGGAATGTCACAGTTGTGTGTATGGAAAGGAATTGATTTTCCTTAATGGGTGAGTTGCTAAGAACGCAGCTTCCAGTTATGAATTTATTTGTCTCATTAGTTGAGAGCTGATTTATTCACTCTTTCTCTTTACTGACAGTAGCCAGTTTCCTTCCACCTGGGTGTAACTCCAAGCCTTAGAACTTTCCAGTTAGCTCCATCTGCAGATTTATTCAAATGCTACCTTATCAGAGTCAGTCTTACAATAAGGTTATTGTTGCTTAAAATTTTCCAAACTCAGCAGGCTCAAATGTAAGCTTTTAAATCTACATTTGAGATCCTCAGTACACTTTGGGGTTGTGAGCTTCCCACATAATTTCCAAAAAGAGTAAAAAGAAAACCTCTAAGTTTCTCCGTGCGGCTGTGGGGACCAGGAGGGCCATTTCTGGGTGTGCCTTCCTCCCAGTTGGGTCACAGGGTCATGGCACAACGC
Source organism: Indicator indicator (assembly GCF_027791375.1). NCBI lineage: Eukaryota > Metazoa > Chordata > Aves > Piciformes > Indicatoridae > Indicator > Indicator indicator. The sequence continues at coordinate 19,983,932 of NC_072013.1, forward strand.
AGACACTATCTCCATACCCTTGTGGGGTCAGATGAGCACAAGTGAGGTGGGGAGTGGTGGTGATAATAATAGAAAAAGAAAGGTGAAAATGCTTAGGATTTAAGAGGGATTTCAAAGACACTCCAGGAATACTTAATATTGGGTATTATGCAATTAAGTGAAACCTTCTGCTGGTATAAAATATATTAAAAAAAAATTGGTCTGTCTGAGTTGAAGTGTGATGCCATGCTGTTTACATTATATATGAATAGAAATTGGAAACAGGACATCTGCAGAAATTGACCATTAACTGCTGAGCACTAAAATCTTTAATTGAGTTTGTAAGCCCTTAATGGCACAGTTAACCTTAAACGCAGCTCAGTGCATGCACTACCTGGTTAACGCTGGTTAATAACTCTAACAGCTGATAATATTTCACACCCATGAGAGCACCAGATTAGCAAGAGACTTGGAGTGAGCTCAGCTCACCACTCTTTCGAACTACAGACGTAGAGCTTAACGTTTTTGCTGTAACTGGCCTTGTTGGGTTTTCTTCCTTCCAGACTTGCATGTGATGAGAGCACCCCTGCACGTATGGCTTTGTGAACTGCAGACACTGCCATGTCCTCAGAACACTTCTTGGCATAGCAGCAGACGGAAACTACTTGGGTAGTGATGGATAAATCCACATCAGGTGGCTGACAAATGGAAGAAGTGGCTATAACTTGAAGCCTCCCTGGCAGGAATCAGTGAAGGAACTGAGGGGCACAAAATCTGCTTCAAGGCATTGATGGGAGCTGGAAAGATCTAGGCCTGCTCAGCTGAAAAGTCATCCAGAACTCTTAAAAATACCATCCTCTACCATTAAATCCTGTGGCCAGCAGCCCATAGGACTGTTGGAGTCCAGGATACTCATCACTTCAAGAAGGACAATTTCAGGAGTACAGGCAATTTAGAAGGGATGGTGCAAGCAACAGAGCTGACAAAGAGGTGGCAGGAGAGCTGTTGAAAAAAAGCATGTATTTGTTTGCCAGCAATGTTTGAACAGTGGATTCATGGCTCTAACCTATCACTGTCAGTGTTATGTCTCCTACTTTACAGGCTTGTAAACAAAAAAAAGTTACTTTGTTACCACCAACTTCCAGCACATTTCTAAGAATATTAACTCTTCAGTTATTCCAGGAAAATAAAAAAAACTTCATAAAAAAAGTAAAACCTCTGGCCATGCGTTGAATGAATTTCTGAAGATATTCAAAGATCTCAACTGCAGAACCATTAGGACTATTGCACGAGCATGTGCCACAGCTCTTTTGAGGAGCATTTTCAAAATTGGGTCACATCTGCACCTTGGGTTGTCCTGAGAGCATCTTTGCCCAAACCCATGCAGAATTGTCACACACTGCCCTTGCTCACTGATGGTAGAACCAGGGGCAGTGAGGAGCAATATCTGTGGCAGACCTGCCTATACTGACACGTGTCTCTGCAGCAAGGCACACTAGCCAGGAAGATGTGCTGCTGAGATGCCAGCCTAGACCTGCCCTGTCCATGCATGCTTTTTGTTAGCAGGCCAGGCATCCAGGCAGCAGCACAAGACTGAGAATATGGGTTCTTGCCTTGTGACAGGCAGCCATTCTTTTATGACCATGACCTGCAGTGTGTGACTGAAGCCAGGAAATGAAAATCACCTTCGTTCTCAATTTACACATTTGCCGTAATAAAAAATCTTGCTTGTTCCTGCAAACCCTTATTTTCTATCATTTTCATTAACAGCACTTAACATGACAATGACTTTGACAATAATTGCTCATTTTTCTAGCTGCTTTTATGGTACATGAAAATTCACTGTAAGTGGAAACAGATTGAACCCTTAGAGCCAACAAATACTTCTGAAATCAGTTTCTCCCGTTAACTTACAACAGAAATCCTCTAGCTTCTTTTTGTACCTACTGAAAAGTTTTTTCTGACTAAACAAACAAAAATCTCAGCTTTGTGCAATGTGGGGGCTTGCATTTAAAGTAAATCTCTCTCCAGTGCAGAGATTTAGCCCCTTTGAGGCCGTTGTTTTGTCACCTTTTACAGGTTTGTCTCCTAGGCACCCTCAGAGTTTACTGCAGCTGACGTGGCTTCCTGCGGACTTTTGCCTACACTGCTGCCTTTAGGTACCTGAAGGAGTCAATCACTTTGCAGCCGTTATTCTTTTCCTATTTCCCCATGTGTTTTTATGGCAACTTGTGGCGATTTTCTAGACTAGCTGGGGTATCTGGGGCTTCTTTGTGCCTTTGTTAGATGTTTTATTTTTCTTTCTTTTTCCCCAATGGCAGTTATTTTATTACATCCCAGCCTATGTCTCCAGGCCTCGTGCTCTGGGATTCTTGTTTGGTTTTCTCATGGAGCAGCCCTTTTCCTTCACCATTTCCCCGATGCCTTGTATTGCATTTTTATTACAGCAGAGGCTGTGTCTACAGGTCCTTCAGGCTATTTGTTCTGAGACTTTTATTGGGTTCTCAATAAATATGTTTGCCATTGGGGGTCCTTAGCTGGTTTCCTTACCTATTTTATTGAAGCCGTGCTTCCAGACAAAATGTTAACCAGCTATTTCAACAGCAATCTGGTTTCTCTTCTGAGCCCTTGCACAGTTTCTTACATGTTTGCATTGGCTGAGCTACATCTTCTGCCTTTTAAAAAAAAATTTTAATGTTTTCCTCACATTTAGGGCCTTTTGTGGAGGCAATCAGTGTGCTTTCCTGCAGCCGTCTCTGTTTTGCATGGCAGGACAACTGCACCTTAGTGGCAGGCAGCAGGTGGAATGCAAATAATTCTGTGCAAAACCGAGAGTCCTAGGCTTTGGGTAGACAAAGTAAAAAGCTACTCTTTGATAAACTGGCCTGATGATATTTGCTTGGGTGAGCTGTGCTGCCCTGGGGTACACTGGATTTGGTTTCTTACAGGCTGGTGGGATTGTTGTCCTGGGGAAGGTTCTATGGGGAGAGAGAGGTACACACTAGCAGGCAGGGCAGCAAGGTAGTGATGCTGGAGGCTCCCAGCCCCTCTGGGGGCCCTATCATAAGGATTTTGATATAAATTTCAACAGAAATTCCCACCTGAGTTGGCTCGATGCTGTTTCCATGGTTATTCGTGATATCAAAATATGTAAGTTAGGGGCCAGTGCCATTTCCTGGAGAGGCTCATGTAGAAGGGATGATGTGCAAGGACATACTAGTCCTTCAGGTAATGAGGTTGTGGTACATCTGCCTGGTGTTCATATCACTGATACCACTGCTGGAGCCAGTGGGTTACCGTGCACTCCATAGGCATGCTGATGGCAGGCAGCAAAATACTGATGGTTAATACTAGAGTTGAAAAAAACACCTGTCTCCAGCTTGAGCTTTATCTTTTAAAGTAATTTTTGGGTATTTCATCAGTTTTCTGTTTTTAGCTTGGATAAAGAGGCTTAAGTGATCACACTCTGTGTGTATGTGTTTGGGCATCTCTGCCTGGACTTCCTGTAATAAGTTTTGAACTCATGCACCAGTTACAATGAGGTTTGACCAAGGAGAAGAAATCATAAAGACAGGACGCTCCTGCAATTTCTGTATTAAATAAGCAGCAAGGTAGAGGAGACACACCTCAGAGAATCTACACAGGAAAGAGCCATTCTAAATAACTGCAGGAAAAGTTTAGGTCACAGCTAATGCTTTATTAGACATAAAAATCCACCCATCATTCAAGTTGTCAATCCCAGATGAAGAACATATCCTGTGTGCAATAAAAAGTAATTCTCATTGACCTTTTTCCGGTGCTAAAGGTATCCATAAAGTCCTATCACCTCTCACAAACACATGCTGCAGCTTTAGCTTAACCTAGTTTAAAAAAAGACAAATACATGATGCAAATGCAGTTTAAACCAGGATCTTCTGCTTCTGATGCTGATAGATGTGGATATTTGCTTAAAGATAGTTATAAAGCTGTCCTATTGCATTTATTTTATTAGTAGTCTCAAAAACATAATGAAAAATATTATTCCATCCCAGGCATCTCTCTCCCTAGAGCATGAACTGCAGAGCTCTCTGGGGCAACATTGGCTTGGGAGGGATGCTGGGCTCAGCAAAAGCTTTCCCATCCCCAAAACTGAATGTCTTCATCACACCAGCCTTGTCATCCTGAGGCCCTCTTGCTGCTGGGTAACCCTGTGCAAGGCAGCCTGTGGCCCCTCCTTGTCTCTCTGTGAGGACAATGACACAAACTTGGAAAGGGATCTTATCTCAAATATTCATTCTTATTTCCAGGAACATAATGAGCTAGATATGGGTCACTCCAGATCCCACAAAAGAACTCTCTGGCCCCATCTGCTATGAGAAGTTAAGACTAGCCTTAATTATGCCAAAGCCAAAGTACTTGCTGCTGAAGTGGACTATTTGTCCACATCGAGCTTCATCTTTCTAGCCGTCTAGCAGTGGCTGAGACTCAAAATGTCGCCCTCTTTCCATGTGTCAAGAGGGTGGCTGAGAGGTGAGACTCCATCTGGGAGGAGCCGTGAATCTCAGCCACTCAGTGTCATGGTGATGACACTGGGATTCTTAGGCCAAGAACAGCCTGAAATATCTGAATACATGCAGTACTTGCTTTGTGTCAGAATTTAGGGAAACCACAAACTAACAGAGATAAGGTACCCTCCGCTGCGGGCAGGGAGTGCATGGGGTGGCTACTGATGACCCTGATGTGAATGTGGGACACTCGGTGTTTCAGCACACAGGGGAGGCTGTGGTAACTGACAGGACCTAACAAGAAACATCTTTAAAAAAACCAAATCATAACATTTCTGCATTTCTATGACTCATTTATTGCAAACCCTTTCACCCCCTTTATTTCACTGCAAATTTGCAGATAGAAGATACATCATACAAGGAGGGTTGGTGTTTCATCCCCCACGGGACTGAAATGCCTGGATACTTTACAATCACAATAAAAACTCAAGTACCATTATGGCCAAGTACAATGTGGGACACATTAAAAATAGCAATTCCAAATTTTCTTAAATGAGACCAAGTAGCTAAGTTCTTCTGGGCACAACTCACATTTATGAGTTATTTTGAGCAAATAATAAGCTCATCCTCTGAGCCAAAAATAGTGGATATTTTTTCACCCTTAACAAAACTGTTGCTATTATTGCCCTTATTCAGTCACCAAGCAAGGCCCTCTAATTCAGGTTTTGGCATCAGAGGTCAACATATTTACCTGAACTTGGGACTCCATCATGCACTTAGAGTGCTACATTTTGCAGCACCATTCCCACTGTGTGACTAACCTGTTGTGGTGGTCCATGGCCTGGTTGAAGCCAATGCCAATGAGCATGGGTTTTGGGATGCTGCTGGAAGCAGTTCAAGAGGAAGGGGTTGAAGAAGTTTTTTAAAATGAAGGAGTTTTTAAAATGAAGAATTATTTTTGCTTGACAAATCTGAAGTTATTCCCTATCAAACACTATGATTCATGATACACAAACTGTGTAGCAATACAGCCAGCCAGGATGATTTGAAATCTGATGAATTTTAGAGTTAGTTTCTAACTTTTTGACATGCTTGTTTCAAATACTGATTTTTCTTTTAGCTGCTGATTTCTTGCAAAAAGACACTTCAGGTGGTGTAAATTAGCATAGCTCCAGAGAGACTTAGTCTCAAGATGTATTGTTTTTTGCCTTCATGGCCTCCATGAAATCAATAACAAACCTCAAATGTATTTTAGTCATAGAAGGAGCAAGCCCAACACTACCCTCACTGGGGAACAGGAGAGCAGCTCCCTAAGAACTGTAAGTTTTGCTTACTGAAGTAAATTTGACATGAACTACTGAATAAGCAGAGTGGCATGACTCAAGGCATCCTGAAATGTGATAAGGGAGTCAGAAGAGAACTTAACTGCTTTTCAAAGAGCACACTGGAACTACACAAGCAGAAAATGTATTACTTGATAATGGATACATTTTTTGGCAGGAGCATGTAGTGAGTCTACAAAGTCATTTATGTTCTTCAATAGTTGCTGTATAATGAAGTGGGGGGAAGAGTAATTAGATCCCCAAGCTTCAGGAAGGCAACAGATCCCTCTTTACTGGCAGATTTCAGATTCTTTTATCCTCATGTGATTTTCTAAAATCCTCACATTTCCTTTAAAATAAGGTTCTTCTCCTCATCCCTTCCTCTTTTTTTTTTTTTTTTCCTTGCAGGAAAACATGCACAGAACCTTTATCTGCTTTTGTCTCAGCTGAGCAACTTGATTTCATTCTTTGTACTACCAACAGCTGTGCATGACGCTCAGCGGTTTTGCAGTGCATGGAAAATGAGGACTCCATCCCACAGATTATCTGTGACTCTCGAGAATAAAAAGTAAACACTGTTTTGCTTAGATATTTCAAACAAAAGAAGAAATAGCAGCTGGTTTTGACCAGTTGAAACAGAAGAAGTTTTGCACTCTGTGATGGAATTTAAACACAAATGTTTCAGGCCGTGGTGTCAAAGGGGCAAAGGAAATGCCGCCTGCTGCCTTTCCCTGAGGAGCATGCACAGCCTCCTGTGTGTATGCACACACAGAGAGCTTCCCAGAACAACTGTTCACATTGGAGAGAGAAACTTGTTTGCATCAACATGGTCCTATCAGCTAGCTCAAAAAAAGAAATATATATAATTAATTAAATTATATAATCTCATTCTGCTGATCATAGCCCAGCCCCAACCTTTCGGCACCTTCCTACTGAGTGAATGCCCAGCACTATGGCCTGCCTGTGAGGGTCTTGGGCTCCCAGGCAGGCAACCGTGGCTCACAGACCTTATGCACCTTTCTGCTTATGAAGCTGCCCAAGTTTTCTCATTGCCCTCTGGACACCCAGGCTCCTCACAAATAAGAAGCTCACATAAATGGCTTTAAAAATAGAGGTGATCCTTTTTCTGCCATCTGCTAGCACTTTTACCTGCACTTCACTGAGCAGAGAGTCATCAGCATTGCGTGCACATTGGAGTGTGATTTCTGTTAGATGTTAGATACTTTTGGGGGGCTGTAGAAATGTTCTGGCTTTCTTATCTCAAATCAATGGATTTGCACAAATGCACGTAAGAGCTGCTTGTGCCCTAAACCAACTAGTGTCAATTTTTATTGGACTCAAGATTTCCCCCAAATTTAGGCAAAATTGTCCTGTTCCAGACTCATATTGTGCAATCCCATCTGCATGACCCCTGCTAACATACTTCTCTACATCAGGCAGGTAAGGGGCAGGGCTGCCAAACACACTACAAAATAATATGGCACTGTGCTAGTTTTTTCTAGTTGCTGCATTTAGCTCCTCTGACAGCAAAACCAAGGCAGATGACTAATGGTTAAAATGCTGGAAAAAATAATTCTACCAAAGCAAGGACAAATATGAACCATCCATTGCTACTGGAAAGGGTACTATGTACAAGAGCAGGAACAGCTCTTCTCAAAATTTGTCCCCAGGAAGACAAAAGCAGGCAAGCTTGCTCATCCCAGAATGAAACCTTTGGTTTCATGACTGCTCTGAAGCAAAAGGAGATATCCAGACTCCCCAGCTGCCTTTCCAGCACGGCAGGCACACAGTAACGGAGGCTAATTGCATTCAAGCAGAAATTTAACATTACTCTCCAAAACTCCTCCCCTCTAGCTTTTATAAAGCTTTGCCAGGCTGCCTCTAGAGAGGATTGTGCTGCTGGAAGGCAGTCACACTGCCCCTTACGAGCACCCCATGGCAGGGATTGAAGGACTGGCTAATTCCATCCAAAGAGACTAGCGACTGCCCATGAGGCAAAGAGTGTGTGAGCGCTATCTGGCAGCAGGCATGGTCAGAAGCAGGCTGAAGTCAGAAGCAGGCTGAGGTCAGAAGCTTCATCCTTGCAGTACAACACTGTCAAGGTGGTTTTGGAGGGAAAATGGAGGCATTAGAAAAATACTGATTATAAGGATTCAATGGGTATGGATTAGTTCTGCCAAAAGTCTGATGGAGACCAGCCTCGTTGGTTCCTTGCCAGCCTGCTTGCCAGCAGTGGGTGGGGCTGGGGCTGGCTGCTGTGCAGCCTCTGGCTGCTCTGTGGGGCATTGGGCATCCCCTGGCACCAGGAAAACTCCTCCTCTGGCTGGCTGCTGAAAGAGCTAGGGAGCCAAACATAGAGAAAGCGACAACTGAAGATCAGCTTGGATCATCGTACCACGAGCAACTTGACTTCTGATTGGAAGTGTTATTTAAAAGTATTTCTGGACATGATTTTTAGCAGAATGCATTTTAGTTTTCCACTCAGCTCTGAGGGAAGAGGCTGAAGTACAGGCAGCAGATCAATATCATGGCTGTGCCCCTCCAGACTGATGTCTATGCCTAGGCTGCAGCCTGAGTGCACAGGATGGTGCCCTGCTGCCTACTTTTCCTTTGACAAACCCAGCACTGCTTCAAGGTGTGTAGTCACAACCCGAATTTTATCAGATTCATAGGAAGCACTGTGGAGCCCTGATTATCCCCTTTTGCTGTATTGGCTCCTGGAGGTCTCACCACATCATGGCTGTCTGAGATGGGTGGAAGGTGGCACTGGCATCCCCTGGCAACAGCAGGATGTAGTTTTCATGGCCAGCAGGGCACTGAGACTGTGCCTTCACTCCAACCCTGAGTCCTGCCTCATGTGGATTTCTTGCAAGTCGGGTGCCCACATCTGATCATAGAAAAATTCAAGCCTCCCCAAATTCTTCTCACTTCTGTGAGTGAGATTCTCAGTGTGTGAAATTGCCATTGCACTGTGAAATCAATGAAAGCTGAGGGGGTTTGGGCAGTGATTTCCTGGGGACAGCAGGATTTCAGCTCAGTTCTCCCAGTGACTGGAGGACACCCATGACCCAGACAGAGATCCCAGCCCTGTCCGGTGCCTCTGTAAAAGGCCTGTTGTGGCCTTAAGCTGTTACCTCTCTGTCACCCTCCCGCTGGGCCAGCCTTGTGCTCAGCATCACCTGTATCCTCCTCCTTCCTGACTACTCCTGCTCCCTGTTGGCTCCCTCCTCTTCCCTTCGCTGCAGCATTTCCATCTGCAGCTCAGCCTGCTTTCCTCTTGAAAGCTGTCACTTCATTTGTCATTTAGCTTTTTTATTTTCCATATGTAAATGTTATTTTTTTTTTAAACCTTGCTGCTGCTTCTTTATTTCAGCCTTGGGCTTTCCTTTAACCGTTTGGGCTTTGAGTAATTTTTGGTTTTCTTTGAAATTTGGTTTTCTGGGACCAAATGCCACCCTGTGTAAGCTAAGCAATGATGCTAAAGCAGTCACATTTCTTGTCATCTTCCCTAGTTTTTTGAAGAGTAACAAGCAGAGCTGAGACAGAGAGAAGCCTAAACTACTCTTACTTAGTAACTGAGACAGAGAGAAGCCTAAACTACTCTTACTTAGTAACCTCTTACACAGTGCCTGTATTCACTAAAACAAGCCCAGCACTACAATGTTGCTGATCACAAGTATCATGGTGTGTATGTAAATATATTTACATAGGCACATAAAAAAAGCTCTTCCACAGACATGGAAAAGCATATTTCTGACAATATGTCTTAGTTCTTCACTGGAAAAATAAACAGTGTTGTTAAAACAATGCAGTTTTGCTGGTATAAACAATGTCCTGTAACTGAATGCTTTGCCAGTATTGAGTAATTCCAGCCAGAAGCTACACTCAGCACTAAGGGCACTCTGCAAAGTACTTTATCTGCTATGGATGTGAAGGATTAGCAAAAAAGAAGTACAACCTGCAGCATCCTCATCTTTGATGGGCTGTGATGCTCATACTGAAAACAGTGATGTAGCAGTACTAGCAGTATTAGGCTACATTCAGCCCCCAAGCAAACACACTTGGCTTGCTTTGCACAATTGAAGAGCTGCAAATCCTTCTCCAGAGGCTGGAAAGTGTGTTGTTAGTGTTCAGCTGTACCTGCTGTTCCCAAGCTCCTTCTCAGCTTATGCCCCACAGCACCCATGTGAGTTAGTTCAGATGACTGTGTCTGCAATATTTTGAGGAGGAGAGAAAATAAAATGGCTGTGTGTGTTGTCTTCACAGATTCATAGACTGCATCAGGTTGGAAGGGACCCTCAAAGGTCATCCTGTCCAACTCACCCTGCAGTGAGTAGGGACACCTCCAACTAGATCGGGCTGCCCAGGGCCACATCAAGTCTGATCTTAAATGTCACCAGAGGTGGGGCCTCAACCACATCCCTGGGCAACCAGTTCTAGTATTTTACCACTCTCATTGTAAAGATCTTCCTTCTAATGTTCAACCTAAATCTACCCTGCTCCACTTTAAAACTATTGCCCCTTTCCTATCACTACAAGCCCTTCTAAACAGTCCTTTCTCAGCCTTTGGTAGGTCCCCCTCAGATATTGGAATGTAGTTATAAAATCTCCCTGGAGTCTTCTCTTCTCCAGGGGGAACTGCCCCAATTTTTTCAGCCTGTCTTCATAGGAGAGGTGCTCCAGCCCTCTGATTATCTTTGTGACCCTCCTCTGGACCTGCTCCAGCAGGTCTATGCCCCTCTTGTGTTGGGGATCTCATAGCTGCATACAGTATTCCAAGTGATGTCGCACCAGAGCAGAGTGGCAGAATCGCCTCTCTTGATCTGCTGGCCAGGCTGGTAACTGGTCATGTCTGGGCTGCAAGTGCACACTGTTGGCTCATGTCCAGCTTCTCATCAACCAATATCCTCAAGTCCTTTTCTGCAGGACTGTTCTCAATTTCATCATCTCTCAGCCTGTGTTGATATAGAGGATTGCCCCAACCTATGTGCAGGACCTTGAACTTTGCTTAATTGAGCCTCATGAGATTTTCCTCAGCCCATTTGTCCAGCCTGTCCAGGTCTCTTTGGATGGCATCCCATCCTCCAGTCTTATCAACCACACCACTCACTTCTGCACTGGCTCAGAACGAAGATATTTCAGGGCCTGATACATTATGAGGAAAACGTTGTCACTGGTGCTTACAAGTGCCAGGGGCCGCAGGCAAAAGGCTTGGTGCAACACTTTCATTGATTGTAAAATGATGGCAGGCTCTGAACTGCTCTTCCCTGGGTGTCACTCCTCTTGCCTTCCTTTCCATTCCTCTCTGCTCAGATGCATTCCCCTAACTACTGCTTGAAAGTGAATGTTTTCTTCCTTCAGCTGTAACGCTTGATCAGCTGTCTACAGAGAACAATTTTTAGAAGTGTGCATCATGTCTCCCTTCTTCATGGTATCACTTTATGAAGAAACACAGGACCCAGTGCAGAACATAAAACCCTTCAGTGGGTACAACAGGGCATGCAGTGTAAACACTAACCCTGCCAGCCACCATGGGCTGAATTCATTCCTGCTGTAACTTCAGTGACATCCTTGGAATCACTCCTGGAGGAGATATGATGCTTACAGCCACATAACCCATTGGCTTTTAAAAACTAATTGCTGAATGTTAACAGCACTACAGAAATATTGAGAGTGCTCTATATAGAAAAATATTTTTGTAGCAGCTAAGGTCATAAATGAACATACTAATTCCAATTCAAAAGCAGAATCCAAGGGTCTGTAAGTTTGCCGAGGGGCCTTATGTGGTCTAATGCAAATCAGGTGGGGGCTGCTGGCACTTGGAAAATAACATGAAGAAGAAAGGTAATTGCTAGTCCTGACCTGTCAGAGCTGCTCCTTTGTGTACCAAGTCCAACTTCCCCTTACACTTCTACATTATCTACAGCAAAATTTCTTCCAAACTAAACAAAATCAGAGGCTTTTAGGAACTTAGAAATGTCTGCTTAATTTCAGTGTCGATAAGCCCCTGCTCAAACTCATTCTTAATGTCTCAAAATTAAATGTTTTAAACATATTTATCTAGTTGCCATGGCTTTGCCTGGTGTGTCAGACACTTTATCCATCAAATATGACAATTGAATAATATTTTTATTTTTAGATATGGATCACAGATCCTTCTCATCATACTATTCCCTTCCCCCTCCTTTCCCAAGTTTTGAACTCACTGGAAAATCTGTTCCATAATACGGTGGGTAAATGAATTACAGTCACAGATGGCCTCTGGGGATTTCATACACGCTGCAATTCATTTGTTCAGGAATGAAAAAAAAAAGAGACTCTTGTCTTGTGAGGGTATTATCAGAGACAGCAGATCAGACACTGTAATGCTGCCTTGCACTCTGGATTCGACCCATTTCCTAAGCTTTTATGACTCGGCATTTACTATTGCTGGATTTGAAATTTGTTTAAGTAGAATGTCCAAATCCACAATGAAAATGATTGAATGCAAGGAACTGTGGCAGTTACAAGTTACAATTTATTTTTACAATCCTGAGTGAAACGATGGTGTACTCTTGCAGAGAGATGCTCAAGAACCACAATCTTCTGCTTTGGCAATAGTATTTTGGCTGTAATTAGCAAAAAGAACTTAATTCACAGATGACTTCTGAGAATTAATTAAACCTTGGAGCAGGTCTTGAAATTCTTAGGAGAAAAATGCTAGAAAAATTAGAAATGTAATACAGAAAGTAGTACAAATTTTACTGCTTGGGTGTCTTGTTCAGGATAAGTAATAAAGTCCATTTGCAGGCCAAAATTAAGGTCAGTTCCCAAGACTTTTGCCTCTGATTTCAGGCCAGTGGTTACGGAACAAAGGAATGGGATGATTGATGCGGCAGCCAGTGGGACAAAATTCATCCCACAGTAACTGTAGAGGATTCTCCTCCAGAGTGAACTGGACAAACTCGTTTCTGCTTGTGCAATGTGGTAAAAAATATTTCTGTATGGTCAAATGTCATGTTGTGGTTTAACCATCCACACTGACACCACAGAGCCAAACTGCAACAGGCTGAGAGAGGAGGTATTTACCTTTTCTCAATATTTAGCTCTTTCTGAGTGACATTTCCTACCTTTCATCCCACACTGCAGTTAGGTGTCATGGCTAATGCAGCCCAGTGGGCACACTAATGAAGATATTTGTCCAAATGCCAGATAAAGCAGCTGATGCAGCTATTTGAGCAGAAAAGTACCAGCTGAGAGGCCCAGCTCTGTGCTGGGACTTGATTTGGATTGCAAGGGAACCACTCAAAATCTTCAGCATTTCCACAGGCAGGCACCTGAGGGGAGACTGCACATCCCAGGAAGGCTCCTGACACCCCCTAGCCTCCCAACCTCTGTTCCATCGATGAAGGTCCCAGTGTGGAGGTGAGTTGTCTGCATCCTGCTGGGTCAGAGGCAGATCCCGCTGCTGGAGCTGCCGAGCACCCATGGGAACGTGCTCCCTCATCCACTTCACCAGTAGGTTAAAATGCTGGCTGAATTCTCCCAGGGCTGCTCCCTGTGAAGGGGAGGTGATTAAAGACTCGCTGCTCTGCAGTTTAATGGATGGCTCTTGCTGCGGTGCTTGGGGACTCTCTGACAGGGCGCTGTGAAAGGGCAGAGGGGTACTAATAGCTGCTGTGTTTTCCAGCAGCCCCAGCCAGAGATAGTTCTGTATATAGCTGACAAGCAGTCAGCGTCTGCTCCCTGTCTCTGTTTGCACTTCATCGAGTTATCTCCTTGCAAGCAAAGAAATCCCAGCTGATTGAACAGCACATTCATCATCTGGTTTCCCCCTGTATCTCTTACTGTATCAATGGTGCCATAAAAAGCCCACCAGAAAAGTTGACGGCGATCTGTTCTATCTTCCATTAAAAGCTTTTGCAGAGCTATGTTAAGATCTGAAGTAAAGAGCGGGGGGGGGAAAATCAAATCAAAACAAACTCCAAACTTTTTTCCTCCACTGAAGTGTCAATCAAGGAACATTAAACAAAAAGATTAGTTTTGCTTTTATTTGTTTGTAAAACAAAAAGCATGAAATATTTAGCAGTATTATAATGTAAACCAGATGGGGATAATGCCGGCTTTCAAGGCCGCTGGTAACCACCTCCCTTTCATGCTGCTGCAGCAGTGGGACAAGGCAGGCAGCCCATTAGGACAATTTATGAACTGGACTTCCACAGAGGGAGTTCTAGCAAGAGGTCCACGACTCGTACAGAGCAACCCTGATAACATCTGTTAGGGTTATTCATTGAAGAGGATTATATTACAATCCCTCTTAATACCAGGAGTGCTACGGTAAAACCGGATGAGCCTTCAGTTTCATTTGCTCCAGCAGTATGTGTTTATCAGAGCATTTTTCTGCCGTTGGAAACCAAGGCTGCATTCATGGTATGTCACAGAATGAAGTTTAGAAAGCTTGAAATATTAACCTAGAAAAAAAATCTCGGTCCCTGCTTTTAATCTCTCGTGGCTGTAGTGCTCAGCTTCTACACTGATGTGTAGCATCAACACACCATCAGCCCTTTTCCATAGAAAGCTACTCCCCATTACCTCTCCAGGGCTGAGATTGATTTCATTCAAATAGTTCTCACTTTGTAACCTTGCTCCATCCTTTTTTTACTTAAGACTTTACTAGTGAGGCATTTTTCCCCCTTAATTTACCTAAGCATATAATGAACATTCATATCCAAAATGACCTCATTATCCTGGTGAGGATTTTTGTGCAGTACAATTTAGTGCACAGGCATAAGGCAGAGGAGAACTCTCTAAATGGAGAGGTTTTAAGCTTTCTGTAAAATCCCTGTTGACTACAAGCCAGATTCTTACTGCTGTAAATTGACTTAGTTCCAACAGCTTCAATGAAGCTACACAGATTTACTCCACTTGAGGGTCTTACCCTATTATTTTTATTTATTGAACTTGTCACCTTTTGCTGCTACAACCTGAACAGATACTCCCATCCTCAAGCAGCAGGGTTGCTATCTAAACCAGGTGTTTCTCTACTATCTGACTGAAGAGATTTAGAGCTGCCCAGAGTATTTCACTGTCCTCCAAAAGTGTTTATAGTAATTCTCATTGACTCTCTTAACTCCCACTGATCAGCTATACAGTTGTTTGCAGCCTGAACCTGGTCAATAAAATTTGTCATCCAAGTATGAGCTGTTTTATCTGATCTTAGGCACTTTTTTCTCCTCCCTGTACTGGACAACAGTCTTTCCTGGTCTATGTACAGTGCCTGTGCAAAATCAAGTCCCAGATTTCTCTGCTGATTCCAGAAGAAAAGGCATGATCTACACAAAGAAGCCTACTTTCTGGCTCCACAAAAAATAAACTGCAAGATGAAAAAATGCATTTCAAAGGGAAAAAAAAAAAAGTAAGAACAGAAATTTCTTTTGTGCACTGATTCTAGCCCTTGTGGGAATGTAACTGTCCCACCATAATAGTCTGTACAGTCCTGGATTTGTTTTACCCCATTCTCCTCTGGATCTGCTGCTCTGATCTTGATACAGATATGATAAGCTGAAGTGTTTGTGTTTGTACTTTTGGGGGCTTAGTGGTTGACAGCTCATAGGAAAGCACAGGACTACATGGTCCAAATAGCTGAGGGAAGTCAAAGACCTTGGATAAAGCTCAGTGTGTTCACAAAAGCATCAGGGAACCTAGTCCACAGGCTCACCAAAAAAATTGTAGCAGTACTCCTGCAGCAGGAACCACCTGTGAAGGCCTTTAATGTCAGAGATCCTGGCACAGTCTATTTCATAAAGATTCAGGAAAGAAATCAGCAATTGAAGGTTGATAATGAGATGGTTGGATGCTAATGAGAGTTGTGCATCTGCACATATATGCTGCAGTGATTACTCTTTGGAGAGCTCAGCAGTGGTTAAACTAATACACTGCTTGCTCACCACATGTGATCTGCATTAGCACAAAATCTGAGGTTCTCAGAAAATTCTTTTGTCTTATCAGGTTGGGGATTCAGGGAAATCCCACAGAGTGGCAGGGGCCAACACTGTAAGAAATCCTACTGGATCATACTATGATTTAGCAAATTCACATTTTCTTTAGATGCAGTAGAATTCTATTCAAAGAACTGTGCAGTCCAAGAAAACTGACATTTTCCATTAAATTTTCCAGGGCTACAGTGAAGTAGGTACGTTCAGCATGACCTGTTTCCAGTGGCACATGAGCAGAGAGGCAGGCAGCAGTAAATTTTATCCTTGCTTCATGTGTTCTGGGTGTTTATAGGTCAGCCCAAATAGTCTGATGGTGAGAAATAAGCACAGCAAAAGTGTGAAACCAGAAAATAGAGAATAACTTAAAAGTCCTTAAAAAGAAAAACTGTGTGTTTATTTACTACATTATAACAGCAACATAAAATATATTTTCATTACAAAAAAAAAAAAAAAAGACACATGCAATAAAATATTCTGACTTTATAATACAATTCAACATAGTTAATTAGTAGCAGTGGAGCATCACAGAACAGTCACAGGGCTGGAGTTTGGGCTGAGGAATTTCCAGTCTCTTTATCCTACTTGAAAATAGCTAAGCCACATCAATATTTTGTCATCAAGGGATAAACTTCTGGAATAATGTGGCCTGATCACAGAAGATCCCAGCTTCCCTTTAACTCCCTGAAGAGTTTTGCAGAATCAGAATTTTCTAATTGGAGAAAATACTATGCTTCTGGCAAAGCTGAGGAATACAGAGCATCTTCCAGGCAAAGAGCAGAATCCTTCCATGTTACACCACAGCCAAGGTACAAAGCAAGGGCCTCTGCTTCTCAGGCGTAGAGAAGCCAAGGTTGTGAGTCACTCTAAGTGTTCTGAAGAAGGAAATCATGCCATTTTCTGCAATATTTTACTGCAGCTTTCTGGATAAATCCAGAATACACAGGAGTACACAGTGCAGAAAACACAGAAAGTTGTCCTGCAGTCCTCAAGTATAGCCTTTTAACTGGCTAAAAGGCTTCATTCTTCATTAGAAATGACTTTATTCTGTCACTGCTATTTCACACATCATAGGCTCTTACTTGCACTATTTCTATGATGGTTTTAAGACTGTCTTTTTAATTTTTCTTCACAGAGTTCAAACAGAGAAAATGAAAGAATGTAAATAAATCACTATTGGGTGTAAGAAAGCAAAATAATGATTATTCTAAACACTTCCATTGGAGAGCTAGAAATGTTGAAGAATCTCTACTCAAAACAAGGCTGGGGAGTGGGGCAGTCTCAGCTTGCTTGGCTTCTGTCTGCCTGCTTCTTCTTTTCTGGTTGAAGATAACACACTGACCTTGACCAGCTAAGTCTAACAGCCTCTCTGCTTCCTGACTCTCTGCCTTCTGCTGGAGGCCCCTTGGGGAAAGGCCCCTTGGGGAAGAAGCACAGCCCTCGATGGGAGGGGGAAGCCAGGGGGCTTGGTTATATTCTTCTGTTGATTGTACATATTTGTAAATGTTGTGAATAGTGTATATTTGTACACATTCATTGCATTTCATCATAGATTGCAGTTTTGCTTGTAAATACAGCTTTCATTTGCTTCCAGACTGAGCTAGCCTGGTTATTGTCGGTGTGGGAGGGCGATTTCAGCTCTTACACTGTTACAATTTCTCATGCAATAAAGTCCTAAACAGTGTGAATAAACGATAGAAAAAGGCTCCAAAATGGCACCATTTATGGGGTAAGTTTGCGTGACTTTCACTTAGGACTTTTTAGGAAGTGTCATGTAACACTGCCCAGCCTTTCACAACAACGACCTGACTCCTTTACATACATCTTGCATAGCATAACACTAAGGATGACTTAGCTGTAACAATTTAAATAAAAAATAACATCAGCCTTTAGAGGCAGCTGCATTTTTATACAATTTCATAGAGTCGGCATATAGAAGCTTACAGCTCTTTGATATGATTCTAGCAAATAGAAGGATATATATGACAACAAAGAGTTTCAAAACTACATGGAAATCTGTAGAATAATATATATATATATATATATAAATTCTGAACACAAGCAATTGGCAGTTTAGAAAAATATGATTGTTACAGTCTTTCTGAATCTGTAATTGTAAAAAGAAAGGATTTAAAAAAATAAGTTCAACTTTTCAAAAAGTTGTATTTTTTACTAAGAAAATAGACTGGTCCACATTTCCCTGAATAAGCCAGAAAGGTTAAGGAAAGGTCCAAGCAAGAGAAGGAGTCTGACTTGGACTTGATATCAGCTGTGATAACATGCACATGTACAGAGACAGCTGCTTGGCTCCAGTGTTATTTACCTTAGAAAAGAGCCTAATTCATCACAATGAATTTAAAAATCATAAATAGCATGACAAAAGTGGAACTGGTCCCTGCAAGGCAAGTAATTATATTCATACAAGCAAGAAGTGACATCAATCCAGTTATTTTCTTCTGACAGTTAAAAGGTATTTTGTACCCAATGTTACATTGAACAGCACATGTATAAACACAGATTATTATTACAGACTCTACTATCAGCTACTATACATAAACAAGAAGAGATGTTCATGCTGTAATTGCCTCTAACGTTTTTGTTCTACTTGAATATTAACATTTACAAGAAGCTGAGGTGGAGACCTGAACCCAAGCCAGGATTCCAACATGCAAAACGAAGAGGGTTCACAGGAAGGTTTCTGATCCCCTCACCACCCCCAACCCCCCGCTGCCATTACCAGCATTTGGAAGCAGATAGGAGCTCTGAAGAATTTAAAATCATTCACAACATGAGTTTCTCGTGTTAATAGCCTTAGGTTACCTCTCTGCCTAGAAGTGGGTGATCTAACATGGGACACACCAGTGAAATTTTAATCCGCACCAATAAACTTCCCATTTGTGAAGATTCAGTTTTAGTTCCAGGTCACTTGTAAAAGGAGGTGGCAAAAGGTGCCTCAGTATTTGCTGATTTTTAAACTAAAAGCAAAGAACTGTTTGATTGCAGAAACTTCACTCCAGGCTGTTTTGAATAATTATTTAATATATCAGTTAAGAACTTCTTATTAATTCTGTTCAATGTGAGAGTAAACTCCCTTTTTTTGGTGAAATATATGGGATGTTTACTCACCCTATATGGGAGTCTTAGCACATTTCCTTAAGCTTTTTTCTAACTTGAAACTAAACAAAAGCACAAAACCTAATGGAAACAAGATTGATGGAGTGTTGGTAAAGGGATCCAAGACTGTTTATAATCCAGCCTTGTGAATTAAATTGGGCCCAAGACGGCCAGTTGCTTTGAGGAGCGAGGACAGGCCCTTCTGCACTGTACATTGGTTGTATTGCTAGTGAATAACAGTGCAGCTTCTGGGTCTCCCACCAGTTCCCAATCTCAATGGAGTGCTACATCTTCCAAACCAGCAGAGGCAGAAAAATGCAACACTCACATTATTGCTTGTGTAATCACTTCACAGTGGTCCAGTATACCCAAGTAAACAAATGAGAAACAGGTATGTTGCTGGCAGGGAAGCTCTGAGGCCGGGCAGGTGTGCCCCCCTGGAAATCACCTGATAAACTCAATTAGCACAAACTAAAAGAAAAAAAAAAATGAAAATATGACACTGATCAAAAGGAATACATCTGCTGAGACAAAAATGACCACCAGTCTTGGAACAAGATAATAGTGTGTCTTCTGCCTTCCAGTCAAGCACATGTACAAAATGGAGGCTGGCATAGTTAAGTACATGCAGCACCCTGATATTTTCAGGAACAGCCAGTGCTCAAGCAGTAATTCCCAGGTAAAACTCTTATGGGGTCTGATCTGGGAAGGTAATGGGAAAATCTACTTGGGTGCTTTTTGCCTTAGAGACTGAAATTCTAACTTCAAGCTTACTAAAAATTGCTAAAACACATACCTCTGAACTCTTCCAGCTTCCCTGTAAGACACAGTTTCTTCTAAGAGCTGCACTTGAAAGTTCCATTGAAGTGGAATGTCAGCTTTAAGTAGAACAATAATTACACTCCCCATTATATATATACACACATACATAAATATGTACATTTAGATATATTTCATGGCAATGGAAAGCACCATACAGAGGCATTCATTCATATCTGCAGTGAAACCAAGTCTGTGGTGTTCAATGCTTATTGGACTTGACAAAAGAAAGAATTTGATTTTGAAGGCAAGAGTCACTTCAGGAAAAATAATAGCTCCAACCCCTGAATTCTACCTGGAGGCCTCCTAGTCAAGTGCCGATGGGGGCGGGTGGCACCGCAGCCTTCCTTCAGTTCCCAGCCTCGCAAAATTCACTTCCCCCTTTTAACATACAGCTTTTGATGATGGAAAAAGGATCTATAATAAATGGCTTGCTATAGGGCGTGACAAACGAGTTGTGAAATCAGTTCATTAAAAGCAACCTTTTCCTTTTTTTTTCATTTTCCCCCAGCTCAAGAAGAAAGGGTCCTGGCTTATAAGGGTATATAAACACTCCTGGCAGCTCAAGGGCACACACCCTGGAGCGTCCAGCCCCGGGCCCAGCAGTACAATGGAGGACTTACACAGGCAGTGACAATGTGAGGGTAAGAGAGCTGAAACCAGAAAGCGAGCCCTCCTCACTGACTGAGGGACAATATTCTGCATGCAACTGGATTGCACATCCAAACTTGCTTACAGAGATGAAGAGGAAAGGGTCTGGTCAGGCTATGGACAATGTAAATGGCAAGGCCTTCACTATTAATTATTGTTTATTAAATGACACCTTTGCACTCCTATCTGCAGATGTGAATATTAAAGGCAGTTCCTCAGCAAACACAAGGCAGATGATGGTAGGACATGACCAAGAGATTTGTAAGAGATGTCTGGCAAGGACCAGAGTCCCCTCAGATAGTGATGAACGTTTTTTGACAGAGAGGGCAGCAGAAACAGGCAGAGCATCTGCAGGAGAAACTGCAGCTGGGGAAAAATGTATTGAATTTCAATTTATTGAATCAGGACTTTTTTTTTTTTTTTTTTTGCTCTACATATGGAGGAAGAACTGGCATTGGAAAAAGTTACGAGAAAGGTGACAGGAATTATCAAGGGCATGGAGGAACTGTAACATGAAAAGAAGCAGAAAAGTCTGGGATGATTTACTTTGGGAAGGAAACAAAGCCAAATCTCCTCTACTCTGATAAAAGAAGCAAAGAAAAAGCATGGTGCTGGATAGGATAGTGCTGGACTTTCTGCTTCCTTGGATTCAATAATCAGGGTCCAAAGAAAGAAAATCAAACAACCCTTAGCCCTCAAACAAAGGTTTCTGATTAAAACATGGTTCTAGGAATACCTTTTTTCACACAGCTCATAGGAAAGATGTGGAAGTTACTGCTGTGAACAGCTGTGAAGCCAGAAAGCCAATAGCATTCAGTAAGGCACTGAACAGGCTCATCCCCCAAATCCAGACGATTAAAAGCAACAGCTACCATTTACTGGCAAAGGAACAGAAAGCCTCCTACTTTTGTCCTGTAATGAATTGCTAATTCCTAAGGCCTGAACAGAGACCTGCATGATTATCTTTTTATCTACAGGAACATTTCCTGCATCTTTGCCTGGAGCATCAGTGCCTACCACCTATCATTAATCTGTCACAGAAGGGTTTGATTTAGTAGTTTCTTCTGAATTTAATGACAAGAAATGAGCAGTCCCAAGACTCAAATCTCATCTAGAATGAAGGAAAGCCTCCTTGTACAGTCAGGGATGTGAAACTGGACAGTGCTGACAGACACTGTCAAAATTTTGTTTGGCAGAGCAGGATGGCAAGGCCTTGTTCCTGTGTCATTACTCCTGGGTTCCTCTCATTATGCCAAACGTACAGGTTCATCTCTTGCATCAAGATATCATGCTGCCTTTTGAGACCTAATGTCTCCTGTTGCCTCCACTGGAATGTTACACCCTCACTTGTGCAGTTTCATCTCACCCACGGTTTACTAGGAGGAAGGTAATGGTTAGCTCACAATGAACTAAATCTTGCAACTACAGAAGCAGCCTAGGTAACAAAGGTGCCATTTAGAGTGCTTGAATTGGTATATTCCTGACAGATACTCACTTTCTTTACAGATCTACTGCTATCTCTCTGGTAGACACATCTCCATATTTTAAACTGGTAGACAAGAAGTAATAAAAAAAATCAACTGTAAGATAGATTATTATGCTACATTCAAGAATCTTTGCGAAAAGAACCCACAATTCTTAAATGTATGTGTGCGAGTCAAAACACCTTGTGCATAAAAGACTCCTCACAGGTACCCAACACCTCTGACTAACCTGTTTATAACTTAATATAAACAACAGATAATTATGCTTAAATATGGCAAAAATAAAACTGCTTTTGAATGAATTGTGACGCCTGTACAAACAATGCTATCTTTACTGTTTTAATACACTGGTTTCTGAGAGTTGCCAACCACTGACAGACAGATTAAGGCAATAAACTTGTAATGGCTCAGAGCAGGTCAATGACCTGAGAATATCTGTGGCAGCCCTCAGTAATTCTGGAAGAAGTTGATATAGTTCATTGGGCAAATGTGTCTGCAGCAGCAAACTAGCAACTGACCAGCAGATAGAAAAGTCTCTAGAAGCAGTTCTTAAGCCAGCTGAGTACGTAACCTATGACCTGAAAGACACCTATGGTGTCTGGCAAAGAGACATTTATTAGAGTATTTCTATCAGCATTTCTTGAAACACAAAACTATCTCTCCAGTTTAATTTCAGTCTGTAATCTGCAGTTGATCCCAAAAGGCTTTTCTTGCTTTGGGAATCTACCATACAGCAGCTGTACTTTTTCTTGAGAAAAGAAGACAATGTATGCTCCTGTCGACAGAGTTGCCATACACAAACTCTTCAAATCTCATTAGTGCTAATGAGATGTGTACACACACATCCAGGTAAAACGTTTACTACTTAATACTGAAAAAGAGATCAGATGGAGGAAACTCCTATGGATCTAGAGCAACTGAAAAGAACATACTATTTCTGAGGGATTATCATCTGCCTAGCTAGTGACGGCCATTTTCTGGAGACATTTCTTCTCTCTGAGGTCTTCAACTACCTCAACAAAAACAGATTAAAGAGAAGTGGAAAGCCATTCAAAAAAATTCAGTGATCATCAGGTGTTTTTACCAGTTGGGCTAGCAGCTTTCTTTTGAGCTCTAAATGTTTGAGTTTAGTAAGTATCTTGATCAGGGCAGACAAGCTAGTACTTGGCAGGAATCATGAATGCTCTGGGGATTTTGTGCTAAGAGGGAAATAGAATGCTTTCAATGTGTTTACCCAGAACTGAACATGTTTTTCATACATATTTCTGGAGAGGGCATATATAAATAATATTTAATACAATCTAAATAACTATCTGGTACCAGAGAAAGGAATATTAATAGACATGTGGCACAACAGCAATTTTCTACCTCACTGTACTGCAGTCAAGTAAAATTCTGTTGAAAGCACATGGCTACAAAAGCAATTATAATTTATAAATTTGGCTTGCTTTCACCCCAAAGGCTGGGGTTTGAAGGGTGCCTTTGGGACTGTGCAGAATCCTTACTTTAATGCATGGGCACTGGAGTGGAGGATTTTGCCTTCAACACTGATGAGTCATTAACGTGATCAATCAAACACTGGGTCCGATAGTGCAGACAAAAGAGCTCAGGGAGATGCACAAGAGCTCTGCTCTGTGGACAGGCTGGGTATCACTATGCAGTACAGGGTATGTGGCCTGAACCAGATACACAAACAATTTACAAGTTCAAACACATTCAATCTATTTCAGAGGGTTTTAGCACCATTTGACAGTGGTTGGATCTGGATTAAAGGAAGGCAAGCCCTCAGTTGTGGATGCTTATATGTTTTGTACATCCTAGGTTTTTGGCAAGGGATGCCTGAAGCCATCTGTAATGCATCTCAGATACATAGGGACGTCAAACATCATGAGCTGGGAATTTTACAGGCACAAAAGTGAGGGTGTAATGCCCAAATCATGTATGAGAAAAAATTCAGGCACAAAGAACAGTGCTCATATTTTAGGGACAAATTTGAAACAGTATGATTTAGTTTGCATTTGAGGAAACCAAGATTCTGGTTTCCTGGAAATTGAATTAGGAAGTTTGTTTTCACTATTCCAGTAACTCATTTGATTAATACTTACACACACTTCCAGGAATCAGTATCACAAACTTCTCAGGAAAAACAAACAAACAAACAAGAGAATAAAAAATGAAAGCAAATTTTGGATTTACATTTCAAGCTCACTTCAGTGATTTTTTAAATAATTCTTTCTTTCTTTCTTGAAAAATGTCACACCTGTGTTGGACAGGTAAGGTCAATGACATTATGGAAAAGTGAAATTGTTCTGAGTGAGTTGAACAGCCAAGTCCTGTGCTTGGATAGTTTCCATTGCAAAGAAGTAGAAAGATTCATCAGTTAAGTGAGATATTTAGAGTACTCAAATTAGTGAGAATGGATTTGCTGAGATGCAAAGGAAAAATTTCCAAGATTACAAACAAGGGACTTACAGAATAAATTGAATGCAAACCCAGCAGCAAGAGTGTGTTTCTAATTTAGTGTTTATTTTAAACCTGCCACAACACTGAAAAATCAAGGTGATGATGCAGTTCTTCTGTTACGGTCCTCTGCATAGAAATTTTTTCCCCAGCTGCATACTCCTGTAGTGTCAAATGCGTTTGTGAACCCATAAAAATCATCCAGATCAGAGAGAGTGGGCAGAAAGAAATCAGATCTGAGATTTTTGTGCTTTCATAGAAAAAAAAAACTTGTCTATCTCCCTACAGATTTTCTCTTCTGGTTATGTTTTCTTCATTATTTTTACTTTCTGTCTGACGCTTTACTTTCATTACCTGGAACAGCTCAGCAAAACTCAAGAGAAGTGCAATGCAGCTACACCACAGAGAAGTGCAAGCACAAGCACACTTATACGCAACCACACAGAGGGTTTTTGTAACTGTCTCTCTTCTCCCATACTTCTACTGCAGCAGTTAATTTAAAACGGAGATGTGTGATGATTAGCTCCTTGTTGCACAGCCACAAGGGTTTCTTCCCTCAGGGTTGCCAGCAGTTTGTTAGAGGAGCAGTACAGGAATGCACATGACTCTTGCACAGCTAATCAGAGGACAGAAAGAGGTTATGTCTTCCACCACCAGAAAGAAGTGTTCCAAAGAAAGAATTATTTTGCTACATTCCCTGATGAATTATAGCTCCTCTCATCTGGCTCCATCATGAAAGAAATCACAAGCCTTATCTTCCTTTGCTTCTCATGTAGATGTGAATGTCTTATCGCTCAGTGCACATTCTCTCTCCTTACCTTTCTGCTTGCAGCTCCCCTCTGCTCACTAGAGTTCTTTTGCTGCCTGCTGAGACTCAAGTTTTAATTTGCATCAGTTTGTTTCCTCCTCACACTTCCCTTGCACTCTACCTGAATGCCGTCACCATCCCCATTCTCTTTCCTCTGATTTCCACTCTTCACTTTTAGCAGAATTTTGGCGTTTTTCACAGAATCACAGAATGTTAAGGGTTGGAAGGGACTTCAAAAATCATCTAGTCCAACCCCCCCTGCCAGGGCAGGATCACCTAGTGTAAGTCACACAGAAATGTGTACAGGCAGGTTTTAAATATCTCCACAGGAGACACCACAACCTCTCTGGGTAGCCCATTCCACTGCTCTACCATCATCTATCCACCTGGTCATGTCCTCATAAAAGGCTATCAGGTTGGTCAAACATGTCTTTCCCCTGGTAAAGCCTGTTGACTGCTCCTAATGACCCTCTTACCCTTGATATGTCTTGAGATGGTGCCAAGGATAAGTTGCTCAATCCTCCTCCCAGGGATGGGGGTGAGGCTGACCCATCTATAGTTACCAGGATCCTCCTTCTTGCCCTTTTTGAAGACTGGAGTGACATCTGCTTTCCTCCAGCACTCAGGCACCTTTCCTGTTCCCCACAATTTACCTAACATGATGGAGAGGGGCCACCCATGACCACATTCCAGTCACATGAGCTGTCCCACCATGTCTCTGTGATTGCCACAAGATCATAACCCCTTGACCACATACAGATTTCTGACTCCTCCAGTTTCTTCCCCATGGTGCATGCATTGGTGTACAGGCATCACAGGGAGTGAGCTGTGCACCCTGATTCCTCTCTAGAGAGGTGGGAGGCTGATGTTTCCCTCTTGGCTGCTACTACCTCAGGAGGCCCTGGCTTATTTCTATGAGACTTTGGCTGCACTGCTGTATCCCCAGCATGCTTTAGGGCCACAGACCAAAGGCCTTACTAGTGCCCCATCCCACCAGCCCTAGTGTGTCCTCCCACAGCTTGTCACATTAAAGCCTGATACTAATATACCCCTCCCCCTTCACACCTAGTTTAAAGCCCTGTCAATCAGACCCACAATCTCCTGGGTGAAGACCAGAGAAAGGGTCTCACATTTCTATGTCAATAACTGCTCATATTTTATGTCAATAACCTCTTTTAATTGCTCTTGGGCTAACAGTCCTTACCTCCTCTCCACCTGTGCAGAAGATCAACAATGGGTAATAGTCCAAGGACCGCACTAGGCTAGGAAGTTTCCTAGTAACATTCCTAATCCAAGCTCCAGGGAGATAGCATACCTCTCTGTGAGAAGGGTCTGCCCAACACTGGACCCTCTGTTGCCCTCAGAAGGGAGTCACCTCTGACTATGACCCTTCTTTTTACCCCTTGCGGATGACATCCCAGGATGGTATCCTGGGATGCATCAAGAAGGGTGTGTGTCCAGCAGGTCTAGGGAGGTTCTTCTACCTCTCTACTCTGCGCTGGTGAGATCACACCTGGAATACTGCATCCAGTTTTGGGTTCCCCAATTTAAGAAAGACAGAAAACTGCTGGAGAGAATCCACAAGGATGCTGGAGAGCCACATGGATGATTAGGGGATCTGAGCATCTCCCCTATGAAAAGAGACTGAGAGCCCTGGGGCTATTTAGTCTTGAGAAGAGAAGACTGAGAGGGGATCTAATCAATGTCTATAAATATCTGAGGGGTGGGTGTCAAGTGGAGGGGGCCAGGCTCTTTTCGATGGTGCACACTAATAAGACAAGAAACAACATGTTCAAACATGAACATAGAAGATTTCACCTCAACATGAGGAGAAACTCTTTACAGTGAGGATGACAGAGCACTGGAACAGGCTGCCCAGGGAGGTTATGGAGTCTCCTTCTCTGGAGACTTTCAAAACCCACCTGGATGCATTCCTGTGTGGACTACCCTAAGTGATCCTGCTCTGGCAGGATGGGTTGGAACCAATGATCTCTTGAGGTCCTTTCCAACCTCTAATAAACTGTGATACTGTGACATTCTTATAGGAGCAGCAGGCTTTTCTGAATGTGGACATGCCTCTGGTGCAGGTTCTCCATCATCCATGCATTCATTTGGCTTGTCTTTTCCAACCAGAGCCTCACACCTCTTTTTTAGTGGCTGCCTTACCTTTGTTAGCTCCCTGGGAGCATGTCCATCTTTGTCACTGTTTGACTGTTCCTGAGAGTCCAGAGCCTTGTACCTGTTATGTAGGGACAAGTGGGAATTTGTGGGAGGCTGTGGTGGGAGTCGCCTGCTTGCTGTACTGGGACCTGTTTCTATTCCTCTTCATTGTGAGCTCTAACTGACAGTTGAATCTGCTTTGGGGAAAGCAGGGTGTGATTCCACTGGCCTATCTCTGACTCATACTGATGCCTCTCAGCCTGCTCACCTGCTCTTGGACTTCTCTTACCAAGCAGATGAGCTCCTCTACCTGGGCACATCTCCTGCAAGTGAGCTCTGTGCTGCCAGTCAGTCTCACCTCTATGCCTGGCAAAATCATGAGATCATGGAGCAGATCCTGCTGAAGGATTTGCTAAGGCATATGGAAAATGAAGAAGAGGTGATTGGTGTTAACCAACATGGCTTCATCAAAGGCAAATCATGCCTGATGAACTTGGTGGCTTTCTATGATGCCGTTACAAGCATCAGTGGATAGGGGAAGAGCAGCTGATGTCATCTACCTGGACTTGTGTAAAGCAATTGACAATGTCCTGCATGGTATCCTGGTCACCAAGTTGAAAAAGTATGGACTTGAGAGGTGGACCACTTGCTGGATAAGGAATTGGCTGGATGGCTGCACTCAGAGAGTTGCATTCAATGGCTTAATGTCTAAATGGAGACCAGTGACAAGTGATGTCCCTCAGGGATTCAGTACTGGGACCAGTGCTGTTCAACATCTTTGTCGGTGTTACAGACATTGGGATTGAGTGCACCCTCAGCAAGTTTGTGGATGACACCAAGCTGTGTGGTCTGGTTGACATGCTGGAAGAAAGGGATATGATCCAGAGGGACTTGGACAGGCTTGAGAGGTGGGCCCAAGACAACCTAATAAAATTCAACAAGGCCAAATGCAAGGTCCTACACCTGGGTCAGGAAAATCCCAAGCACAAATATAGGCTGGGTGAGGACTGGGTCAAAAGCAGTCTTGAGGAGAAGGACCTGGAGGTGTCAGTTGATGAAAAACTCAGCATGAGCTGGCAATGTGCACTTACAGCTCAGAAGGACAACTGCATTCTGGGCTGTATCAAAAGAAGTGTGACCAGCAGAATGAGAGAAGTGATTCTCCCCCTCTATTCTGCTCCTGTAAGACCCTACAGGGAGTACTGCATCCCTGAAACTACCACACCCCAGCATAAGAAGGACACCAAACTGCTCAAGCAGGTCCAGAGGAGGGCCACAAAGATGATCAGAGGGCTGGAACACCTCCCCTATGGGGACAGGCTGTGAGAGTTGGGGCTGTTCAGCCTGGAGAAAAGAAGGCTCCAGGGAGACCTCATAGAAGCGTTCCAGTACCTGAAGGAGGCCTAAAAGAAAGCTAGAAATGAGACTTTTGACAAGTGCTTGTTGTGACAGGATGAGAGGGAATGGCTTTAAGCTTGAGGAGGGCAGATTGAGATTGGATACTAGAAAGAAATTCTGTACAGTAAGGGTGGTGAGACATTGGAACTGGTTGCCCAGGGAAGTTGTGGATGACCCCTTCCTGGAGGTGTTCAGGGCCAGGCTGGATGAGGCTTTGAACAACCTGGTCTAGTGGAAGGTGTTCCAGCCCATGGCAGGAGGGTTGGAACTAGATGATATTTAAGGTCTCTTCCAATCCAAACCATTCTATGACTCTTTAATTCGTCCACAGAGCCTGTACTCTTGTCCTCTTTGTTCACTTGTGACTCCCTTTTTTAGGTTGTATAAATGGACACCTCACTTCTCTATCTTTAGCTAGTCCTCTCTCAGCCCTCTGTCTCATTTTGTGCCTATAATGGGCTCCTTGCTGCTATGCTTCCCTATTCTACCTGAATTTGCTTTTTTTAGCAAAACTTGCACTGTCTTATTAATGTTTGACTTCCTTCAGTCCCTCAGCTACTAAATTATTTACCAGCACAACAGACTTAATATTATTTTGGAACTTATGGGGAAAATAACACTGAATACACCACGCTGGTACCCAGAAGACAAGTTGCTCCCACAACATTGCTGGGATGGAAAAAGTAACTATTTATTTGGTTAAATTCCTGTTGCCTGATTTCTACTGAGGCCAAAAAGATGAGACAGTAAAAGATAGCTCCCAGAAATGGAACAACAGTTTAGAAATTATCTTTTCTCTCATGAGTCAATTAGATAAAACACCACTAAGAATGGTTTCACCACAGTAAAGTGAAAATTGTTTTATATTAAAGGCAATGTTAAAACATATATTTGAAAACTTCGTAAGTTAGGCATCAGGTTAGTTAAATAAATGACAATTTGCTATCCTCTTAGAGTTTAGACTACACAGAAGTCTAGGCCTGACTGTCTTTAATACAATCAGTTTATATCAGTTTAAAAAACCATTGATATAAAGACATCATAGGAAGGAATCTTTTTTTCCAGGGTGGTATTATTAAAGTACTTCTCACTTTTGCTTCACTAACACTGAGCCAGGCTGCATCTCACTGTTTATTCTTTATGAGCTATTACCAAATGCTTCTTTGTACAGTAAAAGAAAAAAAAAGCTAAACAACAAATAAAAACCCACAAACAAAAGACCTCCACAGCTTTTTAAATACAAAACCATGGATATGACATTTTGTTCAGTGCTCACAAATTTGTTCACAAAATTATGACTTGATTTTACAAGTTCTCCTGCTACAGAGATGTTAAAAAACCCAAACAATCTCTTTTCCCAGCTTTTTTCCTATTGTATTCTACCTGTCCTGATTCAAATGGGCTGGAGAACACAGCAACTGGAAAACAGACCTGGTGAAAAATAAGAACAAGAGGATGCCCACTCCCACTCCTACTGAGGTCAAGGGAAACATTTCCATTACCTTCTGCAGGAATTGCATCCAGATAAAAAAAAAAAGAATAGCTCAAGAAGAAGAGTCTCAATTTTCCTCAGACTGAATGTCAACCACTGTAACAAAAAATTATTTTACTTTACCTGCTTTCCAGGTTGTACCCTGATGCATGTTTGTATCTTCTTATACTTGCCCTAACTTTGGTTGTAAACAGCAAGAATCTGATTTTTAAAATCATGACAATAACACCACAACAACATCATTATTCAGTGTCCCTTGCTGAGAGCTGACAGAGATAGAAACATTGGAGGATTATCCTTAAACAGTGGATGAGTGGATGGTGGATACTAGTTTGACCACAGATATGCATTTTTATATATATACATACATACACAATCTCTATATACACATTATAAATAACAAAATATTGTTAAAATATTTATTTTGCTCAAATAACTGGTTAAAGTGGACTAACCTTATGTTGCATTTATGTGACCTACCCAGTTGCTGGCCTTGTTAGAAGTCCTAAAATCTACAATACTTGCAGTTGTTAAAACCAAAGTATTTCTGTAACTTCATGCCACACCAGGAAGTTAGGTTGGAGGGGGGCGCTCATATCTCAGCATCAGGTTGAAGGACCGAGCAAAGTTGTTGGCCAGTGTGCAGCTGTGGGTGTCTTCTGCCAGGGGTAGGATGAAAGCCAGAAACAGCAAGAGCAAAAGGAGTAGTTGCAATGGTAGTGCTACCCAGCACACTCGACGCAGGAATGAGCACACGCTTCCACGGTGCTTCTGAAAAACACAAAACCAAAATGCAGCTCATAAAAACCAGACCTGGGAGGTGCATTTCAAACACATCATGCTGCCAGGCAGAGCAGAACAACCACCCATGTTATCCTTGCCCTGGGATCCAACCTGGGTGCTTTGAATGCTGCAGCTGACTAAAGGTGGTGCTTTAATGTCTTTTAGAGGAGTATTTCACTCTTCAAGAATTCACTGCTGCAAACTGTTGTCTTCTAGAAGAATAACAATGTTGACTTTCTAGCAGAAGAAAACAACTGCCTCCAAGTCCATTTTCAAGTTACAAAGTGGTGGTTACAAATACTCATGCCAAGGTTGCCTACTGCATCCACACAAACAAGCTATCCACTGAATAGACAGTGAGGCGGATTGAAAAATGGCTTAAAGATAGAGCTCAGAGCATTGTGGTCAGTGGCACAAAGTCTAGTTGGAGGTCTGTAACAAGTGATGGCCCCCAAGGGTCAATACTGGGGCCAGTCCTATGCAATACATTCCTCAATGACCCAGATTAAGGGATAGAGTGCACTTTCAGCAAGTTTGCTGATGACACAAAACTGAGAGGCATGGCTGACACACCAGAAGGCTCAATATCTGTCTTTCCATTTATCTCCTTCCACCTATAAACCAGTGGGAAATAGCTGGCTTTTCCAGGTGTGTCTCATCTATGTTCCTGCCACAGCCTGGGAGTAGGTGTCTTATCCTCACTGTGGTTTGCCCTTGGCTTCGTAAGATAACCACATGGCCAGTTAGTCACTCATATTTTTCCTACTTCCTTTACTGATCCAGCATTTGATTCAGAGTGGGTCACTGACTGCCCTGATCTCTAAAACAAAAACTATTAAAGCAACTCTAGGAAGTTGGATGAGACTGAAATATTATTAAGTGCCATGGGCTTTTTGTTTGTTTGTTTGTTTTTTTAACTACTGGAAGGAGCTGTAAAATAGTATTGCCTTTCAAAGCTTATCCTCAAGAAAGAAAGAATGAATGAATGTGAAATGGCTTTATTAACCTAATGCTTGCTCTCCTGGGAGCTTTCTCCAGGGTAACATATTCAGGCTAAGCGTAGTAGATTCCAGCATTAGAAAAGTCAGTACAGGGACATTTACCTGCGGGCAGAACTTCAGAGAAGGTGAAATATTTTATCTACTGCTTCTCTCCCATCTGCTTGCTGGGTCTGTAGGCATTTGTGTTTGATGAACTTCTGTCTCTGCTGCCCAGCTTCTTTGTTTTATCATATGGTAAGGTCAAAATCTTGTATTTCTGACTCCATTTGTTGCCATGGAAATGACTCTGCTATCGCAAGCATGGTATTATGATGTCTCTGCAGGACTGAAGATGAGGCACACAAGGTTTGGTGCTTTTAGCAAATTTGCAATGATAAGCCCTTAATATATGAGGGCCCTAACCTGTACACACTGAAATCCATGGGAGATTTACCATTAACTTCAGTGCCTGCAAGAAGATTATGTACAGAGACAACTAAATAAAGTCAAGATTGGGAACTACTTATTCATGGAGCTCAGCAGATACTCTTACAAATGGATTCATTACTTATATGCTCAGGTTCTCGTGTTGTGTACATGAAACCTGCATTATCTCTGTTGGTTTGTGCTTGCAGGAAAGATTTGTGATAAGATCTGGGTTTTAAGTATCTTGGGTAGTATTGCTACATGTGTTGTAAGTAGGGGATAGAAAATTTTGGAGGAGACAGGGTAACTTTTAATAGGAGAGATGATACAGTTGGGAAAAGCAGGAAAGGTTTTGAGCACTAATTCCCTCTTCAAGTGTGAAAAAAAGAAGCATTTCAATTTCACTAAGTCAAGGCTTTTTTTTTTTTTTAGGTCTGTGCTGTGAGAAGGAGAAGCTTTAATGCTGTGGTGATCTGAGATTATGGTACCAAAAGGGAATTAAAGAGGCCAAGGTTCAAACCTCTGGTCTGCTGGGTTCAGAGTGATCAAGACTGTATGAGTCTACTTGGAGTCAGGATCATACTCCCAGCCATTTAGCACATAATTTGGGGTTAGAAAAGCACAGTCTGGGACAATTCCACCTTTGCAAAAGACAGTTTGAACATTTAATTTTTCTAGGAGATCAAAGGTGGGAAACACAACCCTTGTTACACAGTGGAATTCCCCTTCCCTAATGACTCCAGCTACTTGCATCAGTGCAACTACTACCCAGCACCCATAGTATCTGCAGTGTGTGTGTCAGATTTAGGCTCCACAACATATTCTGAAATAAAATCTTCCTCTGAGGAAAGCTGGCAAAGCTCCAGTGAAGTCAACAAAACTTTAATTTCCACCATCTTAGAATAACAGCTTGAATACCTGGGTATCAAGCCAAAGTGTCAGAGACATTTTTGAAACACACATGGAAAAGGAATAGGTTGATATTTAAAAAGAAAATATACTTTTAAAGTTCACCATCAAGGATAAACATTCTCCCTCAAAACAGCAGGACAAGCAAGGGCTGTCAAGAGGTAGAAGGCTGTGTTTTGTGTAATGCTAAATGCATGCTTGTTACTAAATGAACTGCACTGGCTGTGAACATTCACATTTGTACTTGATTCACATTGAGATGTTTGAACGACAAGCATTGGTTGAGATCTAGGGAGTCCTCAGCACTTAAATCTGTTTGCAGTTAATAACTCCTGACCAAATGCACTGTGAAAAATGACTTGGATGGGATACAGCAGAAAAGTACTTTAGAACTTGCTACATAATATTCCTGTGTAAATTGCTGAAGTGTTTTACTAAAAATCAGTGCAGTCCCTGGTTTGCCAATGACCACATTCCAGGAGATATGAAAACACGCAGTTAATCTAGCTATTTGAGGGAGCAGAGGAATATAGTATCTTATACCATGCTCATTAAAGGATTTTTGCTGCTGCTTGTATGTCACCAGCATGCCTGACAAAAATCATACTTGCACCACTCAATCAGTGATCCAGCAGAGAAAAAAAGATTTAGTCTGTATTCATTCCTCTAACCTTTGGGCACTTCACTGAGAGACTATCCTGGGAAATGCACTACTGCCTGAAAACTTCTGCTCTCCCCACAATGGCACCAAACCTAGTGTCTTACAGACACTATACAGAGACACCAACAGCCATGCTTCTTCACGCCAGTGCTGCACCCAGCTCAAGTATCCTATATTCTACAGCAAAAGGCACAGATATGTAAGCACTAAGGCAAGAATAAATATTTTCTCCTTACTAGTCTCAGCCTCCAATTGCTTTGAGCTCAGGTAGTCTGATGTAGCTTGCCCATCTAATTAACAGTGGGTGAATCTTCCTTCCAGATACATGTCCAGTTTCCCCTTGAACCTATACAGACTATACAAAGTCCTCAATATCCTTCAGCAAGAAGTTCCACAGGTCACCCAACTGGCATTAAGAACAAATTCCTTGTGTTAGCTTTGAACCTGGCTCCTAGTTCTTTCTTGTAGAAGAGATAGAGAGTCAAGCCCCATCTACACACTCAGCACCATGCATGATTTTGTAAATCCCTGAGTTAAATGCTTAGATGTGATGAATCCAGGCCTGCTTCCCAGAGGGAATATAACAACATAATGGGCTTAAACTACAGCAAAAGAAATAGAAGTACATCTTACTAAGAAGAGACAGGCCTTGGAAAGGATCTTCTACATTAGGTGATCAACATTTCATTATTCTAAAAATAAACAGAGCTGGCAGGAAAGCTGCAACAGCATTTTACCATACATCCCTTTCAGTCTAAATATAAGCATCAAGCACCACCGCTTTTTTTTGGTAAAGCAGTTGCCTTATCAGTGATATTTTGCCTCTGAGAGGCGCTGGGTTTCTGCCACTTGAGATCCCAGTGGGTACTAATTCAGCTATCACTCACAGAGGCCAAGAAGAAACCAGTTTCAGGGGGAGCATAGGCTGCTGTCTCAAACCAAAGAAAATTAGACTTTTACTGCAATGTGAGTTTGGAGCTGACCTCCTTATCAGTATCCCTCTCAATGATAAGCAACACATTGCAAATCACAGGTGGTCTTTTCAAAAGGGAAATATTTTAGGGGAGTTGAATACTACTGTTGCCACGGAACTAAGCATCCAACCTGCTCTTGGTCAAAGCTATGGCTCATTCCCATGCAGCACTACAGAAACTAAGAGGTGGATACAGTTGATCAGAGGTTATGCAGTCTCTGTAAAAGGACAGTGAGCCACTTGGTTCAGAACTATAGTTTTCTTAAACGCAAACACTGACCAGGTTAAGCAACTGGCAGGGAGGAATGAATAAGAATGATTGGGACTCCCTTTGAGTCCTGTGCTTATCACTCTCCATCTCACAAAGAACTACCAGCATGAATGTGCTGAAGGAAGGTTAACTGAAGTCACACAAGAAATTTTAGCTCTGACATTTTCTGTCTTCAGATTGCTTGACTTTGCAATCTTAACTTTCTTCTCAGTTCTGAAGAGCATAAGTGGATATATGTAAATAAATAAAAAGGAATATAGGCAAATTAAAAGCTTTGTTTTCTCCCTTAGGGGAGATTCTGGAGTACTTCAACATGGCTGGATTCGAGAAGCTAGAATCTTTGATGAAGGCTTCATTTAAAAGAAAGAGAAAACAAAGAAAAGCCATCAGTTTGTATCTGAGGTTTCAGCAGTCAGTATGGCAGAATTTCTTCTGCAAAGTCTCTTAGAACTAAGTAGTGTACCACATACTGCTGTAGCACAAATGGATTTATATAGGTCAGCTTCTGTGTGCATGACATTTTTAGGAGAAGCATGCCACAGGACAAGGGCTATAGCCTGATCTGTTAAAGTAGCACTTTCAATATAGAGGCACCACTAACACAGGCATGTACATATGATGCTGTGCATTTCTGCAATGTGACTTTCTGCCATGAAGAATTCTTATCATATCTGTGCTTGGGCAGAGCAGAGCACACCACTGCTTTCTTCTAAGCGAGCTGTGGCAGCTCTTGCTTTGCAGAGTTTTCTGAGTGACTGCATTAATTTGATTGACTCCAGATCAATGGTGTCTCTAAATAAGATTAAATTACATGTTACTTCTGTCTGTGTGTAACAGGAGATTACCCTGAGCAGAATCTCAAAGGAAGCAATTAGCCGACCACTGATGTAATGAATCCTAATTATTTTGTTTGTACAAACAATAACACCAGAATAATTTGTTTAGCTAGGAATTGTAATTACTCTGTGCACTTGAGAAAATAAATTAAACAGTGCTACCTAGACCTGTAAATAATGAGCCTTTGACTTCCTATTTATGCTAAGAATGCTCATGGAATATTTTCAGGTAGCTGGGAGCCAACCTTTGAAAGTAACCTTTACCATAGTTATTACTGAGCATTTGCTTGATTATTTCCTTGGGTGTGCTAGGTGCCCTGCAGAAATATCCATCTACATTGCCCTGTCACTGGCACCTGCTAAAAATTCACTGCAGCCAGTGCAATTTCCTGCAACTGTTTTTTGTTAATCAACAAGAAGTCACTCACATAGCAATCATTAGCCCATACTGTTCCTAAGGGGACCAGTAGCTAGGGGCATGTCCTCAGCGAAGGATGAATGGTCAGAAAAAAACCACATTAATATACATGGAGCAAGGCTCTATTCTGCCCAACATTTGACCGTAAAAGCTAGAAATGGAACAAAACCAGAAGGCAATGGAATTGTACTGGCCACAGATAGGTGTTCCCCTTCTCCAGGTTGATGTGCTGCTGCTGCAAAACATTCACAGCTCAAACAGGAGAGACAAGCAGTCACCAAGGACCTCATGCTGCAGAAAGCAGAGGTCAGTCCAAAACCAGATTAAATCCTGCCACCTCTGCTCATTTTGTATGACTCAAATGCATGAATGAACTGGCAAACTAGACATAATCTAATCCCATTACATGTAGATTCACTGGATATTGCAAGTACAGTGATGCAGCCCCCAGCCCTACATACTTTCTGCAGATATTAGCTCCTGAGATCAGCCATTCTCTCAGGGTAGTTGGTTTCTTTCATCATGGTTTTGAAAAGATATCCAAAACACACAAAAACTTACTTTGATTTCCAGACTTTAGGTATTAAATCTCAACTTAAAATAAAATTCAAACCCACAAGTTCTGCAGTTGGTTTGCTCTTCTACTCTTCGTCTCTTCTGAATAGTGATGCACCCAAGAGGGATCAACATTATTTTTTGTTTCTCTTGAGTCATGCTCAGCCATCTTAAGGCAACACAGACTCACATCGTGATAAAAGCCTTAGCCTGAATGAAAAAAAGACAACTCTGCTAATAGCACTTGGATTCTCATTGCAGTGAGACTGTTTAAACACAGAATGAATGCTCTAAAGTCAGAAAAATCACAGGAAAGTGAACAAGGTGTGAGTTACTGCAACACTGGCTGAAGGGAAAGTGTAAATCACTTGGTGTAATGGGAGCCATTTTCTTCATGCTTATGAGTTATTTCAGTTTTTTGTTCCTTCCTACCCCAAGCTGTTTCTTTTTGTTTCTGTTCAGTAGCTATTGAAAACTCAAAGGATGTTTTCTTTGTGTGTGTGTGTGCTCTTGCTGTAGGCCTAATTGACAAATGTTTGCTGCCTGCCATTATGTTATTCCAGAATCCTTGAAAATTCACTGAAGACTTAAGTCTTCTTCTGGAATATCCCTTTAGGCTTCTTCTAAGGAAAAGCAGCACCAGTAAATGTTTGTCTGCCTGTACACCAAATACAACAGCCTGAAATACTCTGATGACCTTACTGGATGGACAACAGTACCGAACAATTAATGCTGTACCAGAGAGAGAAGAGGAGAAACTGAGGGTTTTCAGGAAGGCTGAACTGGGGTCAAAACTATTCAGGGCATGTACAAAAACTACCTTAAATTGGCCAGTGTTTTGCCAGGGAAAAATATTGGAGATGCTATTCCACATCTGAGTACCAGAGGAATCTCATCAGAATTGATTTCTGCCCATACGTAGAAGTGCACTGTCCTGCACCTTTTAAATATTGGTCTCTTCTAAAGGGATACTGCAACAGGAGAAGTCAAGGGTTTGATTTAGCTTAAGATGATTATATGATTATGTTCCTCTAACACGTTATTCATTCAATCTAGTTTGTTTCAGGCAAATAAAGCCTCATTATTCTTTCTCTTCTGAAAACAAACAGAAGGTGAGATGACAATAAAAGCAGAAGCTAACTGTTTAGCAACAAAGCAAACTGTGACAAAGACTCAGTTCAGCAGCACCCAGGTCAACAGAAAAACTTGTTGACTTTATGAAAATGGGATCGGAAATGCTGCTTGAGTTTAATAAGAAGCTGGCAGCACTTTGTTTTCTTCAAGCTTCTTCTTATCATCTCATCTAGTTCTTCTGTTTCTTGTGTCATCACTTCCAAAAGAAAATCCCTCACAGAAGGGATTCTGCCGCTTAGAATAAGGATTAGTCTAATAACATTAGATGAACCTCTTGACTTTCTCTTTTTTTTTTCATTAGAAAAAAGGTGGGCTGAATGATCCAAAGCAATTGTTTCAGAAATACCTAAGGAATCAGAAGTCCCATTTTCAAAATTATTCCAGCCACCTGAACTCTAAACCCTTTAGAAAGAGATTTGCACTCTTCTCAGTCTTTTTTGAAAAAGTAAGTTAATACAGCATGTAGATCTGAAAAAAAAACCCAAACTTCTAATTTAATAGAGCCTCTTAATAAACAAATTAATCTCAGGAATCTTTAGAATAGTTTGATTAAAATAATTATCTGCAAAATATCTGATCAAGTATTTTTTAGGTTAATGATAGGAAAGTGTCATACCTTTTTTAACCTGTCAGGTTCTTCCAAAGTTCCAGGACTCTGTTTAGAATAATAAATAAACAAATAAATAAAATTGAAAAAATAAAGAGAATCATGAAGTTAAGATCCCAGTGGAGAGTTGAACATATATAAATGAGTATTCACTTCACAAGGGATATTTCTTTCAAATTACAGCATTTTTTATTTAATGAGCATTTTAATACACACAGCAAGCTGAAATATCCTCAGGTATTTAACCAGTTGAATCAGATGAGCAGACTCCTAGTAATAGCTTTGACTTTGCTGACACCTATTGACTCTATTTATGCTTACACAAGGTTTTGGTTAACAAAGCATAAATCATTACAATCAATAGCAAATGTTTCTTAGAAATATGCTCTTTCTTAATAGAGGTCATGCTTACCTTTCATGCACTTTAAAGGATTTGTATTTTAAATAAGCTTTGGATATGAAGACAAGGTTTCCCAAAACGGAAAGATTTGAGGTGCCTCAAACTTTAGGTGTTTGAATTCAGATACTTTCCAATGCATTTGCACAGAGAAAATACCAGATGCACACCTGTGAATTCTAATCCTCCAATTAAGGTATCTTGAACATGTAAGTAGTTAAGCTAGAAAAATCTTAATTCTGTATATTTACACTAATAACATCGGAATATCTTCAGCATGCCCTAGAACGTTTTATATATGGGTCTAACGTAGTAATTTGGTGCCGTCTTTAATAGCTTGGTTTATTTTTTTCATTAAAAGATCTTCGCTTTATTTTATTCCAAATCCTTAGCCCACTAAGGCAATTTCAAAAAGGACTAGGCCCTTCTGTGCATAGTTACTTTTTTAGTCAGTGGCTATTCTGATCACTGTCTCAGAGCAGGAGACACAAATAATGAACGGTATATTCACAGAACCACAGACCTGTCAGGGTTGGAAGGGACCTCAAGGATCATCTAGTTCCAACCCCCTTGCCATAGGCAGGGACACTTTCCACTAGATCAGGCTGCCCAGAGTCATATCTAGCTTGGCCTTAAAAACCTCCGGGGATGGGGCTTCCACCACCTCTTTGGGCAACCTGTTCCAGTGTCTCACAACCCTTACGGTGAAGAACTTCTCCTTAACATCTAATCTAAATCTATCCTCCTCTAGCTTGGATCTATTCTCCCTAGTCTTATCACTACCTGACATCCTAAAAAGTCCCTCACCAGCTTTCTTGTAGGCCCCCTTAAGATACTGGTAGGCGACAGTAAGGTCTCCTCAGAGCCTTCTCTTCTCCAAACTGAACAACCCCAACTCTTTCAGTCTGTCCTCATAGGAGAGGTGCTCCAGTCCTCTGATCATCCTCGTGGCCCTTCTCTGGACATGTTCCAGCACATCCACCACTTTTGTAACAAGGGCTCCAGAACTGGACACAGTACTCCAGGTGGGATCTCATGAAAGTGGTATAGAGGGGAAGAATCACCTCTCTCGACCTGCTGGCCACACTTCTCTTGATGCAACTCAGAATATGGTTGGCTTCCTGGGAAAGTATTCTTACTGCAGGAATCAGCAGAGAATCTTCTGAGGAGAAAGGGCCAAAACCTAGAAATCCATATGCCTGGAGCTAGGCCTCTATCCAAACTATTGACACACATATATCTCACAGTCCCCACCTGCTGTTCTGTTTTGAACCTTTCATTTTAAGCAATAGTCTGAGCATTGCTTACAAAGGAAAAAGGTAGTGCACAACTCTTATTTTAATACAAGAATATTTGTGCTTATATATATAAACAAACAGCTATGTTTGTCTTGTCTCTAATGGCATTTACTAAGGGAGGTTTTAATTAGGTAGACACAAACGCTTTGGAATTTTGACTAGCAATATGAAGCAACCTAAAAGAGCATTGGCAGAGATGAGCAACTGTGAATGGAGTGCTGTCACCTACCGGTGAACTCATGGCCTCTCTCAGTTTAGATTTGTAGAGCATCCATCGGTAACGCAGGTCCTCCATTTCTTCAGAGTTTCCAATGACAGAATAGAGATGTAAAAGGTCGTCAAAGAGACTCTGACCATCAGGCACATGAGACTGCAGCTCCTGCAGGCAAAGACAGGGTCAGCAGCAACTCAAGAATTCAAGAAGATCTCACTTCTTAAATCATAGAATCATAGAATCAAGAAGGCTGGAAGAGACCTCAAAGATCATCGAGTCCAACCTGTCACCCTAAACCTCATGACTATCTAAACGATGGCACCAAGTGCCACGTCCAATCCCCTCTTGAACACCTCCAGGGATGGTGACTCCACCACCTCCCTGGGCAGCCCATTCCAATGGCCAACCACTCTTTCTGGGAAGAACTTTCTCCTCACCTCCAGCCTAAACCTCCCCTGGTGCAGCTTGAGACTGTGTCCTCTTGTTCTGGTGCTGGTTGCCTGGGAGAAGAGACCAACCCCCTCCTGGCTACAACTCCCTTCAGGTAGTTGTAGACAGCAATGAGGTCACCCCTGAGCCTTCTCTTCTCCAGGCTAAACAGTCCCAGCTCCCTCAGCCTCTCCTCATAGGGCTTGTGCACAAGGCCTCTCACCAGCCTCGTTGCCCTTCTCTGGACATGCTCCAGCAATTCAACATCTTTCCTAAACTGAGGGGCCCAGAACTGGACACAGTACTCAAGGTGTGGCCTAATCAGTGCTGTGTACAGGGGTACAATGACCTCTAGCATTTAAAAGAAGATTGGTACTAAAACTACTGGGTACTCTGGAAGAGTGTGTTTCTTTTTGTTATTGCTTTTTTTGGCCTGAAATTACATAAAAGGACTTCTCACATTTGCAGGACTTCTCTTACCTTGGATATTACTATTTAACTTACAGCACCCATTATCATAGCATCTGGCTATATTCAACAGAAAAAGTGAGGCCAAATTCCAGACACTGATTTTAATCAGCTTCTTTTAAAGAACACCTTTGCCATACCACACTGGAAATGCCCAGTGCAACAGCTAGATGCCAGGCTGCTCAATTCCCTTCTACCACTCCCTTTCTTAGTAGAAAGTATGAAATATTTGTCTAAATTCCTGAGCTTCATCTGCTCTAGAGTCTTCTAAAGCAGAAGGTAGTGTTTGAGGTTCTTTTTTGTGGAAGTTTTTTTTGTTTGTTTTATGGGATTTTTGGTGGTTGACTTTTGGTGGGTATTTTTTTGTTGTTGGTTGTGAGAGTTTTGTGGCTGCTGTTATTTTTTGTTGTTTTGGAGAGTTTTTTAATTGTGAAAGAATTCGTACTCATTGCAATCTTTGTTTCCTCCTTAATCCCTTGAAAACTAACCTCCAGTTTGCTCTGGCATGCTTTAATTTCCTCCGTGGAAGATGGAGTTGCAGCAAGAATTTTGGTCAGTTTGGTATTTTCTCCGTGTAACCACTCTTCAAAGTCATGCAGGAGCTTCATGTGGCTGCTTGTATTTTGTCCTTCTGTCCTCTCCTAAGTTACAGAATGATAGGAACAAAAAAAGCCCTTATTGTTACATCCAATATTCCTGCTGAAGGCCTGACTGCAAGACCTTAACTTCCAACTCTGTAAGCCACAATATCAGACAAAACCAATAAAATTGTTTTTGTAAAGCTGAAATGATAGCAGATACAGAGTTACAGAGTTCCCCTCTCACCTTCTTATGGTTGGGATCTTCATCTAAAAGGTGGAAGGCAGGTCCAGACACCCATCTGCTGTCCACAAATGATGCTTTCCTCTTATCAGCCACTGGTCTATTTAACTGCTGCTTTTTGAGAAGACTTCAAAACACAAAACCAAAGACATTGGCACACAGAAACATCTAATAACAATACATTTGGATCAGAGCTATAGGGGGGACACCTCTGGTGAAGTGGCACTATTATTATTATAATACCATTATTACTATTAATAGCTCTATTACTATTAAAGTTATTTCCAACATCCTTTTAATTTAGTTATATCAATTATGGAAGACAAGAAGGTAGCCAGCATGGATTTACCAAGGAGAAATCCTGTCTAACTAATCTGATAGCCTTCTATGAAGTTATGACCAAATGGGTAGATGAGGGAAGAGCAGTGGATGTCATATATATTGACATCAGTAAAGCTTTTGATACAGTCTCCCATAACATCCTCATAGAAAAGCTCAGGAGATATGGCATAGATGGTTGGTCAGTGAGCTGGATCGAAAACTGGCTCCACAACAGTGTTCAGAGGGTTCTCATCAGTGGCACAGAGTCAACTTGGAGGCCTGTGGCAAGTGGTGTCCCCCAGGAATCAGTACTGGGTCCAGTTTTGTTCAGTATCTTTATCAACGACCTGGAGGAGGGGATTGAGAGTACCCTCAGCAAGTTACTGATGATACAAAACTGGAGGGGTTGGCTGACACCCCCTCAGGCTGTGCAGCCATCCAATGTGACCTGGACAGGCTGGAGAGCTGGGTGCAGGCAAACCTCATGAAGTTTAATAAGGACAAGTGCAAGGTCCTACATCTGGGGAGGAATAACAACAGGCACCAGTACAGGCTAGGGGCTGCCCTGCTGGAAAGCAGCTCCACGGAGAAACACCTTGGAGTGCTGGTGGAGAGCAAGTTCTCCATGGAACAGCAATGTGCTCTTGTGGCCAAGAGAGCCACTGGGATCCTGGGATGTATCACGAAAGGTGTGTCCAGCAGGTCTAAGGAAGTTCTTCTACCTCTCTACTCTGCCCTGGAGAGACCACACCTGGAATACTGCGTCCAGTTTTGGGCTCCCCAGTTCAAGAGAGACAGAGACCTGCTGGAG
This sequence comes from Indicator indicator, assembly GCF_027791375.1. Classification (NCBI taxonomy): domain Eukaryota; kingdom Metazoa; phylum Chordata; class Aves; order Piciformes; family Indicatoridae; genus Indicator; species Indicator indicator. Next base: position 20,027,387 of record NC_072013.1, read on the forward strand.
AGAATCCAACAGAGAGCCACGAGGATGATTAAGGGACTGAGATCCCTGGGACTATTTAGTCTGGAGAAGACTGAGAGGGGATCTGATCAATGTCTATAAATATCTGACGTGTGGGTGTCAAGTGGAGGGGGCCAGGCTCTTTGCAGTGGTTCACAGTGATAGGACAAGGAACAATGGGTTCGAACTAGAACATAGAAGATTTCACCTCAACATGAGAAGAAACTTCTTTATAGTGAGGGTGACAGAGTACTGGAACAGGCTCCCCAGGAGGGTTGTGGAGTCTCCTTCTCTGGAGACTTTCAAAACCCACCTGGATGCGTTCCTGTGCAGACTACCCTAAGTGATCCTGCTCTGGCAGGGGGGTTGGACCTGATGATCTCTTGAGGTCCCTTCCAACCTCTGATATACTGTGATACTATGAAAACAGGAGTGTTTCAAAACAGCAGAAGTCCTCTAGTTCTAACATTTCCAAGCATTTTGTTTTCTTTTATTCAGATGAGTGAGGTCCCCCCCCAAAAATGCTACCTTAACAATATACTTTACAGTCTGGTAACAGCATAATTTTGTGCCTGTTCAGACACTACATATGAATACACTTACACGTGTAGTACAGTATTAAATTTTAATACAGACTAGCAAATATAAGCAGCAGTTTGACACTTCACAGCATGGGCAAAATAAATGAAGTCCATGTTGGCCACCTAAGAGAGGATTTTAGCTCTCTTGCAGGTTTGCAAAAGGCAAAATTTCGAGTGCAGATAAAGTCTCCTTGGAGGTATCTCCAGATCAGATAGCAAGGAGAACAAGAAGGTTCAGCAGAATCTTCAGGACACCCAGTCTGTGTCCTGCTTCCTCTGATACGGCCTGGTAGAGCAAGGGTGAGCCAAGTCCTAAGGAGACAGTGTCTACTACTAAGCATGAGGTAAAGCTTCATAGACTGCTCTGTTCCCCAAATTCTCTAAGATGGTTTTATTGAAAGTAATGATTTCCTGCTTCCAAATGATTAAATAAAATCTCACCTTCCTCCTAGTATTATAACACATCTGTTCACTATATCACCACAAAGCATAAAGCATCAAGCACATGAACACTTACCCAGCTGTCATTTCTTTCAGTGTTCTCCACGACTCCTTCAGCTGATCCAGCTCTGCCTGGACATGAGCAGTCTCCTCTGGGGAAGAATTCTCCATGACCAGCTGGCCGTGAGCTTCCACAAGGTGCAGCTGGATCTCCTTATCTGGAAACTCAGCTAGCCATCTCTGAAACGTACAGCCCTTACAGTTACTTCTAGGTATCCTGGGTAAAGCAGAGACTATGTCAGACTGAAAGCCACATTCAGTCCAGGACTAAGTTGGTTCTGTTGGCACTAGCTAGAACACATACAGTGGGAAAAAAAATATATGCTGTGGATCCTTGCAAAGAGCCAACACAGCTCAAAGAGCTGATGGCAAAACTGAAAAGGCACAAGCTGCCAATGCACCCCCTTTTGTGGCCTTCCCCTGAGCTATCTTGGTATGGAAAAAAGCTGCCAGCTAAAGTAACCTGCTAGAGTGAATCTAGCATGCAAAATACTGCTCCACGGGGAAAAAGCTAGCAGCTGTGGAACAGCTCAGTTCAACACAGTACAAGGTTGGCTAACAGGGTAATGATGTTTGATGTATTGATGAGTATATATAGGCAAAGGTTTGCCCAGAGATCACCATGGCAGGAAAAGCTCTTTTTGAAACCACCTATCCTTTGATAATACTTTATCTACCTCAAAACTCCTTAGCCATTTCTCACAGTTTCTGCCTTCTAAATAACTCCACATCCCACTACATGTGCCAAAGCAGGAAGGCAGCAGCAATCAACAGGAGAAACAAACCATCATTACACTCCCCGGACAGCAAACCCTCACTAGAAACCCCCTGCCCTTAATATCTGAATGCTGTGAAGTGAATAATTCACGTCTTACACCAGGATACTCTTCTCACCTCAAGGCCTGCCACCCTGCCCTCAGTGTCCTGCTCTCCATCAGCACCCTGGTAGGAAACCATCTTCTCCAAGCTTACTGTGATCCACTGCTGGAGGTCAGAGAGTTTGTTGTTATATGCCCAGTGCTTCTGAACATGCTCTTCACTCTGCTGAATCATCATCTAGAAATGATGAAAGTAACTCAGTAACTAAACACAGACAAAAAGCAGTTTCATTACTGAATTGAGTGCAGGGACAACTGGCAAAAAGTTTTAAAAAAGCTGTTAATGAGACAAAAAAAATCATCCTTTAGCATCAGTGGCACCTACAAGCCTCTGCAGGCCTGAATTCAACCACACGGTGGGGCATTAAGTACTAGAATAGTTCCCTTTTCAGCTGAAACAGAACAAAGAAAATCCTGGGATTTTTAATTCCCCAGTCAATATAAAATACACACTATACTCCCTCAATCAGAAATAACTGTGTAGATTTTTGACAAAAATCTAGTTTGGCATTAAATGGGATTTATTGAGATTGAAAGTGGAATTCCACAGTGTGTATTAGGGTAACATTTTATCATACATATTTCTAAGCTGACCTGCATAAAAGTAATTTTATAACATAAGCTCTTCTTCTGAGACTACTTTGGAAGGTCGTTTTATAGCTGTGTTTGCAAGTTACAAAACACTTCCAGTCAAAACAAATCATTATGCAATTGCAACACTTTTATCTCATTAACTTTTAGGTCACAAAGCTGCATCAATTTTATTTTTTTTTTAATAAAAACACTACACAGGAATCTGTGAAGAAATCCAAGCACCTCCATGATAATGAAACTATGAGGTCTTTTGGCCAGAAATTTCAGGCCTGTTCAAAAAAGAATATCTGTAGATGTAAAATCTGTGTGGATGGTATCCTATCCCAAAGGAAAATCACATTATGGATGATCAGAGAATCCTAGAGGAGTTATGACAGGCTTAAGCATTCAGTGCCTTCTTCCCCTGAAATGAAAATACCTGTCACTCAAAGCACATATTCTCATATACTCAAAGATTTTCTGAAAATGTTTTTCAACAGTGGCAACTCACAGTTCCTAAGAAATTCAAAACTCTTGCTTATGTTACCTCCAATGATCTCTTCAGGGCCTGAGAGTCAGATGTAAGTTGATTCATTTCATGCCTGTGTGTGGTATTTGACTGAACAAGCTTCTCTACCTCCTCCATTTGAATTGCAAGCTCTGCCAAATCATCTTGGATCATCTGCAGAGAAAAAAAAACCCAACAGATTCCATGTGTGGCATGGACCTCCACAAAACATACACTAAACATAGTTTCATTTGATAGCACGAGGGGAAAAAATAAAGGAACAATCCCTGCCATTAATTTTTTTTTGATGTCTAGAAGTAAATGTTTCTGAAACAAATGACTGGATGTTCTTACATGTTACCACTTAATAACAAAAACAAGAAGTTGCTGAGAAGTTTCCACAGGAGACATAGTCTAATTAGCTAAGTACTGCAAAGACCTATGGTGATGACACCACTGTGGTCACCAAAAGTGAGGTGGCACAGTATGGCTGAATCACCATAGTTTACTATGGCTAAAGGGGAGAATCATACACACTCTCTCTTCCCTTCCTGCTCTTCTCTTGCCTCTCTCAGCTATGCAAGCACACTGCATGCCTTCAGTAGCCTCTACTGCAAGTCAGACCCTTGGCTGAATCAGTTCAAAACACTAACCAAATAGAAAATAATCTTTTTCTGGGGATTTTTTTCTTATCTTGACCAGCTGAATTAGTCCATGGAGTACATCCAGGATGTGTTAAAATGCAACAAGGTAAAGAACAGGAAGATGGAAATACAGAAGGAGATGGGGTAACGGGAATCATCTGCCTTTGGAGTCAGCTAGATTGGTTCAGGTTATCTTGTGCAGTCTCACTCCTAGTGGAAAGTATCAAGATACATTTTCTTTTGTAATAAAACTGTCCCAAGAAGGTGTGGCACCAACAACTTCCTGCTGCTTGTTCCTTCCCTCACATATAGTTTGCCAGTTTTTCAGCTGCATTCCTTCAATTTCATCTACTCTGTGCTATAAACAGGACCAAATGAAATTCTCTAATACACAGTTGAGGGGATAAGGAACTGAATTCCTAATGCTATTAGAATACTAACAACAGGACCACAGTTTACTGCAGATATCATGGGCAAACATTGCTGCAATGTACCTGAAGTCTCTGGAGTTGTGTCTTTCTACCCAGGAGGTCAGGCCGTGGTTCCTTTTCTAGATCTAATTTGGCTTTGATGGAAGACAGTTTCTTCTGCAAAGGTGCGAAACCAGCATCAAAGTCCTTATGCTGCAATATCAAATTCTAGGTGAAGAAGGAAGAAGACAAACAATCCAGCATTCAACACATATCCCTAGGCATTACCTTCTGTCAAATAAACACCAGGCTGCAGTATGGAGCAGACCACAAATTTATTTTAGTATTTCATCAGCCCAACTCACCTGGAGTTTGTTCTTGCTTTGCAGCAAACTTTTGTGTAGAATTTCTCTTTCCTTTGAAGCTTCAGCTACTTCTTGAAGGAAAGACTTTGCTTGTTCCTCACCAAGGACATTGTTTAGCAAATCTTTCTTTAGCTGTAATGTCATCAACTTCTCTTTGAACTGGGAGCTTAAAGCTAGAGCAGCCTAAAGGAGAAAAATTCTTCCAATGACATGATATGAAAAAAATAAAAATCACGTAACCATACTATTCTCACACAAGTCACACAACCAAAGCAGTATGACAAAGTCAGGTAAAAACAGCATGCTGGGCTTACAAAGGGTGACAGAAGGTACCTGGACAGTGCCCAGTTAAAGGAAAAGTCTTCCTGATAATGTTAGAGGCACCAGGTCTGCATCCATTTTGTGAACAGAAATAGAGGAATGCTGTACTATGGAAAGAGTTGTCTGTGCAGAGGAGAGGCCTAAACAACCAACAGAAAGGACAGCTTGAATGCTCATCCTGAGGATAAACTCCATCCTCATTCACAGATACATTTATACTGGAGGGCACAGGGATGACAAAGTAACAAACATACCTTGATGGACACATGCAGAAATTATGCATTATAATCCCATGACTGTATTACTATATACTTCTTGAGAGTCCACAGACTTCCCATCCAGGGAGATGTGGGCTAATGCTAAACAGTATTATCACAATTGTTAAAGATATCTAGCACTTTAATTCAGCACTGAATTCAGTTGACAACTCCAGTTAACCAAATGAAGGGCAGAAAGTAAGACGTTCTGCTACAGCTAAGTATTAACCTGCCATACTGGAAAGGCCCTTCCAGCTGCTGCTGTCTGGCAGTTGTATGCAGAAGCAGCTGCTGACATAGCTTGGACAAGAAAAACAAGTATCAGTTTCTGAATTCAGTAACAGGCTTGCTACCTCAATGTGAGCCAGTGCTGGCTCTGGAGTCTCCAGGAGCATCTGGACTGATGCCTTCCACTGTTCAAAATCTTGCAAGGGATTTTGGAATAGTCTTCTCAGCTGGGTTTCTGTATCAGTACTCATTTTAGATGTCTTGCTTCTAACACTGCAAGGATAACATGACAGCCAAGACAAGGATTACAAAGAAATCCAGGTCCAAATATCCTATTCATCAAGGCACGACTTAACACAATACTCATGTGTAAGCTGTATGCAACACAAAAGCCTCAGTCTTTTTTGCTGTCTGAGCCTAGTGCTGCCTACTGACAGCTGCTCTGTCAGTCAGAGGCATCGGACAAAACTTTATTTAGACACCAGAAGACACATTTGTCTCTTGTGCAACTGTGTATCAGAAATTACTTTGCCTTTCTAGCAGCCAGCAGTCTTCCCATATACGTGACCTTTCTTGGCTGCTTTCAACAGCACTATTTAACAAATCATATTATTGGAGCAGTCTCACTGACTGATGGGAGAAACAAGCCAAGAGTGTCTAGAATTTAACTGCAGTTGCCTGTTTTTTTTTTTTTATACTACCAAGTCTTTCTTCTTTAAAAAATTACATTAAGAAATCTTTGATCATCATGTTACTCACAAAAAGAAGAAAATACATATTTCTTGCAGAACCACTTATATTTATATTAATATATTGGTGATTCTAATAAAAGCTTTGTATTTATATACGTATGTATACACATACATGAACAGCTATGTATGTGTACATATACATACCTTGGGAGGAAACAAAAAAAAACAAAACAAAACAAAAAAATCAGCATTCATTAAATATCCAAGCTTCCCTTACAAAGGCTTATCCAAAATAAAGCTGAGTAACAAGGCCTAGCAGTGCCACATTCTATGAACTGTTTTCCTCAATTCTCCTGGCCTCCCTATTTGATATGTCAGAATGCATCCCAAATTATTTGTTCATAGAGAAGGAGCGTCCTGCAAATTCACAAGAGCAGCAGGCAAGAGCAATGTCAATCAAGATTAACACTGCCTTTCTATAAAAACAGAAACAATAATCTTACCTGTATCACTGGGACATTACGGAGCTAAACAAAGGCAAGCTTGCAGAGGCCAAAAGCTCCGCAAATAGAAAGTTCTGACATTATATGTCCTCTGCCCTGCTGCCCGTGCCAGTCTCAGCGTGAAGCTGCCAGACTTTGCAAAGAAGCTTTGGAGAGAAGTTGGCAAGAGAGCAGCTGCCATTTTCTGTGCAGAGGCAAGTCCCCTGCCTCCTCTGCTTCTCTTTCGACACTGTTTACTTGTTAGTTCTTAAACTGAAATCCTTTCCCATCATGACCTATAGCCCGTCCAGCAGGACAGCATACTGTGCACTGAACAGAGGAAAATAAGCTTGGATACAGTGAAAAAACTGACCTTTCTTTTTCCTTAATAAAAAAGATCCTTTCTTCTAGTTTGCAAAATTTGCTGCAGCTTCTTTACTTCCTGATTCCAGGCAGCCTGGAAACGGAAATGCTGAAGCCTAGGGAGAGGTTAAACTTTCAGAGTTTCCAACCCAAGGCAAGTTGAAAACAGGAATCATGCATTTCAGCTGCCAGGAGAAGGAGAATAAACTCTGCCAAATAATTGCTAAGGCTGATGAGTCACCACAACAAACTCAATAAGGCAGGGCCATAATTCTTCTGAACCGCTTACTACTAGAGCTCCTGGCCTGATTTTCTAGTTGCTGTCATGAAAGGCAAGCAAAATACATAAATTATTATTATAAAATGCTACGAAGATCAAATCAGCTGCCAACAATCTAATATTCTTCAAACCATACACTATGTTAATGATCCAAGATTACTGCTTGAAAATGGCCAGCAGCCGAGAGCTCCCAGCAAATGGCTAAAATTACAGGTTTGCTAACATGTGGAGGCGGATGTAATTAGCAAAAGCCTTGCTTTTCTGTCCATCATCTACAATTGGATAGCATATCACTTTTTTTCTTAGGCCAGTCCCTTCAGTATCTGAGAGAAAATTCCCACCACCACCCACCCAGCAGGATCAGACTTTCCACTACCTTTGATACTGCTGTATTGCAGAGACAACACTTTCAGCATGTGGCTGCACATCCTGGGAAAACCGTAGAAGCTCCTTAAGCTGAGCCTTCAGCCTCTCAACCTTGGACTCCTCTGCAGCCAGAGCTGCTCTTGTTGCCTTAATCATAAAAATAATGAACAGATCACACCTTATGCAATGTCTGGAACATGAAATACAGAGCTGTCTCTCAGGGTATTCACTTAGTTCCTTTTCTTCTGCCTTTTTTCCTAGCTGTGACGAATATGAGCTTTGGTAGGGCAGAAAATATTCTCAAGAACAGTTCTGTTCCTGAAAGCTCTCTCTCCTCTCCTCACACTGCCTAGACTCTGCATCTGATTTGCAGGGTTCACTTTTTGGACAGAGTGAATCACAAACAGGCCCAGTTTCAGTTCTCTGATTGCAATGATGCATTAACATGAGATGCATTTTTGGTTCAGTCTCAACTGCATCTGTTTGCGTGAACAGATCTTTCTCAAAGACTCACATATACAGAATGTTAATTCTAGGGTGATGTAGGGAAACAAAATAAACAAAAAAACCCTCCATGCAAATGCATCTGGATTGAACCAGTCTGTATTTTGTGGATCCTTTTTGCATAGACTTTTTCCAGCTAGTCCTGCTGAGTTCTAGACATACAAATAGCAATGAAAGTCACTTTGAGAAGAGATAATAAATGCAAAACTAGGCCTCAAGAGGAAATGAGTGGTAAAGATTCTTATCTATTTTATGTGTGACAAACTTTTTGCACTCATTCGTGCAACAGATTGAATTTCATGTAAACACTGGATTGCTACACACTTGGGACTTCTTGGGAATGAAGACATCTCTGCCAGTAAAGGAATAGGACAAGGAGCAATGGATGTAAGCTGCAGCACAGGAGGTTCCACCTCAACACAAGGGGGTACTTCTTTACTGTAAGGGTCACAGACCACTGGAACAGTCTTCCCAGAGAGGTTGTGGAGTCTCCTCCTCTGGAGATTTTCAAGGCCAATCTGGATGTGTTCCTCTGAGCTGAGCTAGATTGTATGGTCCTGCTCTGGCAGGGGGGGTTGGACTCGATGATTTCTTTGGGTCCCTTCCAACCCCTGACATCATGTGATCCTGTGAATACAGGTATCCACCTTACATAGACATAATATAGAAATGGTCTCACCAAACACCCTAGAAATAGGTGTATTTGTCTGTGTATTTGTATATACAGTGAGGCATTATTCTCCTGCTTCTTTTTAAGTAGAGCAAATCGTGTTTGCTCTGTGTTGTGCTCTTTTTGCATATGGTTCGTTTGAAGTCCAGACACGAACTCCAGCATATCCTCCAACCCCACTCCCTCTGCACAGAGTGAGATAAAGGTTAGAATAGTTGATTCCATTGTTGCTGCTCACATTTTCCTCAGTCTGTTTCATACACACTCATACTCTTTCTTCATCATCTTTACCCAATGGGACAGGCACCTGCTGGACGTGACTACATGTGTTCAGCCTACGACTGCAGTTGATCTTGCTGGTTTTAGGCATACAAAGGGTAAAAACTTACATTGCATTTTCTCCACAGAGTTACAAACTCATCTTCAGTCTTCTCCCCCTCTGCAGGTATCAGGTCATCTTGTAGTCTCTGGAGATCTTTTCTCAACTCCTGGATGTCAGCCTTTAATTGTCTGGCTTGGGACTCATAGGCACTTTCTGACTGCTGGATCTTAAGCAATCTCTCCTCCTCCTCACTACTCAGTAGTTTCAACTTCTCCAGGGCTTTTCTTAGCTCTTCAAGTTCATCCTTCATTTTTTCAGCTCCGAGTGGGGAAGTATTTGAAATCACCTCTGCACATTGGTTTTCAAGGTGCTTCCATTTCTTTTCACCTCTCCTAATGTTTTTGGCAATTTCCTGCAGAAAGAAGTTAAATAAAGATTAGCTGCAGGAATGGGAAACCGGGGGAAAAGCTGAAAGCTGTAGGAAGAAAAGACCACCTCTCCTGGTTGTACATACTTTGGTCTTCACTTCTTATTTCAAAGTATGTCTTTTTTCAGATCTCCTGATCCCAGGGTTGGTCATTCAACTGCCTCCTGAGTAATATTAGCAGACATGATTCTGAAAATATTTGCTTGGCTTTCATAAATGCTTGTCACCTGAGGTCCCTGACAAAGAAAATGGGACCTACAAGCAGTAAGAAGTACTCATAGTTAGGATCTCTGAGAGATTTAAAGCTGAATAGTTTAAGCAGTGGCACAAAATACTGGATACCAGCCTCAACACTTGTTATTTTTTTCACCAGCTCTAAACTCTCAAAACCTGTGAGGCTCTATTTGAATCATGTTTATCACAGAATCATAGAACACCTTTAAACAAGATGAATGGTCAAGATTCTCAAAGAATCACATAACTATAGGAGACCAGGCTTTTAGAAAAGCAAAACAGACCAGCCTATTACTCCTACTGTAATTAAGAGAACCACAAGTACTCACACTTTTAGGCCCTGATATAACTCTTCTTCCCTAGCTTGTGTTACCATCACCACCTTATTTTGTTTAACTCTTTTCCCAGAAACTACACCCTGGTGTGGTTTAGAAAACACGTGCAGGCATAAAGAACACACAATCCCAGCTCCTTGTTAGAATGATATTGTTTAAGGACCTTCAGTGCCTTTAACTTGTCCTCTGCTGAAGACTTGGTTTCTTCTCCGATGCAGCAGTTTAATCTTTCTGTCACACCGCTCAGCCACGATTGAAACTGGCTGACGTTGGCCCTGTACCGCTCATGTTCCTCAGTTATCTTTTCAAGCAGTTTCACTCTGCTCTGTAACAAGAGACATCAGAAGCTGTGAGGACAGTGCTTATCTGCCTTTTTTCCCCCCTTACACTGTAACCCAGAATTTATAAACAAGAGTCTCTTTCCATGAGCCCTGACAGCACTTGACCTCCACAGGAATTCACAGTTCATCTCAAGAACCAGAACACAGAAGAACACATAAAGGCTTGTCTCCATCCTGAGTTATGCTGCAGGTTCTCAATGACTAGTCTGTGAGGAGAAAAACTGTAAGGTTGTCTCAGGTGAATTTCTAGCCTTTTCCTTCCAAAAAATCCTATTCTTTCATTAGAAAAAAGAAAATAAAAGAAAAAAAAGTCTGTTTCTAATTTTTACTTTGGGAGACACACAGTTATGTTTCCCATGCTGGTTAAGAATAAAGTTAAGCACACAACAGATTGACTTTGCTTCTCTCTCAAAATGTAAATAAGAAAGATTGTGCTAGAGGCATGCAAATGGTTATAAAGTGCTCATTATTTAAGCAGGCTGTATAAAAAGTGACCATCACCTTCAATCATGTAGCCCAGAACTTTCATATTCAATTAGCAGATCACAAATTACCCTGTGGTGCTATCACAGGCCCTGAAAGCAAATTTATGCTTATAGGAATCGTGGTTAATTTTCTGAGTTACACATGTACACCCTACAACCAACAATCCCTGAATTTAGAGGGGTCTGCAAATCACAAGTTGCTCCCTGCTGACCCAGTCTGGCACCCCTCAAACAAAGCAGAGTCACACTTGTTCAGATCATCCTGGTTTGGCAGCTGAATTTTAGGCCTTGCTGAAGGGAATTTTACACAAATCATGAGCTCTATTGTTTCACTAGTATAATATCTAACCAAAGTATTATTTCCTACAAGATTAGACTAATTTTTTTTCTTGCTCTTCACCAGTCTGCATGCAGAGCAATTGAAGTACCCTGTGGTTACATTAGAAAAAAATTGTTCCTTGTGCAATCCATTTAGTGACTGCAGCACCCTTGAAAGGCTTTGCTGTCACAGACAATGGGCTGAATTTGTTTTGTGAAATACATCCCATGTCTCTGAGCAGAGCTTCATCCCAGCTGCCCTCCACAGAGAGCAGGGTGATAGCTGCAATAGTAGGCAGAGTTTCAAAGTCCCTTCTGCATTTCCCTTGCCTCTGTGAGGCTCTGGGCATGTCCTCATACCCATCAACCAGCCCGAGGTGGCAGCAGGCCACTACCATCCTGTCAGCCTTTCTCTAGCCAGGGCCACAGACGCATGGCATGAGCATCAGTCACCACTGGATCACCCACATGCTCTGGGGTAGTGGTCCCTTGGGGACTTTGTCCTGCACCTTTGGGAAAGGTTAAGCCCATGGGGCAGTACAAAGCCACAACTCTCCAGGTGGCACTACACTGCTCTGTTTTCAACACTACCACTGTAAGCTCTCCTGACTTGTGCAAATCAAGAGTGACTCCCCTAATGATAGTTGACTTGCCTTGGGACAAAAGAAGGAAAGCTAAGGGACAACTACTTCCCATACACAGAATCACAAAAGGTTAGAGGCTGGAAGGGACCTTGAAAGATCATCTAGTCCAAATCCCTTCCCAGAGCAGGATCACCTACAGTAGGTCACATAGGAATGCATCCAGGTGGGTTTTGAATGTCTCCAGAGAAGGAGACTTCACAACCTCTCTGGACAGCCTGTTCCAGTGTTCTGTCACCCTCACAGTGAAAAAGTTTTTCCTTATGTTCACATGGAGCCTCCTTTGCTGCAGCTTGCACCTGTTGCCCCTTGCACCACCTATGCAAACATGGGGTTGGATGAGAACAAAAAAGCAGAATTATGGCTGCAGACTTCTGTGGCTGAGATGCGTCCAGAACACCTCACTTGTTTACCAAATCCCCTTGCCTTGATTCTCACATCTGCAGTGGTGCATACAGGTTAAATTATTCACAGCTTGACCTCAAGTTAGGGACTTGAAGAATGCAATCTTATAGTGGTGTAAACGTACCAAAATTGAAGAAAAACAAGTCAGCCCAAGCTTACTGAATCCTGGGACTCTGCCTAATTTGTTACATTGACAGAAGCTGCAAAAGGGAGCAATAGAGGAGCTATTTTTAAAGTCAATAGTCTTATGCTAATACACAGAGGGTAAAAACGAAGTTAAAATGACCCACCCCTTGCCAGGCTATTCAACCAAAAGGATTGCAGTTTGGATACTCCTGCTGGTCCTTGGGGTCAAGGAAGACATACCATGGATGTGGACAGACTGTGCTAGCTGTCAAAGAAAAGTCTCACACAGAGCTGGCTGAGTTTCCCCACCTTGCTCCCGCCAATAGATTAGGAAGGAAAACTTTCTAATGATGGCAAATATGGTATTGATTGCTTCTGTTAGCTCTTTGGGGAGCAGGACAGTGTTAAGCTCCACATGCACTTGGTTAATGTAAGGAGACATTAAGTGAGGACATGGCCCTGGAAAGAGTAAGAACACCAACAGGAAAAGAAAGGGTTTTCCATGGGCTGCAGGGGAAGAGATGTATCTGGCCAGGATATGCCCAGGCCTGGATTTTTAAGGAGGATGGACAGAAGCATGTGAAACTCCCTCTCCTAAGCTCCCTTTACAGTCATCAAAGGCAAACAAGCCTACTCTGGAAGGCAATCTAGAGTGCACAAAGGAAATTCCTCATTTAAAGCCTGCTGTGGCACCTCAAGGAGAGTACAGAAAGCTCCTGTAGCCCTTCCTGGTGCTTTTAGTTTTAGATCTAGAGTATATGAGGGTTGGCATTATAAATATATATAGGTTTCAGTTAACAGAGACAACACAGACTAAAATTCATTTGATGTGCTCAGACATATTTGACTATTCAACATACTGTATTTCATAACTTTTCTTACCATCTTCAGTCATTATTTATGCTAAATCCCACAGCTATCTACCTCTGCATATTGTTATTTTATTATGCAAAGGAAAGCACATATGAAATGGGTGATACATCTGAAAATATTCCTGTAAATGTAATTAAAAGGAAGTTCTGGCTTTTAAAATTTGGGAATGATAAGAACACATTACCAGTAAAAAAAAAAACCAAACCCAGAATTTGCTCATACCATAGAAGCAATGTCACAGGCAAATTGTTTAAGAAACTCTGTCCAAGAGCTTGCCTTCTGATAGAACTGGACAACTGTACAGGATTTAAAAATGCTCTTCAAACATGAGCATAATCTACAAACACCATCAAGACTTCTCTGTGAGGCAGCTCAGGCATTCAGCTGGCATCTGGAAGTCACATTTAGCCTGGCCTCTCATCATGTGAGGGTCTGGAGCAATCCTTTTACAACTCCTACACCTCTTCCATTCATTCATCCCTCCTGTTGGAAGAGGTGCCAGTGTTTCTCTAACTAGCATAATACTTTCCAGAGTGATTCCCAAGATGGCTATAACCTTGGCATTAGCTAATGAACTCTGTGTTTACTTCAGTTGTAAAATCCAAGGCTTCTCAACTCCCTTCTTTGTTTCATACCTACTGAATGAGGGATTTCTCAGCTGGATTCTCTCACTACATCCTTCTATGAAATGTGGTATCTGTAACCAATGCCAAAGAAAAGATTTTACTAGTATTTCAGTTGGCTGGAGACATAAAGACATATTTTGTCTAAGTACTATGAGCCACTTCCTGATCTCATTTACAGTAGCATGTATCCAAGTCAGTTGGAGAAATTACACCACGTAAAACCAATCTCAGAGAGGACACATTCTGGCTTTAAGTATTTCAATGAATTGCTTGAAAGAAATGCTTTATTAAAATAGCTAATGACTGCTCCCTGCTTCAAAACTAAAGACAAAATTTGATTGGAAAGCTGTGAATGAGAATTTTAAATGGCAATCAAGACAGACAACACCTGAACTCCCCTTCTTATTTGTAAGCCCACCTACCTTTTAACAAAGACATCTACCTTTCAAATGACATTGAGGCTGAAGCTGCAGTTATATAATTTTCAAATATACTCTGATTTTTAGAGACACTTATTAATAATTTTTTTCTTTATGGCTAAAAAATATCTGAATTTCATGCTCATGAAAGGAGCCATCTCAGGGTTTTTTTCCGTTGTTTTTGGGGTGTGGGTTTTTAAACACAGAAAGTATGTGTAGAACAAAGACAGTAATGGAATAAGCATCCCAATATCGTTCTTGAAGTGTGATGTGAAGTTAACTTTGTACAACAGGACTCGGGGATGGAGAGCCTACATCGTCAGGCTTCAGTTCTGCCCTGGGGTTTAGGCGTGAGAACAAATGGTAGGCAACATTGTGACAGAGGCAGCTAGCAGAACCAACCAAATGAAAAATATTCCTATTTGCAAGAGGTAACTCTGGCCTATGGAATTCCTGGAAGCCACTGTGAGACAAAGACTAGATTTTAACCTCTATATGCTTGGGATAGATGTGTCTACATATATTTTAAATATTCCTTTGAGTATTTCTATTGATACAGGCTAGTAAGAAATTGAATTCTTGTGTCCGCTTTCGGTAATTTGCCCCTCAGCCATGCCACTATGGTTGAAGTCCTGTGTCTCCTTGAGTTTCAGAAGTGACAAACAAATACAAGCCTTATCTGAAATCTTTATCCAGTAATACAGAATCACAGAATCAGCCAGGTTGGAAAAGACCTTCAAGATCATCAAGTCCAACCTATCACCCAACACCATCTAATCAACTAAACTATGGCACTCAGTGCCTCATCCAGTCTTATTTTAAACATTTCCAGGGATGGTGAAGTGTTTAAAGTAGGGTCAAAGGGAATCACTGGCACTTAAAGATGAACTCAGATGTCTTATGCCAGCCTGTTTAACAACTGTTCAAGCTAGAAGGTTACTATGAGACAAAGTACTGGCTAGTTTGAGTTCAGTATTGGGCCACAGCTGACTCCCACCTCTGTATTTCCCAGTTCTACAGGCATGGAGTACAGCTCTGGATCTGAATGATTGCTACTCCTTTCAAAACTGCTATATATATAAGTAATATTCCCTGGCTCTGAGACTGGGTCCTTTGCATCTGGTTATCCAAGGCTCACTAATCTGCTGAAAACTAAGGAACAATTCAAACTTCCATCAGAAATGAGCTAAACCAATATTCACTAGGTCACTGCAAGCAACTTGTGGTTGCTTTACATGTCATGAAGCACAGTGTAACAGTATCCCAATTAACATCTTATCCTGGCATGTGGCAACTGTTGCAAACAGTCCACTGAAAGAACAAAGGACCTCAGCTCCTTTCTTTCTGCAGTCCCAGAAGGTGAGCCCTATCATTCAAGAAGTAGATAGCAAACAATACTGTATACACGGGTGAAATCTGAACACCTCCCACTCTTTATAGGGGTACCTCAGCTTCCTGCCTGACTTCTTCATATTCCATCCTCATTTTCTTTTGCATGTCCTCATCCACACTGGGGTCACCTATCCTGCTGAACAAGGAAGCGGCTTCTTCTAGCAGCGTTTCCAGCAGGACTGACTGATTTAAGACGTCATTCAGGAGAACCTGAGCATGGCTCAGCTGCCACTGCTTCTCTTTTAAGCCAAGTTGTAATTCGATGTCTGGCTCCAAGGTGACCCTCATGTTGTGAATCCATCTGTAAAACTCATCTTGGGCTTTCAGGTATTCACTCCAGTGCAGCCAGACCCACTCAATACGGCTGTTGGGGAGAGCAAGAGAGATGAGTTAAATGAAATTATGATGGAAACAATGGAGACTGGCAAGCTCAAAAGGCCTTCAAAGCAAAGGACAACGGTCTCAGCAATTTTAGCTGCTCTGACTTCAAAAGGTCTGGATTCACTTTCCAGGTCCTCCTTGTTCTGGAGAAGAAATATTCTGTGCGAGGTCCCTGTGCCTGGCCAAATTCACCATTCCAGACCATGAGGTAGGCTGGGCTGAGAAGGCAGAAAGAAGGGAGGTCCCATGTGGGGAGGTCTCGCCCCACACAGTCCCAGACACACTTATAGGACTGGTATAAGCAGTGACTGCTACCTGCAATACAGACAGCAGAGAGGCAGGAAACACTTTATGAAGGCACTGGCTGAAAACAACTACCTCAACAGATCAAATAGCAATCTTGTGCAAAGAATACGTTTGTCTTACCTGTGACAGTGAGTTATGTATATGGCTGTCTCTTCCCACAAGTCTTTGATGTCTTTCAGTTTAGATAGTACCTCATGCTTCTTATCCTCTCCGATGTTGCGAAGAGCAGCATCTGCCTTCACAAGAACCAAGTCCATTTTCAAGCTGCCTTCTGGTTCCAGTGCACGTATTTTCTATAAGAAAAACAAATTAGGTGAAAAGCTGAAAAGAAAGTGAGCGTAACTGATGAAATTTCAACTTCATTTTTACCCAGGAATCATGATGTCCCTGCTGCAAAGCTTCTCCTGAAAGGAAAATATGATCTTTTCTTCACTTTTTTTATTCTTAAACATCCTAAAGGATTGAATTTAATTGAAAACCGTGTAACACTTGAAAAATATTCAAGTTAGCTAGAAAACTAAGATCACATTTGATCAAGCATATGTGGCTGTGTTTTCATTGCTGTTACAGAGTTATAGCATTTCAACAAGCCAGTTTTTCTCCCCCCACCTGCCAAAGAGTGGAGAGGCAATCTCTGCAGGGTACACTGCAATGTATCAGTTTTAAGCTCTACTATAAGAAATCATGAAGCATATTAAAAAGGCTTCCTCCTGCAAATAAAAATGAGCTCAGAAAACAAGCCAAGAGAAATTAGCCAGCAGAATTTTCTGCCTGCTACCAAATTTTACTTTGACCCTAAACTGCTATGAACTGGTGAAACCGTGTATCTTACATAAACCAGAATAACAGAAACTTGAAAGTTAAGCCATCTAATTTTGAGTAGACTCTCTTTCTCTAACCAGAGATGGAAAATGAGCACATGTTCTGTAGAGCTTAACAGATTAATTATGTCCCAATTTGGATGTCAGTTTTCAAAATCACTTTATCCAACCTTCTGGTACCATCAGATCAGCTTTCCTTCATGTTCTTCCACAAACTCCTGGCAAACAGCAAGCTTTCAAGTTTAAAAAAAGGCTTCTATAACAATAACAACAGTGAGAAGTTCCACGATTAGACCTATGGCATTTGTTCAAAAAAATATCACGGCAGCTAATGCAAAGGTGAGACCAAGTCACAGGTATTTGGATTTCCTGTCTCATGTTCTGGGAAAAGATTGTTGTCTTGGCACATATGCAGCACATCTGTGTGAGATATACAAATAGGTGTTTGGACAAACTACCTACTATGGAAAGTGCGATTAAAAGAATCCAGGAAAGCAGGGCAAAGGATAGGGCAGAGAAAGAAAAGCCATAGCTATCACTTGACAGGAAAAAATTAAGAGTAAAGCTGTTTTCTAAGTCTGACATTGCAAGTTTCCAAGTGAAAGCAAACAACAGCCAGAGAGCTCTCTGTGGCAGTGGCTATACAGGCATTTTTCTTTTTCAAGTCTGTTTTTTAAATGATTGCTATCTTTGGCTGACATTTCCATTAACAAATTAACAGAAAATAAACCACAGGAAGGAAGCATGAAAAAATCCTGCAAGCCAGATGTAAAAAAGGAACTGAAAAATGATCACTGGATTTGAAAACAGCCAGAAGGTGAAGCAGTGAGCATGTCATGAGGACACTTGAGCTGGACTGGGAAGACAGGTCCAGAAAAGAGGCAGGATGAGGGAGCTGGAGGTGGATAAGGTACACACAGGAAGAGGCAATGACACTTATTATTCTTTAGAATGATATATTACCAAAGTCTGAATTGACAGAAATCTTCTAATATGACATTTTGTGTGTTGTAGACCTCCTTGAAAGCCCACATCAACAGGCTTCAGTTCAGGCCGTATTACATCACCGCAAACCTTTAAACCTTACACCTTGTTATACCTGCCATTAATGCACCTCCTCTGCTGAACTGCTCAGGTTCCTTGCATGCTTTTTGAGACTGTATAGATCATCATTTTCAGAAAAAAAAAGAAATGGGCAGAAATAAATGCGCAGACCAAGAGGAAATACTTCAGATTTGAAGTATTTCAGATTGAAGAGAGACTGAGAGACCTGGGGCTATTTAGTCTTGAGAAGACAAGACTGAGAGGGGAGCTGATCAATGTTTATACATATCTCAGGGGTGGGTGTCAAGTGGATGAGGCCAATCTCTTTTCAGTGGTGCACAGTGATAAGACAAGGAACAATGGATACAAACTTGAACATAGAAGGCATCAGCTCAACACGAGGAGAAACTTCTTTACAGTGAGGATGACAAAGCATTGGAACAGGCTGCCCAGAGACATTGTGGAGTCTCCTTCTCTGGAGACTTTCAAGACCCATCTGGATGCATTCCTGTGCAGACTACCCTAAGTGATCTTGCTTTCAGCAGGGAAATTGGACTTGATGATCTCTGGAAGTCCATTCCAACCTCTAACATTCTGTGATTCTGTGAGATTTTCATGGTTGACATGCAAGTCTAGACATCACCCATCACTCCATGAACAGTCTCTATATCATACCAGAGGCAAGATCCGGCCTCCAATGAGCTACATGAGTTAAGAAAAAGGCTGAAGGCATTGTGGTACCATCATATAAACTACCTCATCATCCATGTAAGCCTGCAATGTTTCTTTGGAATTTTGAAACTTTAGAAGAGGCAGTCCGAACATGAATAGACACACAAAAAGAAAGACTTTGTGATAAATGATGATGGGAAATATGTGGCCATTTAAATAAAGAACAAACAAGTTGGGATTAAAGGTGATAAAAGTATAAAATTAGTACCAATGTTAATCATATAAATACCGCCACTCCCTTTAATTGTGAATAGTAGAGATGGGACAAACAGGAGTGTTTAATTCTTTGAGATTACAAGAACAAGATAACATCTAATGAAAATGAAGTTAATGAATGTAAAATCACAGTAAGAGAGCAGACACAAGCTGCAACGGGATCTCTGTAAGAAAGGTTATATAAGACATTAAGTAAGACTACGAGAAAAAAAAAGAAAACATTTACCTTTTCATTAGGCAGTTAATAAAGGGGAGTTGTAAACCCTCTTATCATCAGGGTTTATGGAAAAGGACAAGTGGATTACTCTATCAAAGCCTACTACACTTTATCAGTGCTGGTAGTCCAGGAGACTATGGAACACTAACATGATCTGGCGCTCTCATACTATATGCTGGACTTCTGCAAATCACTATATGGTAATTGCAGGCAGTGACTCAACTATTTCAGGTTTGAGCATGCTCATAGGAGACTGTAAACATTTTAACCTGCCAAACCTGCTGCTAGTCTTCCAAATCAATTTGAAAAGCCTGGATGCCTGTGGTATCAAATTGCCATCTTCTACAGCACTGGTAAATATTTTGCAGATGGTAAAATGAGAAAGAATATTGATGTAAACCCATCCACACAGGACCAATATTCCTGCAAGCAGGGGAAGCCGGCAGTTTCCTAATGGAAAACTCCAGAACTCAGAATAACTATGGTAACAATGGAGTGGTGGCAGTCATGCGCTGAACTGCTGCATCACTGTTCCCTTACCTCAGTCTCTCTCAGTCTGGCTTCTAGGGCAGATCGAGGTCCTTTGGTGTTGTCATTGATTCTCAGTCGCTCTTGAATGGCCTTCATCCAAGCTTCCGCGTTTTCCACACTACTGTCAAATTCATCCTGTAGCTGTTGAGTCATTGCATTCAAAGAAGCTGAAAGGATAAGAGACAGGGAAACAAGTAGGTTTTGGTAAGACCTAAACAGGAATGCAGTCAAAGCATTCTAAAGGAGCAAGGGAGAAAAGCTAATGATATTGTGGCTTTCCTTTTTAATGATAATACCAAAAATTGTAGCCCCATCACAATTCAATTGAGGACAGAGAGCACACTCACACTGCAGCTTTCCCAGATGAAAATATACCAGGAAACCAAAAGAAGGTGGGGAACTGTGGGAGGCTCCATTACAGTAAACAGATTTAATTCAAAGCTTTCAAATGAGATTAATCTGGTGTTTGTGGTGTATTCCAGATCGGCCACACTAATCATAAACACTTTCTGTTTCTTCCCGGAGCACAGTCAATACAAAATCTTCCCTATGTCCAGGTCCCTGTACTGATCACCTGACAACAGAATGGCAGAGCATTTCAGAATATGCTTCTCTTACAGATATATAAACCCTTTAAAATTAACTTGTTCTGCTGAGACCATGGAGAGTTTATCCAAATTCACATGCAGTGAGTCTCAGATATGCTGGCCAGTGACTAACAAGACAAACCACTCATGAGCCATCACATGCGAATATCAACAGTGATGGATTTCATCCATACCAGGCTTCAAGCTTTTAATTTTTCTCTCCCACTCACTTGCTGCCCATTCCAAACGAGCAGGAAGTTATGATGGCTGGTTACTCTGTTGATGTGGTCTTGTATCTTCTCTGCTCAGAGCATAAGCTCTCTGCTTCTCAGATGGCCTCCTTTGTGCCTGTATAATAAAGGAGAGCCATCCTATGCTCACCCTTAGGCACTGCTGTACAAAACTTGACTAATAGGGATGAATCATAATAAAGACCTCTGTAGGTCAGCTCTGCTGAAGTGAACAAAAAGACAGCCATAGACATTAAATAGTTTTGGATCACATCCTACAGCTACTGCCAGCCAAGCAGGCAGTGTCTCTTGTAAATTAAAATATTTTTCCTCTTCATTATTCATCACTGAAATATTTCTTGCAGGGCAAAGTTTAAGGCTTAATTACTGAACCCAAGTTGGTTGCATAGAATTCAGATCCATGAAATAATTCATGTGGAAGAAAGTGCCTGGTGTGAGAGGCAGACCATGGTTCTTGGCAAAGCTGGACCAGTGTTGTTTTGCAACTTTAACTCTCAGCAGCTTAGTCTTTAAAAGGGACACCCAACCTTCTTCCACCCAATGGCAGAAAGCTTCTCACCATCCTTGACAATGTTGCTGTTCATGAGGCAAAAGGATTCATGAAATATTAGCTGTTCTCCCCTGCAGCTCCCAGTGCATTTTCTTCCACATAGGACCAGAGGAAACAAGATATTGGTGTGCACAACACTGATGTCTGGTAACACAAACAGTCAAAATTGTGGTTTCTCAGCCTTCAGCAGACTTTATGCTCAACAGCTTCCAGAACAGAGTGAAAGAACCGCATCTACATAGCAGCTGCTGCACTACCCACAGAAATTACTGGAGCAAAGGATGGGGTCCATGCAAAGACAAGCCAAGCTGCATCTTCACAGAAAAGGGAATTCCTCTCTAAGTCAGAGATGTCAGACAGGGTAGAATCAAAAGCTGTAGCTCTCTGAACTAGAGGGCACTTTTAAAAAATGTGACCCCACCCTAAGAGATTAAAGAATAGAACAGGATGCACTGGATTTAGTGAGGATGGTATGACACAGGGCAGCTATTCCCTCTCTAAAATATAAAAAAATGACAGGATATGTAATTAGAGTTAAGATCATTGACTTGCATCACAAGAGTCCTAAGGATGATGAATCCAGCTAAAGTAGTGATGTTATTGTCAGCAGGTTGCTACACAGCTGTGTCTTTCTCCAACTACGACTGGTCCAGAACTGATGTTTCTGAACTATAATAATTGAACTCTCATCAAAGAGCACACATCTCTTTGCAGATGACTGATCAACTCATTTTGACATTCCTTATTATATCTAGCAGTGGTAGAGGGACTGTCCCCTAAAAATTTTCTTGTTGCATGCACACATTTCTCGGCAAACCTTTTCTGAATGCCTAAGTGCGAGCTGTGGCCAACTCCAGTTATGCTATTGTGAAACAAAAGCTCACGGTGTGTTTGCTGGATACTCTAATGAGGAGTGGAATTCATTTCCTAGAAGAGGTTTCTATTATTGGCAACATCCTTATCATATTTAAAATTGGCCTCAAGACTTCAATCATGAAGTAGCCAATGTAGAACACCAGGGTATGCCAGCCACATTTCTAGCAAAAAATAGAGGGCAATCACATGTGATTAAAGAAGCACCAGAAAACCTACTGTTCTCTAACTTGAAGAAAATTCATGCTCTGCCCTTGATACCATAAAATTCAGTTATTACAGAGAACTCTCTGAGGCTTTAATTTGAAGCTTTCAGAGAGCAAGCATTCTTTATTCCAGCTGGGAGATGCAAAAGGAGATCTCCGCCAACTGTGTCTGCCTCGTTATTTCTAGCACCACCCTTTTATACCCTTGTTACATACATGGTTATCAGTTTCAGGGCTGCTGCTGCCCAAACGCCCGTGCGCTCTGAGCTTCCTTGCGTCTTGTGCGAAGTTTCGCCTCCCACCCACGGAACCAGCTCCGACCAACCCCCGACGGCGCAGCTCCGGGTCCTTCTTCCTCTGCCCCTCCCCTGCCTAATGACTCAAGCCCGGCGAAACAAGCGTAAAGTAAAACTCCCTGCCTGCCCGCCCGCCTGCCCGCCTCGAACCACATACATAACACTCGTGCAAAACTACACCTTTTTACAACAACTTCTATGGTTTAATGCAGCACCCTCACACTGCCCTCCTCGGAGCATAAGGATTTTCTGTCCAAAAACCGGATACACAGAACCTCATCCCACACACAGACATTCTATCTGAGCAGCCGACGCAGGAAGCCACAAAATGTTATTTCAGTATTAAGATCACTAATTTGCAAAAGAAGTGAACTACTGCTACTCCAACTGCTGCCATAACATCGTTGGCTGACTTTAACCAAGGAATTCCTACACCTTGCACCCTTACATTTCTGTAATGCCCAGTGCCCAGATGGATTTCATGGTAGTTTTGACCTGCAATACATGACAGATTTGTGCTGCCTCTCAAAACATAACTATGTCCTGGTGTCCCTCCTTACTCTATGCCAGGCAGCCAGACCCTGCCTGAAGCAAGCAGCTACAGGGTTCAGAGTCTTTTCTGAACCCTTCCTAGGCATTAAAGGTAAGAATTGATATCCGCAAAGAAAGTATGTTTTCTGATTTATTGTCTGCTTGGGAGGAAGAACAGCTGTTGGCTATCTGAAAATTGGCAATATCTGTAATTTCTTTGCAAACACACCTAAAGCTGGAATCAATTATTATTGAATAAATGTTAATGGATCAATAATATTTACTCCATTTCTGCTGCATCATTGGGACTAAATGATTGAGCAGTACTTCTGGACATGAAACATGGCTCTGATCAGTACAAGAAACACAAAGGAGACATAGCAGCTCCTGGCACTGACGTGAGCTGTTGAGCCGTGCAAAGCCAGCATTCACACACCAACCTGCAATAGCAGCAGACCATTAGGGCTCCAGCACCACATCCAGATGTTATAAAAGAACATTTCAGAAATAGAAAAATGTAAGACACAGATTAGAACCAGAATCCATTAGCTGAACCTCCTCCACAACACTAGTCTTCCTGCCTCCTGAGTCACCCTCTATGTCACCTAAAATACAGGTTGGCAGTATTTGGGTAGATATACATTTCAGTGCCACAGAGTGCATGATGCCTCAGCCCTTGCCCAGCTCCTCTGCCATATCCAATGCATACCTAAAGCAAAACCAGAGGTTGTACTGGGCCACCTGTGGCTCTGGTACCATATATGGGATATCTGTACCTTTGAAAGAGGGAAAGATGAACTCCTGTGGCAATACACACCTGTCTCAAGTCAGCATCACTCTTTTCCTGCGTTTCTCATCCAAACACAAAACCATTCAGCAAGGAAGGAAGTCTGAAGACTGCAATGCACCTTCCTTTCCCAAACTCCCTAAGGAGAAATGGCACTTAGCAGGGCACTGAGGGCACATGCACTGTTTTCCTAGCTTACCCAACAGGCAACAAGCTAACTATCCCAACATGAACTAATGAGATAATAAAATCACAGAATCATAGCATGGTTTGGGTTGAAAGGGAACTTAAAGACCATCTAGTCGCAAATCCCCTGCCACAGGTAGGGACACCTTCCACTAGACCAGGTTGCTCAAGGCTCTATCCAACTTGGCCTTGAACGCTTCTACAGATGGGGCATCCACAGCTTCTCTGGGCAACCTATTCCATTGGCTGGTCACTGCAGGCAAAGCTGCCCTTGAGCTCCGCATTCCCCACCAGCCCTTCCTTGTTGGTTAGAACAACAAGATCCAGCATAGCACCTCTCTTCGTTGGGTCCTCTATCACTTGGAGAAAGAAGTTACCATCAACATATTCCAGAAATTTCTTGGATTGCTTGTACCCTGCTGTGCTGTCCTTCCAACAGGTATCAAAGAAGCTGAAGCCCCCCATGAAGACCAGGGCTTATGAACATGAGGCTGCTCCTATCTGTCTATAGAAGGCCTCATCTAATTGGTCTTGCTAGCTGGGTGGCCAGTAGTAAACCCTCATGCTAATGTCACCTGTCCCTTTAACCTTGACCCATATGCTCTTAGTTAGCTCCTCATCCATCCAAAGCAACAGCAAGCCGGGTTTTGTTTATAAAATCTGCTTTGCTCCTTATATTTATATTTGTTTTGAATGTAAAAATCTCCTCAGCTCCTCAGACGTGCACCATTTGTGCTGGCCTGGCCTTGTAGCAACTGCGGTCTTGGAGATGTCCTACTGAAAGAGTGAGTAATTTAATTAGATGACTGCTCTGCATTACAGCTCTTGAAGACTATATGGCATCAGTGACATTGAGGGATGTGGAGATTCCAGGTTTCTGTGGCAGACCCTGACACAGTGAAAAGCACCCACAACTCCAGTGAAATTTCTCTAAGTGCTTCATCCTTAAGTATAGCTACTTGAGTATTCTTTCCAGTGCATCTAATAGCTCTCACTAGGGTATTGCAAGATTTACTTATTTAATATTTATAATACACTACTGAGAGACTTTAAAGTTATTTTGCAAGTGCAGTGCCTTTTTGTTAGGATTATCCTATTACTTTGCAATGTTTCCTAACATACTGTTTTATCTCTGCCAAGTCACACTACTTTTTTTGAATAAAAACCCCCACAAACAACATTCTTAAAACATTTTTCACAACCAATCCCATTTTACATTCTTTTAAACCCTACATTTATAGAATACAGACTTTTAAATGGCTTCAATATGCCCTGGATTCCTATACGCATGTACTACTTGACTAGTTTCCAGAAGTTAGTTCTTACAAAAATAAAAGTACAAAATGTTCCAGGAAATTCAAATCACATACCATTGGGTAGACCGTTCTCCAATTATTTAAATACTTCAAACTTTTCATAACCCTTTCCATTTGGTTTTGGGACTGAATGAAAAAAGATTAAAAAAAAAAACCAAAAACTTCACTGGACTGTGTCAAATTTTATACAAATGCACAAGTGGAGAAGCAATTTTGGTTCTGGAAATTGTATCTGGGATAGTTTAATAACTTTTCAGCTTCCCTGGACAATGTAAAAAGAACTCTGAGAAGGAGCAGAGCTGGAAGCTCTGACATGTCTGCTTCAGGCTGGAGTGGAGGGTCAGTAAGTTTCACAGATCTCAGGCAGGCAAGGCACTTAACATTGTCTTTCCAAACCCGAATATTTTCAGTCTACTCCAGGAAGAACTATGTTGAATCACATTGATAGTAGTTGGTGCTTTACCAGCTAAGGGACTGAAAGCCTCCAGGGTAGCCACACTCAGGAAGAGCTGAGTTAAACTGCCTGGGTATGAACAGAAGCCCTCAAGGTCTCAAATAAAAGAGGTGTAGTTATTTCCAGTATAATCTTTTAGACATCCAAAACATTAATTGTTTCACCTTGACCATCTTCCAACACAGCCTTTTCCTGTGTTATTTACAGTGAATGTTCATGACAGTCAGTGATTGTTTGCCCTAATTAATGAGGTAGAGAATAGACAGTTTTTTGGAATTAACACATCCATACCCTACTGTTATAAAGCATCTCCTTCGACCAAGGAGAATGCTAAAATGATGAGTACATACAGCACTCATGCATAGCATAACCATTTAATTTCCCTTACAAAACAATTCATAGGAACGAGAGACATTCTGCCACAACATGATCATACCTGGCAATCTTCTATATTTTACATATAGAACTGAAAAACAGAGATGTATTCTGCACAAACTCTCAGAAAAGCCCCTTATTTTTTTCTATCATTCATTTAAAAATCGATTTCAGTCTTTGGTAAGAGTCAGTGCATATGGTATATCCTTTTGCTTTCTCGGACTGCTGTGGAAAAAAAAAATACAGGTCTAAAAAGTAATTTCCAAAAAAAGATTGAAATTTTAAAATAATTCTGTATCTGAATGGAATCCTCATTTGCAAGCAAGGCAGAGATGGGTCCTGGGGCTATCCTTCCTTTTAGTGTCAAGGATGACAATCAGTAGATCTGACCACAATATTTTTAATCTTTTTATTTCAATCTTCAAGCCATTTGGAAGTTAAAAGTATAGGTGAGGACTCTTAATTATAGATCTCTCTCACTCCATACACACTTCTGTCACTTTAAAAGACAAGATGATTTATCATGATTTAATTAAGTAAAATGCAAGTCAAGGTTGGATGGAGCTTTGAGCAATCTGATCTAGAATTCCTTTTTACCACCAAGGAGACAGAGTATTACACATATGTCTGGTTTAGATTTTGATCTTCTACCCCCACATTGAGGTGTTAACTGATCTTTAAAGCACTTATTCACTTGGTCCCCCTGGAGAGTAAGGCTATCTCTAACCCGTTTATAGATAACATCTCAGGTTCTAAGGCACTTTGTTTCTTGCCTCTGGGTAATAGGGAAATACTTGAAAGAACAAGAACAAAACAGGTAATTCAGTTAATAAACACTGCAGAGAGTGGTTTTCAGTCTTTTCTACTACATACCACTTCGAGTGGCACTATGGAGATGCAGATCTCTGTTTAGTGACTTTAAACTTAAAGACAAGAAGCTTCCTTTTCCTAGATACCATTCACAGACTTTAGTCTGGGAAAACACAGGTTAAACACTTCTGCTCTACAAATTCAGCAGTGACTCTTCAGATCCAGGGTATCTGCTTCAGAAATTGCCTCTGTGAGGTACCTGAGGGCTAACCAGCAATCTACATCTTCCCAGCTGCTAAAGTAGGCTAGGTTTCAGCTTTGCTCAGCTCCCAGAGTTTTGCCATCAGTCAGCCAACAAAAAAAGCACTTCAAGTGAACAGCACTAATCTCATGGTCTCTGCAGGCTAGAATTTATGTATATAATTATCTCCCATTTGTCTTCCACAGACTGTATGATGATCCCTCAGTACTGGATGCCAGTCACAGCACTGATATACTGGCTAATAAAGCTCTGTGGCATCTGCTTCTTGGCTAGAGATCGGTGAACATCTGGGAGTGAATAATCTGATAAATCATTCCTCTTTTACTGGTCATATATTGAGTATGGACAATCTCATATTGTCCATATATTGTATGGACAATCTCATTTTCTCAAAGCTGTGGTTATTCTTAACTATTTGTCAAATACATTCTGTAAATTAGTTTTGCTTTGTAGACTATTCCGAAGTAACGCTTTCTTGTGATTCTTAATACCCTAGCTGTGCTCTTAAGTTTGGTATAGCATCACAACTCTGTAAGAAATCATCTGTGTTCCCTGGCTAGCTGGCAGTGGCTCTTCTCATTCGTGTGCAGTTTCTCACATTTCTCACATGGTAACTCCTGAGGGCCACTTTCATAATCACTGTTAAGCCATGTATGAAGAGCGTGCTTTCACAGCACCCTGTGGTGAGCAGAAGTATTTGACAGGTGAAAGGATAATATCTCTGCCCCAAAGAGATTACAGACATGTTGTAGAGGGTTTAGCCATGGTAGCAAGGTGTCAGTGTTTACTTAGGGACACACAGTGGTGGATGGAAGAAGAGGCAGAGAAAGAATGCAGCTGCCTTTCTTGTGTTCTGGGCAAGCTGTGGTGATTCCACCACCCTTGTCCTCCACCCGCTTCTTGAAGATAGCAATACTCAGAAAGAGATCCTGAAGCCCTGCTAGAGCATGTGGCCTCATTATGGGGTCTGCAAACACCCTGGGACTCAGAAGTGTCTCACACCAGGAGAGAGGACTGCACTGAACCTTGGGAACACCTTGAGCTAGATGCCCTGTGATTCCCTGGAGAGTCAGTCAGAGAGAGGGGCACTTCCAAGCAAGGATCCATGCCAGAGGTGGGACAACTTGCCTTCCACAGGAAATCCATAACCTATTAAAATCTTATTTAACCATCAGTCAAATGCCTCTGTGTCTGAGTGAGCAACTGTGTGCAACCTGGGAACAGAAAGCTAGTAAATCTTCTAAAACAAGTATTTCCTGGAAATACCTGTTAAAAATAAAGCCACCTCCAAGTACTTCACAAGTACACTCCAAGGGCACAGTATCTTTTGTCCCTGTTAGAAAAACAGCTGAAGGACTAAGTCCGTAAAACGCAACATACATCTTTCAAAACATTATCACTAGGATGATGCTAAGGAGGTATTTATGTACTAAAAGTGAGACTTGTTGGAAGTAAAGAAAAATTAGTTAGCAAGTAGGACAATACTACTTCTAAACATCAAAGTTGGTGATTGAAAGTTACTTTCATGAGATCAAAGCACATGATTGTGGAAAATTTATCAGATTTTGTTTTGTATGGAATAGGAAGATCTGTTTATAGAAAGAGAAAAATGACCACTGTAAGAGCTAAGTGCTTCAAATGTTGCCAAATACATATAGCAGCATAACTACAGCTAAACCTCAATAGGCAGCACTCTGGACATAATTTAAAAGAATATTTGCATTAAGCTGATAATGTCTATTATAACAGTGTGAGCTGAAATCCCCTTACACTGACAATAACCAGGCTAACTCAGTCTGGAAGCAAATGAAAGCTGTATTTACAAAGCAAATCTACAATCTATGATGAAATCCACTCAGTATGTACAAATATACACAATTCACAACATTTACAAATGTATAAAATCAACAGAAAAGTACAACCAAGCTCCCTTTGCTTCCCTTGAGGGGACCTCCCAAGGGGCCTCCCCCCCAGACCCTCCTGGCAGAAGGCAGAGAGTCAAGATAGACTTAGCTCACCAAGGTCAGTGTGTCATCTTCAGCCAGAAGAGAAGAAGCAGCCAGACAGCCCAGCAAGCTGTGAACTCCCCACTCCGACTGCCCCAACTTTGTTTTGAGTAGTGGTACTTAAACATTTCTATCTATCCAATGGAAGTGTTTAGAACAATCATTATTTTGCTTTCTTACACCCAATAGTGACTTATTTACATTCTTTAGCTTTCTCTGCTTGAACTTTGAGAAGAAAAATTAAAAAGACAGTTTTAAACCATCACATAATGCCAGGCTTGATACTGCAATCCAGTACTGGTTGTGTTAGGACAAATCCATGGGTGAACAAGGCCTACCTGTGCCCCAAAGAAAATACACTATTGGAACTGCCAGCAACCTCCTCCTGAAGCTCAGAAACAAAGTAGACCAATGCAAAACAGTGGATATAAATTAATTTTAAAGTGGATGAGAACGTTTCTGGAATTTACTAAAATTGTCTGCTTTCTCATGACTCATTTTTGCCTGAACTATTGCAGTTTCCGTGTCTTTGTCACCCTCCCACTGCGCATGCTTGCCAGGCACTGTGGGCTAAAGAGCAAGATTGCATCTCTGCTTTCAATTGTGAAGGCCCCTTCTAGCAGCTGCTGGAACAAGAGTAGCTTTCAGTTCTGTAAAGAGACCAGCATCGCCACAACTCCAGCACTCTGATAGCCCAAGATTTCACAACAGAGATGATTTTGCTTCCAAGATGAAGCAGCACCACCTTTTTAGTAGTCTTTCTAGTCTGACTGAAGCCTAAAATCCTATCGTTTATAAACCTAAAGGGGATTTGAGCTTACTCCAACTGAGTTTAAACAAAACTACAATAAAGAGTAAAGTGGCAGCAGGACCCAGCAGAAAGCCATGTTTTCAGCAGGCTACCCTCTGGTGAGGAGGACCCGAGATTTATTTAAAGCTGTGATCACAGATAATTACTGTGCTGAGCAGTAAGAGTAAAGCTGATGCTTATTCTTCTCACTCTTACATCACCCACTTTTAACTATCTTTGGAAATAGAATACTATAAGAAACCAAAGCACTTTTCTTTTTTTTTTCCTGTGAACATCTGAAAAGATCAAGCAGCTCAGCTCTATTTAGACTCCAATGGGACCTTCTTAAAAACTCCAAAAATCCACCCTGAATATTACAGGATGTATCTCTAGGGCTGCTTGCTGTCAGAGAGGTAACACAGAGATATGCATATAGCAACAGGGGATTTTATCAGCTGAGGCATATTTGACAAACATCTCTTGAAAATGTGTCTTAAAATTAATGATTTCCTAACACTTGAGAGAAGAAAAAGGTGTAAAGATCTAGATTCTTATAATTCAAGTAATATATAATTCTTCAAGGAGTAATATACATCATGACACAAACTTAACTTTGATCTAAAAGAAAGAATAATCTCTCCTCAGTAGTCTTCAAAGCCACCTTTTAAAGAAACCATAAGCACTTGTCATATTTTAAAAGCATTTCACATCACTGGAATTTTACCCTGCTATTTCCCCTTTGAAATCATAGATCATGGTTCAGCAGGTACCTTGCTAAAGATTGATTAAGAAAACTGGAGAAGCATGTTATCTTCATGGACAAAGATGCATCTGAGACTGTGATAGATAACCACTGCTAAACCACAACACAGCAGAGCCTCCAATGACCACGTTTGGGCTCAATGAGCACAGCATAAATGACACTGTTTGTGCAAACTATACTCTCAACTTAAAAAAAAAAATAATCCTCGATTGCTTTAATCTCTTTATTGCATACACCCTAGTCATGTTTCAGCAGCCACATATTGAACCTTAAACCCCTCTCATGTAACAACCTTCAGGGAAAGGACCTCAGCAGTCCCAATTTAATGAGCATTTTGGGGGTGTAAAAAGCTGGTATCATGCTTTGAGTGTAGCAACACTCCTGACACTCTGTTACCTTCACTGGCTGCCCTTATCTCCAGCTTTTGTGGTGAGAACCGTAAGAAGCAAAAATATCCTTAACTTTTTCCCTGCCTTACATGAAGGAGTTCCCCATTCTGGCCTCCTACTCACAAAACAGTTTATTGTGCCTTATTTCATCTCACATGGCCCTCGCCCTCCTGTCCTCCCTCCCTCTTCCCCAGTGCCTTGCCACATTGGTACAATGCAGAAGCTGAGACATGGGCTTTCTCTGCAGACAAGCATGTGCATAGGCTGGTCTTTGTGCCTGTTACCAGCGGGGTGCTGCCAGAGCCCTTGGTCATTCAGGCCACTCATTTCTATCTCCTTTTCATTATAATTCAAATGCTTGAAATTTCAAGGAAGCTAATATCTTTGCCACTTCCATCTCTCTGGTAAATTTAATGGAAAGCATGAAAAGAGTTTAAAAATTATTGGAAGCCAAAAGATACAGATATGCTCTATCTCACTTCACTATGAAATAAAAGCAACAAACTTTGCAAAAGTCTTACCAAAATCCTGGGAATGCTGGAAAAAAGGATAGGTAAAAGTCTGTGGCAATTTCATCAAATTTCTCTGAGGAGTTTCCAACACAGCAAGCACAATGCAGCCTGGCCTCCGCTCGGCAGCAGCTCTGTATGGCTGCAGCACGAGCAAGCCTGGCATGAAGAGAAACTGGTGGCTTCCTCCTTACTCACATAGAAGGCAGCACAGGATTTCCTCTCTGCCTTCTACCGCATGGTAGGAGTGAAAGAGGAGATGGCAATCTAAAGACGTATCAGCCCAGAAAAGAAAAAAAATGAAATAAAAAAATAAAACCAGCATGACATGATGCCACTGTTTGAAAGGTAGGTGAGATTTAAATAGCAGTAATCCCCAGAAACTATCTTGTTGAGGTCATCAACTAACAAGCTGGTTAATTCCTGTAAGGATTAATGCTTTCAATTATTATGCCTGACAGATGTTTGCTGAACAGGAATTAGTAAGAAGTGGTCAATTTGAATAACTAACCTAGAAAGCAAAGGAGAAGCTACCCTGGTGAGTACAGACAGACACAATCTGGAAGCAGCAATGCAAGCATCAAACTAACAATCAGAAAAATCACGTTCCCCATAGAATTTTCAGTAAATTTCTGATACTTTCAGGATATATTTGAAATATATAAATCCCAGATGACTACTTGAGCATAATTCCTTTTATACTAAATTTGATTCTGCATTTTTCCGTATTTTAAAAAGGAAATTGCACCTTCAGAAAAATGTTCTGAATATTCCTACAACATCTGACTTGCCATTCCCTTATTTCCCACACAAAACACTACTTCAGTTTCAGTGGGGGATAGAACAATGTTTTTCCCACTCTTCAGGCCAACTACCATCTCTGTTGTGGTAGTGGAAAGTACTTCAATGGCTCCTTCCTTAGCCTGACATCTCTATGTTCAAATATGGATTCAGTTACATCAGTAATAAAACCAGTTGGATAATCTTAGATTGCCTGATAGTCTGTAGGCACTACAAAAGAAACATATTTCTGCAAACTCGATGCAGCCCATGGAGTTAAATGACTACACTGCCCCAGCAATTAAGTGCTATCTGGACAGACGGGTTTCATTGCCCACTAATCGTCTGCATCTTTGAACAGACAATGATGTGCCAGACCACTAGCTGTTTAAGACACTAAAGTTGTCACTCCAGTAGGCTTACAAGGGTTAGTTATAAAGCACTGTCTGAGCTCTGACAAAGAGCTATGAAACCCTTCTGATAAGCAAAGCTGCAGTATAAAAATTTTTTTCTTCCAAGAAGACTATTACAACTGTATTATCTTACACAGTTGAGTAAGCTCATGGTAGAGCACTGGTAGTATCCCCAATTCACTGAAGTTACTGCTGAAGCAGAAGAAAATCAGCAGAATACAAACACGGACAGGAAACACACAAGCAATGAGCCAATATCAGTCAGCATGGAAAGCCATAGGCAGAGCAAGCAGCTTCCTAAATACAGTCAAATTTCCACAGGCGTTTCCACAGGAGTTTTAAGGAGGAATCTGAGAGATGGTCATGATGTGGAAGGATTGCATGCCAGGAAAAGACTGAGGAAAAAATGGCATGAAAATGCTGAGGTGAAACGTTAGCGGAGGCTTGTATTCAAGGCTTTCCAGAGGTGAAAGCTGCTCTCAGTAACAAATGAAATGCAGCTTGGTGATATATGAGAATCAAAATTTCCATCTTCTGGAAATGATCATATTTCTAACTATATTTTAATTATGAATTAGAAAAACATTGCTATAAAGGTACAGCCCATGCAATTGCTACTCTCCAAAGAATCTGATTTGGAATTGCTGTGAAAGGACTTTTCAGAAAAAGACTGCTCACAACAAGAATTCAGGTTGTCCTAAGTACTGGCAGAGGTGGCACAGATAGATGTCAAGTTCTCGGTTTCTCTTTCTGGTACAGTTTCATTCTGTGAAAATAATGGACCGCTATGTAGAACCTAATCACTAAACACAGCCTAATAATTCAGTTGTCCCACCTGCAAGCTGAGCAGGCTGAGATCAGGCTACGGTAGTTATTATGTTCTGTTCCATTCAATAAGAAAAAGAAAATACTTTAGCAGTTAGCATTAAAACAAACAAACAAGCAAGCAAACCCAAAAACCCAACCCACACACAAAGCCAAGCCCTGAAAACTGTCAAATCTGATTTGAGCAAGACTAGAAGAACCAAGATGTGAGTTAGCTGCTGGTATAGTTGATTAACCGGGGGGGGGGGGGGGGGGGGGGGGGGGGGGGAAATCTGTTTGCAAATCTCCAAACTAAGGTGTGACCTGCTAGTAGCAATAACCAAAAAGCATGGCACAAATACCAGAGTGATAGATGACATGGGAAGGGCACACTGTAGAAAACAATTATACATGGAGCACTGAAGCAGTGTGCTAACATCCAGATAAATTCCTCGGCACTAACTACAACTATTCAACACTGACCGGACTTTAAGAAAACAAACCAACCAAACAAAAAGGCTGTGACATTCCATGCACTGGGATTAAATATGCTCAGGTGATTACTTGCAAAAATAGGGTTTTTTGTAAACACTTTCAGTTCTGTCGTCAGACAGCAAAAGCTACCTGACTGCGGACCAGAACGAGAATACCAGCCCTCCTCTATCATTATGTATTCTCACAATACACACTAGTTAGACAAGCAAACAGCTGAGAGAAGAAATAAAAGTAATGCTGAAGGCCAGAGTATCTCTAGGGTTGCTTGTAGCCCCATCCCAAGCACCCCCTAGGTAACTTCCATCAGGTGGTTATGCTGTACAAGGGAGCATCTAAGGGAGCATCTAAAGACTCTATTGAAAATGTACAGAAGATGTTCCTACATGTCTTCCACAGCAGTGGAGGAGGTAGGTGATGTTGCAGGAAGAACAGGAAAGTGAGCAACGAGATCCAGGCTGATGAGGAGCTAGCCATACTGTGGACAGCTGGAAGTAGCACAGCTGTGACTGCCTCACACAACATAGGGTGCAGGCAGCTGCCAGGGAATGCCAGGCATAAGCTCCAGTTTCCTTACTTCCTTGCAGTAACTTTCTGTTTACCACCATTCTCTTTCCTCCTTCTTGTCTCCCTAATTATTAGTTCTACATTTGGCCATGAGGTTCTCTCAATCATTTTACAAATCTCCATAACAGAGCCATTTTTCTGACAAGGATCTTTAGTTCTGGGCCAAGAGCTTGGTGCCAAAAGCATCACCTTCTAGTTGAAGTATTTCAGAGGACAAGCAGTTGTATTTGAGAAAATCTGAGTAAATACATTCATTCTACACTGAAAGTACCTTTAAAAAATTAAGTAGTAACTAGGGAACAAGGACATGAGGAGAGGGGTTAAAGTTCTACAAGACAAGAATTTAAAGCTTGTATATGAAAACAAAACAAAAAATACAACAACAAACCAAACCAGAGATGCTTAGAATTTTTTTCTTTCTCTTAGATTGAAGAGATTTTCTGTAGATTGGTATCCCATACTAGCAGCATACAGCCACTGATAGAATGGCTAATGGAGTCAGCAGGTCTATAACCTAAGAATACAAGAGAAAATTCCAAGCTTTGGTGAAGCCAAGGGCAATACTGTCACAGAGCCAAGATTTCTACCCTGATTCCTGTGGACTTAAAAGACAAGGTAACAAGAAAATTCTTCCCTGGGTGCTCTCTTTATCTGGAGATCTAAATTAAACCAAGCACCTCTCTGATGTTTACTGAGCTAGCCTTATTAGCTCTGTACACAAAGCCTGTGATTAATCTGCTGCTGCTATAGACCAATTCTGCTAACTTACATAAGAAACATCACCTACATTTCTCAACCACTGTCATCTGCCATTCATATAACCACTACCACATTCTCACAGAGACTCAAGAGCACTCATGCAAAGAGACTTTTGCATTAGAAAAAAAAAAAAAATCAGTCATCTAAGTTACAGGAAATGCACTGCCTGGGGAAGAACTGACAGCCCCAAGACCAATTGCTTTTATTTACTCACAGAATCTTTAAGGCAGGAGTCAATTTCCTCATATGACCCTGCCTTTCTACCTAATAGTGAAAAAAAGACATAGACCTGTTGGAGCTAGTCCAGAGAAGGGTCACAAAGATGATGAGAGAGCTGGAGCACCTCTCCTGTAAAGACAGGCAGAGAAAGTTTGGGTTGTTCAGCCTGGAGAAGAGAAGGCTCTGGGCAAACCTCATTACTGCCTTCCAGTACCTAAAGGAGGCCTGAGGAAAGCTGTAACGGGACTTTTTACAAGGGCATTGATTTGCAGGACAAGGGGTACTGGCTTTAAGCAAAGGAGCGTTGGTTTACATTTGATGTAAGGAATAAGCTCTTCACTGTGAGGGTGGTAAAGCACTGGAACAGGTTGCTTAGAGAAGGTGTGGAAGTGTTTGAGGCCAAGTTGGATGGGGCTTTAAGCAACCTGGTCTGGTGGAAGGTGTCCTGCCCATGGCAGGGCATTTGGGACTAGATAGTTTTTAAGGTCCCTTCCAACCCAAACCATGCTATGAAAACACAGTGGGTACATTAGTGCCTCTCCACTTTCCACCTTCAGCTTCCCTGAACTTCAAGCTGTACCAAAAACGTGGTTCAAAGCCTGGACAAAGATCAGCTGTTACACCTCTTAAACTACTCCTCAGTCAGTGGCAACATGCTTTTCTGCTAGGATTGCTTCATTATAATGGCAGGGAAACAAAACACAAGCATGCAGTGCTTTAAATCACTTCTATATGAGATGGAAAGAAAACAGATAGTAGTAACCTCTACACTTTCTTCATAGTTTACTTTTTTTTTGTGCTGTTGTATCAGTCCAGCTGAATGAGTAGTTGAGTCAGTGTGCAAGATAACTTTAAATAAACCTTAAATAACCTTAAATAAAAGTTTCAGTCTTGTTGGTTTGTAAATAAATCCAAGAATCCAGATGCACTTCAAAAGGTTTACTCTTACCCATGACAACCTCCTACCTAGTACCTACAACACAGTTGCTGCAATCATTAAATGTACTCTATGAGATGAAATGTTAGTGTTCCCGTTTTACAGATGGAGGCACTGATGCTTTTAGCAGCGTCTAGCTTTCAAACATAGGCTTCAACAGACAGTGCTGGACTCAATAACAAAGCACCCAACAACACTGGTCCCATTTTAAATCTCTGTACATGCTCCTTCAACATCATAGAGTAAACCTGTGGCAGAGAACATAGCTCTTCTGAGTCAGTCCAGCACGTGAATAGAAGGATGACCACGTGCTTGACAATACGCACTCAATTTGTATGTTGTTTGGGAGTCATGGATCAAGGCTTTGATGACTATGCTGTTTACTCAGCAAAGCTATGCAAACAGTTTCAGGAGAATTCATGAGAACTCTGGTTATATAAGCCTGTCTGGATGAAAACAGTACTTATGGGTACACATTCTTGAAAACCAAATCTTTTCAAGGAGCCTTGAAGAACTCCATCAACGATAACAACTTCCTGAATACTTTGTTACTTAGTACCATAAGGCACAACACCGAAGGAGGCTACACAGTGCTGTTACTCTCCAGCGGCAAGAGAAATGTAGCTGGGAGAGGAAGCCTGCAAACTGGGCTACCAGTCAGGCTTCTGTCACTGTTCCTGACTTGCAATGAATTCCTGCATTACCAGGGAAAACACCACACTATCACTGTGCCTCACTGTGCTCATCTGACCAACAGGTATAGTAATATCCATCTGCCTTAAAGGAGCTCTAAGGTTTTTATGGGTTTGCCTGTTCTTCTACTAAAGCCAATAGTGTTTTTCTATAATCCCACTGTATTAAGCTTTTCTCTTATCCTGCTGTATTTGGCATTGGTACAACCTTACCTTCAGCACTGTGTGCGGTTCTGAGCTCCACAGCTTAAGAAGGATGTGAAGATCCTTGAACAACTCCAGAAGAGGCCAACAAAGCTGGTGACAGGAATGTGCTATGCTGGAAGGAATGCCCTATGAGGAGTGGCTGAGGACTCTGGGTTTGTCTAGTGTAAAGAAAAGGAGGCTGAAGGGCAACCTCAATTCTCTACAGCTTCCTGAAAAGGGAAAGTGGAGGGGGAGGTGCTGAGCTCCTCTCCCCAGGATCCTGTTGTCACAGGACATGTAGGAATAGTTCAAAGCTGTACTGGGCAGGTTTAGACTGGACATTAGAAAGCATTTCTTTACCAAGAGGGTGGCCAAGAACAGGAACAGGTTTCTTAGGTGGTCAATGTCCCAAGCCTAATAGTAAACACTAATGGTGGACAATACCCTTAACAACACGCTTTAACTTTTGGTCAGCCTTGTGGTGGTCAGGAAGTTGGACTAGATGATGATTGCAGGTTTGTTCCAACTGAAATATTCTATTCTTGTATTATCATTATCATCTTCAACTGCAAGAGAAATAGCACATAGCCTTACGTAAAG
This sequence comes from Indicator indicator, assembly GCF_027791375.1. NCBI lineage: Eukaryota > Metazoa > Chordata > Aves > Piciformes > Indicatoridae > Indicator > Indicator indicator. Next base: position 20,065,589 of record NC_072013.1, read on the forward strand.
TGTTTCTAGGGTTCCCTGGTGACAGGCATTGTGTCTACTACATAAAACAGTAGGACCCCCAGCACAAACTATCCCACACGGGCCTCTCATTCATCTTGTCCTTCCAAGTACTACTGTCAAATTTCTTAAAAGGCTTTCTGCATAATACAACTGTAACAATCATGTCACTTTTAAATACTGCTAAACAAACACTAACCAAGAACCAAACACGTAAACAGCTCGATATCTGAATTCCAAGTGTATTACAGTCTCATGGTTCTCCTTAGTTCTTGCCATCTCCTTCAATTTTTTCCATTATGTCACTTCATGAATCCATTCAGTAAGGCCCAAGGCTAGGGGTGCCACTTAATCCTCAGCCTGATACAGCCAAAGCAGAAACTCCTTTGAAATCCCTTGATATGAAGGACTTCATGTCTTCTGTTTAAGTGTAACATAGGAAAGATGCTTGTACCAACAAAGACATGACGAGTCAGTTCTGCCAATGGGAAACAGAGTCCATGTGATCTTTAAAATCAGTACATTTTTCCTTGGAACACAATTTAACTGTGTGCACTGATAGTCAGAGACATAAAAGATCGCTTATTAACCTGATGTGGTGCCAATGAGAATGCTCCTCTCTATCAGAGCTACCATCTTTACCTCAGTGTTGAGGTGAGGCCATTTTAGATAACTCAACACCCAGGCCTCACAATTCTGTGACTCATTTTTTTCTACTACAGGCAATACTCCCTTGTGATTCAATTTGCTAGCAAATCAAGGACGTAGCATGACAAGCAACAGATCATGCTACTTGGAGCCTACAAAGCAGCAAATCCAACAGCAGTGTCTTACACACAGCATGTTTACTGCTTGCCTTGCCTTCATCCAGTTGCAAGCCAGGATGTCACAAGGACCAATCAGGCTCTTCTCGGTGATGCCCAATAACAGGACAAGAGGCAATGGATGGAGGTTGAGGCATAGGGAGTTCCATGTAAACACAAGGAAAGGTTTTTTCACTGTGAGGGTGCTGGAACACTGGAACAGGCTGCCCAAAGGGATTATGGAGTCTCCTTCTCTGGAGGTATTCAAAACCCGTCTGGATGCGTTCCTGTGTGATCTGGTATAGGTGATTCTGCTCTGGCAGGTTGGTTGTACTAGATGATCTTTCAAGGGCCCTTCCAGCCCCTAACATTCTGCGATTCTGTGACCTGGAAGCAAGCCAGGAAGACAAGGACCGACCTAAAACTCCAGTTCTAGAGAAGAGCATGTACGAAGAGATCCTCACAAAAAGATCTCCACTTTAACTTAAAAAGATGGTATTTCCTGAAAACTCTCACTGTTATGCCCTAAACAGTCAAACGCTTAAGAATTAACAAGAAAAGTATTTTTTCAAACAAAGGAACAAAATTGTATTTAAAGCATTAACAATACTGCAGCTAGTCATGGAAGAACTGTTAAAAGAAAAATTGTACCATCCTAAATGCAAATGCCAGTATCAGCTACAGGCAATGAAATTATATTTCAGACCAAAACTTCAGCAAAATTCCAGGATGTGTACTTCAGGGCCTATCACTAATCAGTACCAGGATGAGTTTTGAAGTTTAAACACTGAGTTTCCAGTTTTTCTTGTGCTATTTCAGAGTAGTTTTTACTTAATATTTGCTGAAGGTAAAAATCTTATCAGCCAGTTGTTTGCAGAATGGACCCACATGATTAAAAAAGTCTCCGAACACCCAAGACATTACTGGCCATCAGCAAGCAGTAACTTAAGAGAGATTTACCTTGAAGAATACAAGTATTCCACTGCCTACATTCCAAGGACAGTGGGGAGGTTTTTAGTCAGACTGAAAGAAATATTTAGGAACCTGGTATTTATTCCTGTTGATCTCAGGTGCCTGAATACCTTTGTCTTCAAATTACTGTGCCAAGGAAAAAGCTCCCTTGGCAGTTATATCCTCTGTTAACATCTGTGGAACTCAAGAGTTTGTCCTGTTACCATGTAGCATTTTCTTTTCACATACCTGAACTGCCAGGATTCACACTTAGCCCACAATCCTTAAGTGAACACATACAATACAGTACCTAGAAAGGGACCCTTTTTAAGGACATGGTCGTACACCTGCATATATTGCAGAACAAATTTGCCAAGACAGGTCATAGATGTGCCACAAAACCCCATCTACAGTTGAAAAGTATTAACAGTTAAAACTAAACCAAACCAAACCCCCAGTATCTTACTATTACTACAAACAACGTGGAATTTGCCCTAACAGTCACATCAAGAAATACCTTACTCTGAGTCAGAATGAGTGTTCATCACTTTCTCTTGGGTTCAAGGGAATTCTGCTTATATGATAATGTGCAAATCTTGACACTGTTGGCCAGTTTTGTCAAAATAAAACAGATCTAAAGACACTAGCTGAGATCATAGCCCTTCTGTACTTGATGTACTTGTGCAAATATGTGCCTGGCAGAACAAAGAGAGGAGCTGTGCCCTGGAGATGCAGACATGTAAAAAACAAAGTGCTTTGTGATCAGCACAACTCAGGAAAATCAGATCTTTTACAAAACTATGTACCTTGGTTGATTAAATATTTACACTGAAGTGTACTGAGATTTTCTGTTTCCATGTTCAAAATGTGATGAGGTGTCAAATCAGTTATCTTCTTTGAAGCTATGAGGGAGATGCTAGTTCAGGGACATTCACCCAGAAAATCCTTTTCCTTTTCTCTTTACAACTTTCATTTTTTCTTTCATTTTTCCATTGCCAAATGGAAGCAGTAACATGACTACATCACTTGGTCACCAAACTAAAACTGGAGTAAACTGGCAAGTGTTTAACTCTAGACTTGTTTTCCCCTGTTGGTTTGTGTCTACAAAATTTGTGAGAACCTATTTACCTCAGAGCTGTTCTCCTTATGCGGCACTTGGTTCAAAGTGGGAAATGGAAATAAAATACTATATAAGAGACAAATACCAAGATGCATATGAGCACACATATTAAGGGATGGCATAAACCTTGTTCCCAAAAGAAACTATGCTAAAAGATGAAGGCTAGTTATCTTTTTGACGCTGCAATCCAGATGCTGGGTCTGGAGCAGTAGTAGTGTTGTTCTTCAAAGTCATGTGGATGCAGGTACAGCCACGTCCTGAGGCTGAGCATTCACAAGCATATACAGAGGTTTTCAACATGATTTGGGAGCCACAGACAACTGGAGGGGTTTAAAAAGAAAAGGAAAACTAGACACTCTTTTCAATGAGGTCAGTGCATGAAGGTCACACAAGGAGGGACACACCAGGAATGGACTTGGAGGCATAGTAAAAGTCTTGACCAGGATAGGATGTAAAATAGTAAAATACAAAGCTGAAGGAAAGGACTGAAACTATCAGAAGATGGAATACAAGAAGAGAGGCAGGCATCACAGTACCACACCCTGAATGGTAGCTAATTCTGCCTTCCTTGGTAATTTGAGAGGACTCTGGATCTGGTGATTCATGAAGAACAGCACTGGGTGTAAGGGAAAACTGTTTTTGTGGAGAACCCACTAGCGTTGTCAGACTTCACTTCCTGACAGCTAGTTTGTAGGGAACAATGCCTCATGACTCACCAAAAGATGTTTGCTTCTCAACCCACCACAAAGTCACCACCAGACTGACTGTGGCAAGTTACACTTCCTTGAGATCCAACTGGCTCACACACTTGGCAACCACAGAAGCTGTGCCAAGCTGATGTGCATTTCAACAACCCATAGATTTGATTAATTTTTAGAAAAAGAAGGAAAACACTTGAAGGCAACCTATCAGCTTTTAAAGTTTTGTTGCATTTTTAAAATTCTTTCCTCAGGAAACAACTGCTGTGTATAAAGATTTTCAAATGGCAAGCAGCATGCCAAGGGCTTAAAAGTAACATCCAAACATAGTAGCAAGGAGCTGGTAAGAGTACCGCTGTGACAGTCCTTTTCAATAATGATTTACTGTAGCCAGGCTTATATTTGAGGCAAAGAAGCCAGGCATCTTCCTCTGATGAACGTGCAGAGAAAGCAATGTCTTGCAACTGTCATTTTCACAATTAATCGTCATATAAATCTATATGATTTGAGTCTGTTAACCTATTTGAATAGACCCATTTCTAGGAATAAAATTTTCCTGGACAAAGACCTAAATTCATGCAGGTTGAACCAATATGGATTTGGAATAAAAGAGATGGCAGGAACAAGCATATGAGAAACCAAGACATTACTACACATTGGGTGAGGGTGTTTACATACAGAAGTCACACAGAATCTAAAAATGAGGGTAGCAGCTCTTATAATGGAAAAACTGGAAGACTTTCCAACAGTTTAAGAAGAAAAATGGAGACAAAATGAAGCTTACTTAAGGGGCATCAGAGCCAAGATGGGATATAGTTAATAGATTTGAAGGGGAGAGAACTGGGGAAGGAGACCAGAAACAAGGAGCCTGCAAACTGCAGTAGAGTCCTGGCAGTGAAGAAATTTGACAGTAATGCTGAGCCACCGACTTTGGCAAGAGCTTGACACCTGGGAAGGAGAAGTTGCAGAATGCAACTGAACGCTTCCACCAGACCGGTACTCATTCACAGATGCGGTTTTAAAAAGGAGTTTAAATAAAACGTTTTACCCGTTTAGCTTATATCGTTTAGGGAGGTTTGCAGGGAGCTCTCTCACACACTACCCTGGAAAGATACCTTGGCCAGGATAAGCCCTGCCTCCGCTCCAGCTCCGCGGCTCCGCTGTATCCGTTGCAACCGTTACACCGTGAGGCGGCACCACAAACGTGCGCGGCAGGAGAAGGCACCGGGGAGAACAGCTGGGGAACGAGCCATGGCGCAGCGGCTGCCAGGCAGGCGGCGGTCGAACCGAGCGGGGACCGAGCGCCCGCCCCCTTGGCGGCGTTTCACCCCGCCTCGCCGAACCCGGAGACAGAGGGGCGCGGGCCGGGGCTAAGGGGCAGCGCCCTGCAACAGGAGGCGGATCTGGGCGCCGGGCGGGCTGTCAGTGAGCCGAGCCTCCCTTACACTGCGCCGCCCTCGCTCCCCTGTAGGACGGGACGGGACAGAACAAGGCGCCGCAGTCCTAGGCAGTCGCCTCACTGTTATTCCTTCAACTGCCCCACAGCTCCCCAAGTACCAGCAACAAGGCTCCGGGCGGCGCCGAAGGCTCCTTCCCCCGGGCTGGCGTCCCACTCACCGCCGCAGCCCCCGTCACCGCTTCCCTCGTCGGCAGCCCCAGGGGCTGCGGTGCCTCTTCCCCCTCTTCCTCTTCCCCGCCCCCCCAGCCCTCACCCCGCACTGCGGCAGCTTACTCACTCGGGCGGTCATTCACCCTCAGCGGGGCCGCCCGGCACCGACCCCACCGCTTCAGGGGCTGAGTGGGGCAGCGCGGAGGACCCGCCCTCGCTGCCGCGGCCCGGCCCGGCCGTTGGTGTTATGTAACCCGGACTGCGGCCGGCGCCGCCGTCCCGCCCTGCGAGAGAAGCATGTGTGGGGGCACTGGCCGGCAGGCCCCGTCCCAGTCTGAAGCCGGGATCAGGCCGGCTTGGGCCGGCGGGGCAGCCCGGTGCGCTGTCCTTGCGCGGCAGCCAGCGGGTGGCCGTGGCCACAGGCACCAGGTGAGCACCGGCACTCGGCTATTTTTAGCAGAGTAAATACTCGAGAAGATGAAAAGCTGAGTTTGCCACAGTATCTCTTCCCGGAGGAGCTGGAGCTGTGAGAGTCACCAAACACCAGGACTTGGGAGACAAAACAGAGATGATCTTTAGATGTACAGTAGCCCCTGCGACCCATGCCAAATCGTGGGCGGGCAAGTTTCTTAATGGTTCTTCTGAATACCCAGAGAGCAGTAAGGCAGCCTGCATTTCAGCGGGTTTCTGTAAACGAAACAGCACCAGCCCATCGCAGTTAATACAAACAAGAATTCGCGTGGATGCATGGAGTGTTATAACTGACATTTTGAAAACAAACAACAAAACCAAAACCCAAAGAGACAAGAACTTATGGAAACAAAACCTGTTTCCACTGTAGTCTGACTCAGGTGAGTCTTTCCTCTGTAACCCATCCAAGCAAAAGCCTACAACGTATACCGAGGTTATTCTGGAAAAATCAGAAACAAAAGGAGCATCAGTAGTGGTGTGTCGCCAACCACGATACCGGTTTTGTAGCCCAATTAGAGAAGCCTGTCATCAACATCTTGTGCTCCATCTGGGCATCAGAATGTTAACAATCCCACGAAAGTCAGTGTGCTGAGCTAGAGGGAGGGAAGAGGAAAAGACCTTCTTCATATTTGAACAATAATATAAACAAACTAAATGAGCATGTGAAGAAGTTTGTCAGTATTTTGTAAGGCACAAACTCCTACTCGTTGGCAGAGGTTATATTGCTGCCCTCTGCTGCTGGGAACTTGCATGGTTCTTTTGCTAATGAACTGAAAACAGGTAATTTGTGATAGAGATCTTTGACCACATGTAACGGTACTGCTGCCATCAGCCTCGAGATACATAGTTCAGAATTGATGAGAGGGTGAGCTCGTGGAATCTTTGAGAAGCAGAGGACAACAGCTCCCCACTTTCTAAAGCCAGGTGAGGTAGGCTTGTCCCAAAACACAGTTCTTTGCCCAAGCGTGTGAAGACCAACCAACTTGTTTTCAGTTCTGTGCAGAAAAAGGATGCTAGGTGATAATTTGCAAAGCTAGCACAACTAATTACAGCTAAACAGCATATTTATTACTACTCAGGATACGTAAACACTCCTACTTGATAACCATGGGATGATTCGTTTGCCTCAATACATTGTATTTTGAGTGTACTGTGCATGCTTGGCAAGGTAGGGTTCTTTACTTGACAATAAGTAACTGAAATTCTGGAAATGTGATGTGATAATGAGCAAAGTTCACCTAAAGGACACCATAAGAACTGCTCAAGTTGTATCTCTGGGCACATGACCGGAGGACCTCTTTGTTCCTTTCTTCAAGGTCCGTTTGTTTCCTTTTCCTCACTGTTTCCTCACTTTGCTGCCTTCTGCAGAGCACTTCTGCCTGTTATCTCTTCCCAAACCTGGTCTTATAGAATGTGTCTTTTATTTTAATCTTTCACCTTTCATCAGGCTGGCCCACATCAATAGTGTTACTGGGCTGCAATCAGCAGTGGGAGCCTTCATGGCTCATTTTTTTCTCACAGCCAGATATTCAATGTGGTCTGCCACCCATATGACATCACAACCTTAATTGTAACAACTCTATTTAAATTGCTCCCAAACCATGACAAATCACCATCCCTCACCAGCAGTGGGAAAGGTAAATGGAAATTTTGTCAGAACTTAATGGTGAAGAGTATACTTTTACAGCTGGTTCTGACCTTGATGTTCCAAATGCCCAGAGTGGGTCATATAGTGGCACAGTTTGGGGCAAATATCATCTTTTAAGTTGTTGCTGTGAGGGAAACTGAGTGCTGTAATCTCCCTCTATTTGTAGACAAGTCTATCGTCTAACTTGCACCATTTATTCACTTGTATAGTTTTGACAAACTATTTACTTGGAGTAAAGTTATCACCAGTGTGTAAAACTGAATCTATGCCTGTGCAGCTGCTCTTGCCTCATAGTAATTCATAACTTTTTATCTCATAATGACCTCTGGGAGTGTGAGGAACTCAGTTCGACCCAAAAATTGCTTGTGCTAATTTCCTCTTCTGCATTCCCTATGTGGAGGCTTCCATGGTTTTGATTGTACTACCTCAGATAGCTTTGTACATGCTGAGTTAGAAAAACCACTGTACACAGACAAACAGCAGGCATTAAGTAAATGAGCATTCAGTTCATTATCCAAACAATATAAAGGTGCCCACACACCACACCTAAACAACAAAGGAGAGGTTAGAATGACTGCAGGCAGTGTGACAGGGTGGAGAAGCTTCTGAAAAGGAAAACACAGCACTCTATCTCTCTTTCCTTAAAAGAAATGAATATATTTTTAGAAGCAGTTGGCTCAGCCTCTAAACCAAACCATGAGTATTTGTCAGTGAATATAAAGCATTTTCAGACATTTCCTGTGATGAGCAGAATGCCCAAGAGACTGGGTGGAAAGCATAAAATACTGCAAAAGTAACAATTGTGTTGGCATGGTTTACTCAACAGGAGGACCTACACAATGTCTTTGGGGCAACAGAGAAGCACTTAAAATGCTGCAGGGTAGCTACTCTCTCATTAGTGCAACACACCCATTTATTCATGCTCATAACTGATGACAAACAAGTATTACAAGATATTAAGATGTTTCCCTTTATGTTTGCTTGGGTACAGCAGTGTAAAATTGTAATTCAAATAATGAGTCACACAGTCGTCTTGGGGTGGGAGGAACAGCATTTGTTGGCAGAGTATCATTTGTGTGCAGCTTACGAGTGACATATGTCTTTGGCATGACAGGTTTCAACACTGGGCTTCTCAGGTTTTTTTGTGTTGTTTTATAGCTACTCGAAGCTGCACACTGCTTGACAGAAAGCTTCTGTGGGTGGTGGTAAGAGTTGCTATAAGTAAAACTCCCTCTTCAGCTGGTAAGGAATGAGGAGCCATAAACTCTAAATGCTGATGTCAAAGCAGCCTGTCTTCAAGAGCACTAGGGGAAGGATCATGCACCAATGAACCAGGCTAACTTCCTGCCCTGTATTCATGCAGAGTTTAACACAGCACTTCACGTTCTCCCTGTCACCTATTTTGGAATTTACCTTTTTGTCTAATTCAGCTCCACATCCTGAGCACAGACTGACTGCTTCCACAGGAAAATGGAACCTTGTGCTACAGGATCAGTTCTGACACCACTGGCCCAAATACCTTTCTATAGTTAAACACTTCATATTATTGAAGTGGTAGACTCGGGTATTTTAACACTCCAAGGTGACTTGAGCTTTAAGCACAGATTCTACAAGACAAAGAGCGTGTTAGTTTGGTGCCACTATGTTTCCATGTAAACAGAAGAGAAGTGATAGTTCATGCCTCTTATTCATTAGCTTCTAAATTTAGAATACTGCCTCAAACTGGAACTTATCAAATAACACTTCTGTGATATTGGCTGACTGCAGCCAAATGAGTTTGCATGATGAAATACACGAAGTGTTAACAACATACATCAAATCAGCTGCCGTAAACCACCTACCCTTCTGAACATAGGAGCCTTTAGCACATAGGATATTTAAATCTGGACTTCCTACTCACAGTATCACTCCCAGAACTGCACTAAGAGCATGCAATTAAGAACAGAGGAAACTTGTTTCAATTTTTCTGTTAGGTTCAAGATACTGCTGAAGAAGCCTCATATCTCTGTAGCTTCTAAAATGGATAGAAGCAAGCCTGACAGTGAAAAGAAGCAAGGTTAGCAGACAAACCCCAACACAAGTCCACTGAATTAAGCCAGAGTTAAGCCACTATAAAGCAGCTGAGGCACTGCTCCATTTATTTACGAGCAAAACAGACTTCTTGCATCACACACACTAGACATGAGGATTTTTCATGTGAACACCACTTGCTTGAGTCAGACTCTATTAGTTGGAACATAATGCTAAAGGAACAGTTGACACTGATGATACTGGAGTCTTCCAGCTTTATGGAAACATTCATAAACAACATCCACCCTTCATGTTGCTGTCAAACAATTTTGGTCTCAAGAGCAAAGCAGCAGCTTCCTTTCCCAAGCATCATTATTTCTTCTGTTCCTTCTACGTGTTTCCTTTCTAGGTTCTTCCATGCTCTGCTCGTTTGTTTTCACGCTGGTGCCTACGCATCTTTAACAAGTCTGAAAGCTTTTCAAGACACAATACTCAATGACCAGAAGAGGGGCACCAGGGTGTTAGAAGTTGATAAAAGGTTATCAGACTGGAACTTTGGAGGTAGTATCACTTCACAGCTACCTAGGGATCCGCAGAACAATAGAACGAGATCACTGTATGTGTAACTACACTGGTGCTTTTAAAATACTGCTTCTGTGTGGGGAAAAAGTAAGACCATGTATCTGACTACCATGATAATTTTTGTATTAAAAACATGTTCTTCAAGCAAAATTGTCACAGAACAACTGACCACGGAACAAATCAAAAGCACAGATGGGTGAGGAGCAGAACCCCCCAAGACATCTAGGATGATATTCACTATCAGACTATGAAGTCCTACACTGTTAGCTCTTTGTGCAACCCCTCTCCCAAGGTGACTTGAGGGTTATTTTTTGCAATTTGTCTGTAACATTTAGGCATAGCAACGTCAACAGCTAGGCAGGAAATAAGAGTTTCTAATTTTTGCAACTCAAATGAAATATTGAATTTATTTGGTTTCTCTGAGAAATTTCCCCTATTTTGAGGGGGAATCTCACCTTCACAATACATTTGAAAGGACACTATTCTCCCTTCACCAGCTTTGTCACCTGTATTTGGATGGGCTCCAGCACCTCAATAATTGAACTCAGTATACAAGATGCAGCCTAACCAGTGTCAAGGACAGGGAGACAACCACCTCTCTAGTCCTGCTGGTGCCAGGCTGGATGAGGCTCTGGCCAGCCTGATCTAGTATGAGGTGTCCCTGCCCATGGCAGGGGGGTTGGAACTAGATGATATTTGTGGTCCCTTCCAACCCTGACTGATTCTATTTCTGAGGCAGGCCAGGATGCTGCTGGCCTTCTTGGCCACCTGGGCACACTGTTGGTTCACATTCATTAGGCTGTCAACCAGCACCCCCAGGTCCTTTGTGCCACATGTGCTGTTTGATAACACTGAAGGCGATCCACTTTGTAACTATCCCTGGCACCAAGGTGAGAATTAGAGGCCTGTGGTTCCCCAGATCCACCTTCCAGTCCTTCTTGTAGATAAGCATCACATTTGCCAACTGTCAGTCAACTAAGACCTGCTGATAAAATGATGGAAAATGGCTTGGCAAACTCTTCCACCAGCTCCCTCAGCATCCTTGGGTAGATCTCATCTGGCCCCATAGACTTGTGAGCATCTAGATGGAGTAGCAGATCACTGTTTTCTCTTGGATTATAGGGGCTTTATTCTGCTTCTTGCCTGTCTTCCAGTTCCCATAGCTGAATATCCTAAGAAAACTGGTGTGACTGTTAAAGATTGAGACAAACTATTAAGTACCACAGCCTTTTCTTCATCCTTTGCAGCAACACTTCCCCTCCCTCCCCACATCCAATAAAGGATGGAGATTTTGCTTGACCTTCCTTTTGTTGCTGATTTGTAAAACCAATTTTTCTCTTTTACAGCAGTGGCCAGATTAAGTTCTAGCCGGGCTTTCTCTCTGCATAATTTAAGGATATCCTTATACTTTTCCTGTGTTTCCTGTCTCTTTTTCCAAAGATTGTAAACTTTTTTTTGTGCCCTGACTCCCAGCAAAAGTTCCCTATTCAGCCAGGCCAGTCTTCTTCTGCATGGGCTCATCTTTGGACACATAAGGACTGCCCACTCCTGTACCTTTAAGATTTCCTTTTTGAAGAATGTCCAGCCTTCCTGGATTCCTTTACCCTTCCAGACTGCCTCCCAAAGGACTCTCTTGACCAGGCTCCTAAACAGGCCAAAGACTTCCCTCCAGAAGTCTCAGGTGGCAATTCTGCTGAACCCCCTCCCCCCTATTAGTCCAAGATGTGTGAAAAACTCTTGAACTTTTAATTGGAGAAATCTATTACAGTTGAAACTCATGTGATGACACATATTTAGTACTGTCTTCTGCCACACAGGACATCAAATGGCCAGCGCTGAAACTGAGGCAAGTTATTGTAGCATAGGATACGTTTCTTAAAACGACAAATACCTTAGTGGGTTTTTTTGTTTGGTGGTTTTTGTTCTTAAGTTATATATGGAATAGCTAATGGAATTAAAGTGCTGATCAAGAGCTGGTGTAATCGTTCCCAGAGGCAAAAAGCAGTCAGTTACTATAGCTTGCCATTTTAACGGAGTAACTCGGGGATCCAGAGCCACCTTGTGGACAGTGAATACACATCAATCGGAGTTTCAGCACAACTGTACATTCTTAAAATGAGCTAAGCCAGTAAAATCACTTCTGTCATCACAGCTGCACCCAGAGTATGCCAGTAGAACTTAAACGGGGGCACAAACGTCTTTCTTACAGGCAGAGAGTGCCCTAGGACTTTCCTACAGTTACAAAGGACCAGAAAACACTTTCAGTACTTTGAAGTAAATTACAATTCATATGAAATATCATCCTGTTTCTACAACACTGGTCAAATGTGAGTGGATGTGAAGCAAACAACAGGTCATGTGTCCTGTTATAATCCCAGTCTCTTGCTCTCTGTGGCTCAAGACTTGATCCACTAACAGTATCTTGTATTTAAGCAGATCAGTCTTTTTTTCAGGCCTATGAAAGATTCATGGCATTCTTAACTCCTGTTAAGAACCTCTGTTCTCATCAGAGGTAACGTTTCTCAGCTCTGCATATAAATTAAATGTTTTACAAAATTATGCTTCCCTTGCAATACTGAAAGACTCAAGCACCACAAATAAGGAACAAAGGTTTAACACAAGCAACAGTTGCAGGAAGCTTGCTTATCCCAAAGAGTAATCCTACTACTTTATCACAAAGACGATATTACATGTCCTTGCTCCAGGACAGCTTCATAATTCACAACGCAAAGTGCAACTACGAAGAGATGTAAACTGAGATCAGTATCATTAAGAAGCAAGCTTGAAGTCTGCAGTGTCATTTAAAGGTCCACATTCAAATTTGAACTTGATCTTCGATTCCATTTTTATAATGTGGGGCTCAGGCATTGTTCCTTTCGTTATAAGCACATCCTCTGTCTGCCAAAGACATCCTTACATGAACTAAGCTGAAAAACTACTTTGGATCAATTACATCGCCCATCAGTTAAAATGGCTTTGGTCACTTCATACATATTCTTCCCCTCTGATTTATGAAATGGATGGTTCTATTTTAAAACTAATGCAAACATCCTCTTGAAAATAAATCTATAAACGTTATTTTAAATACCCATCAAGTTCAGAAAAACTTACTTATATGCCTTCAGGTAGACCAAAACAGGAAATCTGAACTGTGCTTATTTCCCGTGGGACTCGAGTTCCTCTAACCATAAAATTCCCCTAGTGCTTATACATTTCTGCTGCTTGTTGTACTTTTTCAAACTACCATATCTTCAAAATAACCAGGAACTTTTCACAGGTGTTTCTTCAGTGTTCTCAATTTAGGCAATCCACACAAATTGTAATAATTTTAATGAAGATATGTTGGTGATGCCAGATGTTGCCTTGTTGGTATGCTGAAAGTTTTTAACTGCCATGCAGAACAGCTGGAGCTCCAAACATCCCACTAAAAAGCTTCAAGAGACTAAGTAGAACACAGCTGTTAAGGCATAAGAAGGAATTTTGCTTCCAGGTACTTGTCAGAAAGACATACAGATATCTGACTTGGACACGAAAAGGTGTCCTGTTCAGATAAGCTGAAATCAGACTTTTCTTCTGACATTTCTCACTGGCCCTCCACTTTGTACAAACCAAGACAAAACCCATTTCTTAGACATGTACCTTCTTGTACATTATATAAGAACCTCAGACCACAAGTAGTGATTCTGTTCTGCAGCAGAATGCCTGCACGTAACCTAATCTGTGACTACCTATGAGCACTGGAGCTCTGCAATTTGAATACTAGGACTTTCACTATTGTTTCTAAAAAGATATGTTAAGTCTTCTAACAGGACCATCAGCAAAATGTCAGTAGCCTTATGGGAGTTGCCTTAGTATTTCTTCTGCCCAGATGATTTAAATCATGATCTGCAAAATACAAGAAGTTTTACTTAGACTGACAGAAGACTGGACCAGATAATAAAGTTATCTCTTTGTTTCTAGAGAGTACATGGGCTTTATGTTCTGAATCTTATCAGCAAGGAAAAGTGTTTATCTGCTAATAGAGTGCTGCATATTGCATAATCCAAAAGCATTACACAATACTAAGTATTTTATTAAAAAGCATTCTGTTAAGCTTAACAGCATCTCACAGGCCTATCTTACAAAACTATAAATCCAGGTATTTTTATTTAACCCAGTATACAGACTTCAGTGAAACTAACATTTGTAGCAGTTTTTCAGTGTTCAGCAGATGTCACTGTATCTGCTAAACAATATCGGACTGCAGAATTGCTCTTACTGTTGGTAGATCAATAATGACATGGGATAAGTCATTATCTCCGCGGCAACAGAATTATAACTGTTAGAGGAATATTGCGCATGTTGCTGCTGCATCTCTTACAGACATGTCTCGGCTTCCTCACACAGATGCTCTCTCTGCAAGCCTGGTATGCCCAGAGTACTACCAACCAAGGGCATCTCTTGGACTACAGAGGATAAAACTACAACTGTGTAAAGAGCATATCCTCACATGGGCTTTTCCACACTTTGGTTTGACGTCCTTATTTCACTTATAATTTCTAATGAACAATATCCTTGTAGAAATAGCGAGAATGAAATTCAGAAAAGTGAACACTACAAAATCCCATTTATAGCTCTTTAATTTTTTTCTTTAAAGCTACATAGTTGCATTTAAGAATAGAAGTATCTCTTTCTTGATTGACTCAATTTACATTTAAATTCCCCTCTTCCTCCCTGGCATCTTAAAAGCTGCAGAAGTGTTTCTGCTAGATTGAAAAAAGCTAGACCACTTGGACTACCACACTTAATGCTTGTTAAACCTCTGTCTTTGTATATTTTGCCAGTTCAGCAAATGGAAAAACATATTTTTGCTTTGCAGAACTGATTATTTATCATGAAATGGCTACTGTTTTTCTTGTCATATTGCAATACCACAGAAAACTTTGTGTCTTCCTCAGCATGTTTGTGTCTTCCTCAGCATGTCTGTTTTGTTGAAAACAACACGCTGATTACATATACTTTAAAATAGCGCAACAACACTTTCATTTATTCACAAGATATTCACGTGGGATGATGAACTGCAAGTTTGCCACAATTTCCTTTGAAATGTGGTCTAATTAAATAAAAGGCATCGTAATCAATGCCTGCAGGTGGTTTCATAGAAAATAAAAAACCAAGTTGCTACTCAAGCATTTGCTGGATTAAGAACTAGCAAACAGTCTTCTGAATGCTGAAGACAAGCTGATCTTGTTTGTAAAGCTCTCACATACGTGCAATTGTGTGGAAAAAAAATAAACCTTTTTCTTAAAAATGCAAGCAATACAAATTGCCATTAATATACCAAGACTCCAGATGCCAGAACTGTAATTAAAACTCAGAAATACATCTTATTTGTGAAAGACTGTCGTTTAATACAGAGGAAAACTTTTAAAACGTTTTCTTCTACTTACAGGATGGACTTGGCTGCCATAAGAGACATTTACGCTTTTCTCCAAGTTCCTAGAAAGAATCCAGCGCCTGCCCAGGAGCTCAGTTGGCTGCACACACAGCCGTTTCCAGGACTTGCTCCAAAATCAGCGCTGCTCTGGCTGACGCTGGGCAGTTCTGGACGTCTTTCAGCACCAACTGAATCAACCCTTTCGCACAGGCAATCAGCCAGCCTTAGTCTTGCTCACACCTCTCCACCTCGCAGTCACCCCTGCCAGTTGTTCCAGTGATGAATCGGGCTGTGCAAAGCTACCGGTTACGCGGGTCTCCCCTCCTAGCATTAAAGCAAAGTATGCAAAGAACTGCACTCCTCAGTGATTAACCGTCTGCTTCATTCCACTATAATTAAATACACCAAACCCGAGTAACTGAATGCAAGCAGGTCACTAAACACAGTTAAAGCTACCAAGGAGAGAGACCCATCCAGTACTTCGTCAACTGCCCACATAACGCCTCCGCTGCCTCCCCTGTCCGCCTACGGTGAAAAAACGGCGCCAACTCAACAGCGTGGTCCTTCTGAAGGCACTTCCACCGCTGCAACTCACACACATTTAGGTGCTTCATCACCGCAGTTTCTCCCTGTGCAGACAGCCGACACTCCAGAGCAGCCCCACTCTCCCATTATTTCATTTAGCTTTTAAACAGTTTTACCTCCCAGGTCGCGTCCTCAGCCCCAGGAAGCTCCACCACAACCTACACCACCAGAAGACCCGCGGGATAAAACCCGAACCCCGCTCTGGGGAGAGGCAGCGTAGGTACAGCCCCCAGCTTCACCGAAGACCCCTATCGCACCACCCTCGCCGCTCCACAAAGCGCCCGGACCCTGCAGGGGTCAGCAGGCCCGAAGGGAGCAGCCGACCACCGCGACACCCACCCAGTGGGTCTCCCTGCCATACTGCACTCCCTTCTCCGCCGCGCCACTCGGCCTGCACCCTAGACGCCCGGCAGAGACAGCAGTAGTGGGAAAGGGAGGCGTGCGGCAGGGCCGCGAGCAGCAGAACCATCCTTTCAACTGCCCGTTAGGCTGAAGGCAGCCGAAGCACGTTGAGCGCCGCTGAAAACCCGGAAGCGGAAGAGACTACACGCTAATCACGCGCCCCCGGGGCGTCTCGAGAACACCCAGAGAAGCCTGACCAATCGCGGCCGTGGAGCGGGCGGGGATTAACCAAAACACACGACATCGATAGGTGCTCCTCCTAAAGCAACTGCAGGGGAGGAGGGCACAGTATCCTCAGGGTTGCTGGGTGAGACAGGCTACTGGCTGTCGCCACTGATTGGCAAGTGACTAAGCCTATGTGGAGGAGAAACTCCGCCGTGACCTTTCTTGCTTTCTGCCAATAGGTGGTGAGCACCGGCTTGTTGCCGGCGGAGCGCGGTGAAGGCCAGAAGTGGGCAATCGGGGCAGCATGAGCCGTGTTGTGTGGGCGGCCTGGCGGTGGGGCAGTGCTGTCGCGCGGGGCCCAGCCGGGCGGCCGCTGAGCCAGGCAGCCACCGGCGGTGCCGAGGGTGGCGGTGCTGAAGGTAGCGGCGGCGGCTCAGGGTCGCGGGAGGCGGTGGAGCGGCTGGTGCGGGCGCACCCGGTGGTGGTGTTCATGAAGGGCAGCCCGGAGCAGCCCCTCTGCGGCTTCAGCAACGCCGTAGTGCAGATCCTGCGCCTGCATGGTGTGGAGGACTACAATGCCCACGACGTCCTACAGGACCCCGACCTCCGCCAAGGTCAGCGGTCGGACCGGGGCCGGGGCTAGGGCCGGCGCGGTGGCCGTCGGGGGTCACCTTTGGGCGCCACCTCCTCCGCGGCTGGAGTTTGCCAAACCCGTCCCGGGTCTCTCTGAAACGCCGCTATTACTGGGCAGAGCCAGAACCCCGAAGTCCCTATTTCCCTGTCGGAAGGTTTCCCGGCCCGCGGGAGGCTCCGATATGTGTAACCCTGCCGGGAGGCCAGACCTGCCTTAATGCCTCTTGCCTTCTGGAGAGTCGTCGCCCCCTGCTCTGAGCTCAGTGTGGCAGCCCCCGTTCACTTGTCACTGATGGAACTTGCTTTTGCTCGCTTTCTTGAGGTTTTTGGTAATGTTTTATAAGCAGGCCTAGTTCCGGGGTTTGAGGGGATTGTGAAATTCAGAGCGTGTCGCAGAGATGGTTACTTGTTCTCGATGTCGCATTTTGCGTTCTGGAACCCTTACTGTATCCAGGAGTGTTTTGGTCATCTGCAGAAAGCAGTTAGCTTACGGGGTAGCTCTTGTAGAGCAGGCTTTTTGTGCCATGCTGCCTTGCCTAAATTAATAGGTACAAAGCTGTATTAAAAAGCCCTTAAAATACTTAGTTATCTAGTCAAGATGTTCTTCGTGTTTTTCTCCCATGTAACAGGAACATGTCTGGGAGCACAGCAGATGTTTTCTCCACATGACTTCTGGCTTGTGCTAAGTGATCTGAGAGGTTATTGCCCTCCTGGCTATACCTGATCTTTAAATTGAAATTAGTGGTTTGATTCAAACTGCTTGCCTAAGTCATGCTTAATGCAGAACAGAGCATGTGCTTGCACAGTATCTTGCTGGATCTCTGGTGCTTAAGAAAGTTGTTCTGTTTCCTTCCATGCATTAGCTTTGGCACTTGTTTGACTGCACAGAGACCCAGCTTCGTTTATTAACTGTATCACTGGGGGTGTGAATGGAGCTAGCTTATTGTACTGTGGAGATGAGCGTCAGAGTCAGCAGCAGAGATAGAGCCTTGAAGAGATGAGGAATGACACCATCAATTTCAAGGTCAAGGGGCTGTCCTATTTCTTCAACTATATTACCTGCTGCACCCTAAAAAGCCAGTATGTGCCTTCTTCTGTGGATGGCAGTTTTTGACAGAGCAGAGGGCAGGGCTGCTGGAAGCTGTAGTTCTATAGGAACTGTGATTCAGCTGGGGCTGCCTGAAGGCCCCTCTTAGTCTCCTCCTGGAGCTGGCCGCAGATGATGAGAAGTTGGTATGCAGCATGTGATACTTTTCTAAGTCCTCTTGGTGAATGTAATCTGCACTCCTTGCATGTGGGTTTAGTAAGGGGATGCTCAGACTTTACATATGGAAATATCCAATACCGCTGTTCAACTATGGTGGTTCAGGCATGCTTGAAGTGCTGGCTGGTTTCAGCTGTGAAACCAAACCAACTGCCTCTCTACTTGCCTCTTCACGTAAAAGCACACTCAGATCTGTGAAACTAAATAGTTGTGGGTACTTCATGGGATTTATCTGAACCTGAGCTGAGGGTATGCTTCCTGACAAAAATCCTTCCTTATTAAAGCTGGTTTAGGAGACCTTGACACTCTCTTGGACACCATGGCTATTTAAGTTTCTCTAAATTGGCAGTGCAGAGAGGTGGGCAGGACATCCCTTGGGGTGTCTACTGCCAAAGGCTGGAGCAGGTTAACTTGCTTTAACACTACTGAAATACTATCAGTAACTGCTCTGCAAAGCTAGGCGTTGGTTAACCATTTCAGGAGGTGTTCGGTTAGTAATGTCATTGAGCCTCAGGCATGAAGGCATTTAAAGCAGCTTGTCCCACACAGGAAATGTGGCATACAGAGCAGCTTAGCTTGATTGTGTTCATATTTTTATCTGAAGTTGGATAGGCCCTTGAAAGTATTATTAGCACTTGTGTCCTTGAAGAAAATATTTCTAAGAGAGTAACTGATGTAAATACTACCATGGAATGCCTATTTGCAATAGGTTTATTATTGTAGAATCATTTGAGTTGGAAAAGACCTTTGAGTCCAACCATTTTGCAAAGCCTTTGGTTCTCAATTGATATATAGTAGTATCTTAACAAAAAACACGCCCTATTTTTTATCTGCAGTGGCTCCTTTGAGTAGGATTATCCTTAAGTATTCCTTACCATTGGTACTCAGTTTTTCATTGCAACTGTTGTGGGTGAAGAGACTTTTAGGACAGACCCCTTTTGAGTATCCAAAGGACAAGGAGTGCTTAAGTACTGTTAAACACAAGTTCATATCAAAATTCAGTAAACAATTGACAGATTGTAGTGAAATGCTAAGGAAGAAGTTACAGATGCTAATATTGGAAGTTAGATCATTATGGGCTCTCTTTGGCCTTGATTTATAGGCTAAACTTGCTGGTTTTGACTTTTGAAACATTGGTTATCCATGCACAATATCATAAGCCAAAATAACATTTCTTAGCTCATGTACTTCATGGTTAGGAACACTTGGTCACATTTTTCTTTTCTATCTGCTTGTTGCTTCAGTGGATTTTTTTAAACACACTAGTATTTGTATAAGAGCAATTATTAGCTCTTTTTCTTCTTTCACTCATTAAAATCATAATCCCAATGTGTATTTATGCACTTAGGCATACTTATTAAAAAATAACTTGTTTTAAGTTCCACTAAAGTAAACATAATTTACTTATGTGTTTGTTTTTTTTTTTTAACCTTAAATATTTTGGGTTTTACCTTTAAAGTCTTTAGAGGTAAAAATATTTTCTAAGGGGAAAGCAAATTTCCTGGTGTTTTCTGCTAAACGGGTCTAATATTTGCTGTTAGCTTAAATTTGCTATATGGGCTTTTACACCTTTGATTGAAAAATTCTAGGTATTGCATATTGGAAATGTATAAAATGTGGAATTAAAAACTTGATATCTAAGCAAGTGCTGATGAGCTTGGTGTAAGAGCATACAGATGTGGAATTTTTTGTGCTACAGGAATAATGGCTTTATGAGAAGGCCATTTAAAAAGTGGCAAATTAGATATAATGACTTAATCTGTATCCAACTACTACAAGTTGGAATTCAGTTTATACCAGCCAATCAGTTAATATTTTTGAATGGTCTTACATTTGTCTTTGATGAAGTATAGTTTTGCACTATAATTCTAGACTTCATAATAGTGTGTTAAGCTCTTTTTTGTTTAATGACTACTTTCAAAGAGACTTCAGCCTTTGTGCCCCTCCCAAGGGCTGTAAGGTCTGGCAATGAAAGATAAAGCAATTTGAAATGCATAAGGCTTCTGGAAGGGTGAATGTATCTTGCAATTGAAATTACAGTAGTAAGTATAACTATATCAATTTGGTAAGAACATAAAATATTTTCAAGTCCCTTTGGGATATATAAAGGATAACTGAACATAAACAGTTTTTAATATTTTTAATACTTCATATTTCTTTAGTTGATTAAAAAATAATATTGTTTCCTGGGAGGGAAAAGAGATGCTACACTTTCTGAGCTCCCGTTTGAAGTCAGTATAGAAGCCAACTCCCTATCTTTCAACCCACACCTTTGAGTTGAAGTGAGAAGCAAACCTAATGTAGTTTTTCTTGGTAATGTTTTTGCTATATAGATAATTTATTGTCTCAGTGGGAAAGAAATGAAATGTCAGTCACATGGAAGCAATGAGTTCAGTTTAAAATAGCATTCTGTTTGGAGAGGGGAGAAAACCTTTAATACTTTTTTTTTTTTCTTATGCAGGAATAAAGAACTACTCTAACTGGCCTACCATACCACAAGTATATCTCAATGGTGAATTTGTTGGTGGCTGTGATATACTCCTCCAGATGCATCAGAATGGAGATCTCGTGGAAGAGCTGAAAAAGCTAGGAATTCGTTCAGCACTTCTGGATGCAGAAAAAGACCAAGACAAAAAGTAAAATGAGGGTTATGCTATGACAGAAGTAAAGCAGATCTTCAATAAAAACTTGTTACCAGTAAAGCCTTACATACTTTAGCTCAAAGAAGGCATCTTTTTGTACTGACACTAAGATTTATCTATGAATGTGTCATGGTAGATGTAGTGATCTTGACATTTTGATTTATGGATATTGTGAAAATTTGAGTATAACCACTGCACTGTAAAGCATACATTTGTGGAAATTGATGTTTTAAAAAAGAAAAAGTTCACTTGTAAAAGCATTCCCTTCTTGATTGAGGTGGGAGTAAATCAAAGGAACTAATGATATTTTTATGGATTTTGAGTGTGTGTTACTCTGGTTTTTGATACATGAACCTACACAAACAGTAACTGCATTCCCTTACTCCTTTCAAAAACAAAGTGTTAGTGCATCGTAACTCTTAGTGATAAGACTTTCTGAGAGCCTGTAAAACTTCTGTAATCACATATGATATAGGAGAAGAGTAGTTTTCAAACAAGGAAAAAGATTGTATGAGTGCATGAAATATACTTTTATTCCAAAGGATAAAAATAAAGAGACTTGTACAAATACGTATATAATAGTGGTCATTACTTTGTAACTTTATGATGGCTTTTAAAAGATTGCTAAGAATTGTGCCTAAAGATTTTATAAAACATTTTCTACCTCTTGCAAAGCAGCTTTTTCCCCTGCTTATATACTTTGTGTATCAGAGTTCTGTGGTACTGATAAAATGTGGGGATTGTTTGAAGCTTCAGTATTCTAGCTTGAATACTGTAATCTTGTAGTATTTGCTAGTTACTATGTTAATCTTTTTATATTTGTTTCATTTCCAAGTATTTTTGTCTTATTGCTGTCCTCTGAAGACTATGGTTGTCAAACATCGGATTTACGGATGAAATGTTTCATGTAGATGAGTGCAGTAGAGTGGCTACTGAGTACCTAAGTATTTCTTTGTGGAAAGTCTCTGATGTCTTTAATACCTATCTATCCACATTTCTCTAAGTGAAAACAAAATATATTAACCAGTGCAGCTTCAGCTGTAGAGAAATACTGCTAAGGCTAAAAGCTAACCAAGCTGTTCTGAATGCATTGTGCTTTTTATTAGTATAAACCAGTTTGCATGTGAATTAAGCTAATGATTGGAAATAAACTGTATTTTATATTTGATTGAAGTTGACTATTTGATTGTCTACAGTAGTTCGTCTTATTTTAAATGACAAGTGAAACTGATACTACTTTCAATTTAAAACAAGATGTTTTGCACTGTGTAGGATAGCAAACATGTTTTAGAGATGAAAAGAATTTTGAATGGCCAGTGGAAGTCAGGACTAGAACTTGTAGATGAGGGATTTGATGCAACTTCTAGTTCTAAATCTCAACAAGCTGTCCAGTGGAGGACCTATACTGGTACATTCTTCACAGAATTTGCAAATGGCTTAGTGTAAGCTTACTGTATAGTTTTAATGCAACCAGTATAGCCAGGATTAAATACAGTGTGTGTATCTCAATGAATCCACTTGTTCATGACATCTGCCCAGTACCAGTAGAGGCAACTGAATGACCACTGAAAACAACTAAGTTATACTCAGAACCAGTCCCTTTTGGCTGTTAGGCATGTAGATATGTGTGCAAGAATTTTTTGTCCATATACAAACTCACATAGATGAGTAAGTCTAAACGAAGTTTAGTTCTTAGCATTTCAGCACTAACATTCTTTGAATTAAAATTAAAACTTTCATATGGCTCATTTTTTCCTGGGTACTTTTTGTCATTCTAAATGTTGAGAAGTTAAACTCAGAACTCTGGTTATTTGTGTCAAAAGACCTATAAGAATATATTATCCTGGGTTTTGCTAGTATGGGGTTAATGTTCTTCATAAGAAGCAGGAAAGGGTAGCCCAGGGTAGCCAGCTGAGCCAACAATGCAGTGTTCCATACCATAAACACCATGCCTTCTGTAGAAGAGGGAGCTGGCATAGGCAGTAAAACTTAGGCTGAGTTGGGTGAGCGTATTGTGTTTTGTATCACTTGTTTTATGCATTACTTTTTTTCCTGTTGCTCATTTGTTCTTTAGATTGTTCTATTAAACTCACCTTATGTCAATGCACAGGGATTTGCATTCTACTCCTAATTTCTTGTGGCCATCCTGCTGGGGTGGGAAGTGGGTAGTTGTGTGAGCAGCTGTGTGGGCTTGGCTACAGCTGGACCTAAAACCATGACGTGGATGTAAACAGTAAACAAGGTAATGAAGAAAATTAGATTATTTTCTGCATCAATGGTAAACTCTTTATTAAATACATTTATTGAAAACAAAACTCCAAATCTGTGTTTCATAGAGCTCTTGTTTATTCTTCTGCAAAAGTTGAATATTTTTCAGTACTATCTGCTAGTAGTTTAATAGAAAGGTAACTTCAGCATTGTCAGGTCTTACTTTTCTTATAAACAGAAAAATACTTCTCCAGCATGAATTCCTACTTGTACCAAAGCTATGAAGCTGCTTTCTCTGCATTCTTCCCCTTAGACTTAATTGTTTTTAAGTACTTGATTAAAATTTTGCATAACACATATAGTGGTGTTTATATCGTTCCTTTGCCTGATTGGAAGATGTAGAATGAATGTTTTCCAAACTGGAAACCATTATTTGCATTTTGGTGTGAAGATGCCTTTGTTACTGCTGCTGTGATAAAAGGCTGAGCTGTCTGGACTAACCTATACACCAAATCATAAATTAAGCTAATCCTTTGCATCTTCAAACACTTTTCCCCGCTTAAATATAAAGCAACGTGAGGTGGCTTGTTTTAAGCAGATGAGATTGCTCATAGTCCCAAAACTGTCCTAAACCTTCACCTAAGAAGAAGAAGGGTTTCTTTGCTCTTGAACTGGTCCTGGTAGGGAGAAGAAGGAAGCAAGTTACAAACAGTTGTTATTGTGCTGCTAGTTTCGATGTGGGAGAATTTGAGTCCATTAAACCAAAAGTTGTTTCCCTGAGTAAACAAGCTGTTACTAATGACCTTTTCCTTTTTTTAATTTTGTTAGCTCAATATTCCCCACTGCTTGTCTGTTCTGAAAAGCAAGACGTTTATATGCTCTGAAATACCTGAAGAGCTTTTGTTTGGGTCTCATGAAATCGAGGTTTATTATCATGTATTGACTGAGTTCTATGATTCTTTTTAAAAAGTGTGCCTATCCTGACATATCTCTTAGAAAAAAAACAGGTTTTAGTTACACAGAAAATAGGACTGAAGTAGGTAAGTGGAAAAAGGTTTTGTTTTCAACTATTTTGATTTTTTTTTTCTTTCCAAAGTATACAGCAAACTTCATGTTTTATGTTCAGGTTTTAAATGATTTAAGCTAAAGTAAAAGCAAGAAACCTCAGTATTAGCACAGAATTTGTGTTGTTTCCTGGTCAGGGGAATATCAGAATATTTTCCAGGTCATGTGTAGCTATTGTGTAGTTTGGGGTTTTGTTTGTTTTCTTTGTTGTTTTGGTTTTGTTGTTTTAATAAGATTATTCTTTCAGAAGCTTCTCTGTGTTCTTATACTAAAATGATCATACAATGGCTTAGGTTGGAAGGAATCTTAGAGATATCTACTCGACCCTCCCTACTATGGATAGGAATGCTTTTCAACTAGACTTGGCTGCTCAAGGCCTCATCCAACCTGGCCTTGAACACCCCTAGGGAGGAGACGTCCACAGTCACCCTGGGCAGCCTATTCCAGAGTTTCACCACCCT
This sequence comes from Indicator indicator, assembly GCF_027791375.1. Taxonomy (NCBI): domain Eukaryota; kingdom Metazoa; phylum Chordata; class Aves; order Piciformes; family Indicatoridae; genus Indicator; species Indicator indicator. The sequence continues at coordinate 20,090,319 of NC_072013.1, forward strand.
TGTACTGAAGAACTTCTTCCTAAGATCCAGTCTAAACCTACTCTCCCTAAGTTTAAAACCATTCCCTCTTGACCTATCACTACACACCCTCATGAAAAGTCCTTCAGCTTTCCTGTAGGAGCCCTTCAGGTATTCAAAGGCAACTGTAAGGTACCCCTGAGTTTTCTCCCCATTTGTCTCAGTCTATTCTCATAGCAGAGGCATTCCAGCATTGGATCATCTTTGTGGACCTCCTCTGGAATTGCTCCAACAGCTCTGTATCCTTCTTATGATGGGGACACCACAACTGGATGCAGTATGCAAGGTGGGACCTCACAACAGCAGAGTAAAGGGGAAGAATCACCTCTGACCTGCTGGCACACTCCTCTCGATGCAGCCTAGGATATGATATACCTTCTGGGCTGCATGAGCACACTGCAGGCTCATGTCAAGCTTATCAATCTTTACACCCAAGCCTCTTTTTTCAGAGCCACCCTCAGCCCACTCTGCACACAGCCTGTATTTGTGCCTGGGATTGGTGCAACTCAAATGCAGGACCCTGCAACAGTAGAATAATCTTATATATCCCCATTGATTTAAGAGTGAGAGAAGAGATTCTGATTTATAAATTCATTGCCCAGTTTTTTTGAACATGCCTTGTTTCCCCTGGAAGTTATAAGTAGACCAGGAGCAAAGGCGTTTTTAGTTAGAAAGAGCATCATACTGTATAAAATCCATGGTAGTCCTAGGATGTGTCTGAGAAGAACATACAATGCTGTATATAATCAACAAGCATTCGTATCTTCATGGTTTCAAAGATCATTTCTCAATCAGACAGCACAAATGCTTGCAGGACAGCAGGCTGCTGGCTTGTGCTCCCTTCTCAAGAAGAGAGAACCTTTTGAGGGTGACTTTTGTTCTCATGATTTTAATGATTTAAGACCTTTTGAATCAGACTAAATAGACTTACTTAGGATGGAGGGAATCACTAGGAACTTCTCTCTAGCTGTAGAAATTTACACAATAATTTCCTTGTTTACCTGAAATATGCACAGGCAGTTACAGTTTGTAAGGAGGTAAGAAGAATCCAAGGGTCAAGTTCATCATTAATTTTCAAACAGCTCTGCCAGTTAAAGAAGTTAATTCTAACAAACAACAAAGTTGTTTTTTTTTTTAAGTAAGTTGCATTGTCTTAGTTTAAAGTGGACGGAGCTCTTTTACCTCTCCCCAAAGCAGTAAAAGAAAAACGCTCCACAAGGGATTGGAAAGAGTTGGAAATTTAAATGGAAGTACTATTCACAACTGAATACAACAGTACAAAACCATGCAAAATACAGAAATCCATAGTCAGCCTTGGCCTAGTTCTCCAGTCTGGGCTTACCACAGAACATCATTAGGCCAAAGCTTTCCACAACCTCCCCCCAAACCAGGCCACATTGTGCAGCCAGAAAATCAGCTTGCCCGCACCAAGCCCTACACTCCTGCAAACCTGAGAGATAAGAGCCCATGTGTGCTGGGAGAAGAGAGGGAGGAAAAAGGCAGAATTGCCTCTGCAGTCAGTTTACGTACAAGATAAAGATGCAATATTATGGGATGGAATAACATAATTTCCAGTGCTATCCCCCTTGGGACGGATGGACTCTCCAGTCCCCCGGGCAGGACCTCTCTATGGTTGGACAGCTATTCCTTAACCCACAACGTGCATCTACTCTACATGAAAAGCCATGAGACCTCTCCTGCACATACACTGAGATGCTGGCATGTATGTCTGTGGTTTTGCAGTGCGGTGGGTTGAAAATCCACCCCCCCCAACATTAACTGTGCCAGACCAGCCCAGTTGGAAGCAAATGAAAGCTGTATTTACAGGCCAAACTACAATCTACAATGGAATGCAATGAATATGTACCAAATATACAACAGTTACAACATTTACAGCTTCTCCACCCCACCCCCACCTCCCCATTGCCCCCCTGTACAAAAGGGACAAGAGAAATGTTAGACTTAGCCAAAACAATGCAGCCAAGGTGAAACAGAAACAAGCAGAAGCACAAAGTTGGTATCTCCCAGAGTGAAGAGGCGAGAAGAAAGAGAGATTGTTTTGGGAACCAAATCTTATGGTAGATATCTCTCCACTGGGATTGTTTAGAATTATCTTTATTTTCCTTTTTATACTCAATAGTGATTTATTTACATTTTGCTACTTTCTGTCAAGATCTGTGAAAAATTTTAAAGGCATAGCCTAAAACTATCACCTGCAGTTAGATGTTATCCCTTCTGAAGTAAAGCTTGCACAGAGGGCTGGCTTAGCATCTTTTGCAGACGAGCCACTGTAAAATTTTATTTTAACAATGAATCAAGTCAAAAGGGGCTTTGAATGACTGTTGAATTGGAAAACAAATCAATGAATTACACTTTTTTTGCTTGCTGTATAACCACGGTCTTCAAAGCTTGAAAGATTTTGTGTACAATTTAGCCCCAAAACAGTGAAGTAAGGCCCTTGAATCTTCATTTTTTCAGACTAATATAAACTGAAATACAGAGAAGTGATTTGCTACATGCACTATAACAGCTACAGAGAGTGTAAAATTTTGGAGACTTTGGTCTTAAACCAATGATCTAATGATTGAAAAAACATGCTTTTCAGGGTCATATCAACAAGTGTTTTAGAGCTTTCAAACACATGCTACTACAATAAGCATCTTTGAAATACTGCTGGCCATACAAGATTTCACTGTGGAATGGTAATAATATGAAATCAAAATTTTCCTTTTTTATCCACCATTTTTCTTGTCAAAAATCTAAATAGCTCTTCATTTAGATTCAGAGTGAGGTTTTTTTATAGTTTTGGTTTGGAGTTTTGTTTTGCTTAAAGAAATTTAGGTATTCTCCAAGATGCAGTGCTCTTTGATTACTTCAGAGAGAATATACTCCATGTAGAACCTTCACAACACAGGAGAGATCAGCTTTAGGGCTGGTATTCTAGAATGTCTTGTACTGATTTAAAAGACATACAGAATCTAGTGTTCTTCAGTATTTCATGTACATGGCAGGGGGATTGGAACTAGATGATCCTTGAGGTCCCTTCCATCCCTAACAATTCTATGTAATTTGCTCATCTATCTGTGATGCTCCATTAGAGGCAAGCAATATATGTGGAACAGGTGCAAGAATTCTTATGCTGCCTGTAAGTAAAGCAAAAATATAAAATAAGCTAACAGTTTTATATGGCTCCAGAGGAAGATTGCAGAAGGTCTCCTTGGGGAGAAGCTCTCGGGGCTGAGCTGCTGGCAGCTGGGTGGCACGGTCGAGGCTACCCAGGAGATGGTGCTGTTGAACCGAGGAAGCGACACAGCTCTGACCCAGAAGCATCTTTCAATGCGGTCCTCCCTGTTTTCCATCTGTGTTGCATGTTATTCTTTGGGGTTCTCGTTTTATTTTGGGAGAAGAAGGTGTTAGTGTTGAACCTGGAGCATATCCCGGTCTGGTGTGTAATGACATTCTCAGACATAAAACCCTATGCTCTCGATGGAGATGATGCTAGTGCTTGAAGATGATGTTTTCTCCTTGGACTGCGTGGCTGGCGAGATGGTAACGCTGAAGCAGGGAGAAGCTTCACAGCTCATTGACCTCACCGGAGCAACTGTCTGAGAAGCACGGTGCCAAAGCCAGACATTTGACAGGTGCCCGCTGTGTCGCTGTGAGGGGTGGGGAGCTGCGCAACGACTCCTGGGGGCTCCTTGGGGACCTACCGCCTGCCAACTTTCCTCTGCCATCCTCTAAGGTGGCCTATCCCCAAACACACGTGTCTGGGAAAGGTAAGTGCAAGGGTGGCTGTGTTGCTCCATGGCGAGGACTCGAGTGGGGCTGAGCGTGGGGTGTAATGCCATTTTGCCTCTGGTGTGCAGCAGGTGTGGGATGCGTGGAGCAGAGCTACTGCAAGCACCCAATGTGGTATGCGGCTCTGGGGAACTCTCACCCCCATGTTTTAGGGCACCAGGCACCCACTGCCCTCCTTCATTGGTGGGCCACAAGAAGCATGTGAGTCTGCGGTCAGTTCAGGATGGGAAAATTGGAGGTGGCAAAGGGGGATTTGAGTTTGTTTCAGTCCAAGGTACCTCAACAGAGCAAGAGGTCAGATGGTTGTGGTGATGTTTTCTGTTGATATGCTATTTTATTAGCATCTTCTGACTGGATTCAGAGGCTTCAAATGTGGCCAGGAAAGAACATCAGGAGCTGGAATATGTCATTGGATGTCCTGGCAGTGGCTGTAGGAGCACAAAATCACCAGACTGGGTATTTGGTAGAGTTCAATATGGTAGAGTTCAGTAAAGACCTAGTTGCAGGAAGGTTTATGTCTCTGAACGTTTCTGTATGTGTAACCAGACAGTGACCAGGGTTTTGTATGTGACACAAATCAGCAGTTCTAATTCTCCAAGCCAAACCTGAGCTGTTTTCTATCGGAATGGGTATATCCAAAATCAGATCTTTCTAGATTTAGGCACAGATACAGAATACAAGCTTACTGTAGGTATTTGGATGACTTAAAAGGCCTCACTAAATGCAGCCATTGTTCTGCTGTGAAGCCATTTTGAATTTGTGGCACCCATCTCTCTGTGGCTGAAGTGGGCATGGCCACTATCAGAGAAGAGAGCCATCCATGGGGAGTGTGGCCAAACCACGTGTGGTGTGGACCCACTTCTAGAAAGTCCAGTGCTATAAGGATTTCAGGATCATGTCTGATGTGCTACATTTAATATCCTCTCTTCCTGAATCATTAACAGTAATTCAGTGCCCAGAGGTAGGCTGATTTTAGTAATATTTTCTTTTTCATGTACTTGCAACTAATAAATGATATAAAACTCAGCTGACGCATTGTGAGGGCTTTTACTACATGAATAATTATTTGGCAGTGCATAAGAAGGGAGCTGGATAGGGAATGGTTTGAGGAACTCCAGTGTCCAGCAATAGTTAGGTGTGTCAACAGCAAGAAATCTGAGTAAAATACTGTAGAAGCTTCAAACAATTTAGGAATGAGCATATCAGAAACAAAGGAGCACAAAGCAAGTCTGTTCAAACACTTTTTTTTTCCCCTGTGGATGTAAGGTCCAGTTCAGCTCGCAGCTAAAGAGCTCTCAGATGTTAGGGCTGAGGCTGGATGTTGGTGAATTCCATGCCTCAGGAACAAGTACTGCGAGCAGGAGGTGGCTTAGGACACAGGCCATGACTTTACCTTGATCAGTGTCATCCAGCACATCTCTATCTTGGAAACATAGAATCATAGAATCATAGAATCAGTCAGGGTTGGAAGGGACCACAAGGATCATCTAGTTCCAACCCCCCTGCCATGGGCAGGGACACCTCACACTAGATGAGACCGGCCAGAGCCCCAACATAAGTTCTTCCTGTGCGTTAAAGAGGAGTCTTAGCAGACACCAGACAATAAGTTACATACTTTGCTTTAGGGACTATTTTGTACTGAACTCTTGGATGAAATGTGGTGCTAAGGATCAGCACAGTGACTCAAAAGTAGAAGGCCTCTCTCCTCTGAGACCCCCAGCTACCATGCTATAATATCAGACTTCCTTCCACCCCAGAAGCTTTGCAGTTCTTTCTGAGCCAGTAACTTTGCCCCAACAAGTGTGAAAATGTGTGCTCTCTTCTCTCCTGGTGTCTACTGCCCTGCCTGGTGGTGAGGCACTTCATTTGAGATGGACAGTCTTGGCTTAGCCTCCCTCACATGCAGCCTTTCTGCTACAATCACTGTGCTGTTTCAGAAAATTAGCTTCCACCAGCAGGTTGTTACTGGTATGTATTACACACTCCAGGTTTGCCAGCTACTGACTATTTTGTGCCCTTGGTAGGTCTAAAACGGGATGTAGGTGCTTTCTTTTTACAGCCTGGTCCAGAGCCATAAGCAAGTATGGAATTTCAGATAAAATTTCCCCCTTTTTTAAAGACCTGATACTCTGATTTTTGGTTCTTAAACAATACACAGGCAGTAATTCAAGACTAGATTGCATCTGAAGCTTCCAACAGACCTATGCATGTAATGTGGTCCAGTAGCTTAGTGGGAAACAAAGTACAGAAAGGTAACTGAAATTTGAACTTCAGAACATCAAGGTTTTGTTCATACTGAGAGGGTCAATCATGAAAGCTCGCAAGGGAGGACCACAGGAAGCAAATTCCTTAAAGACACCATGAGTTCCACTTAAGAACAATAAGAGTCTGGAGGGCGTCCATATTGCTAACAAAAGTAATACTAGGTAAGCAAAGAAGAAAGCAGTAGAACTGAATGGTAGGGCTGGAGATTTTTTTTTTTAATCAAATGGGAACCCTTCCAAATTTGAAAATCTAACATTGTCTTTCCAATACATTGGTTTATCAATCAGCACAAAGACTAGATGAAAGGGAAATTTAATATAGTGGACTGCAAACAGCTAAAGGTATAAAATAAGAATGCTTCAGATTTGTCAGTCAGAAGAGTAAGAATAATTAATTGGTAGTTCAGAAAGTGGATCACTGAAAATTAAAGGCAGAAATTAAAGAAGATAAAGGCATTGCTGAGAATCTAAATTATTTCTTTGCAGCATTCTTCAACACAGAGAATATCAGAGCAGTACCTACTGGGACTTGCTCTTTTCTGGTAATCAAGATGTGTCAGAGGAAGAGCTGGAACAAATCGATAATTTAAAAAGCAGCAAATCATCAACTCCAGATGGTACATTGAAAAATTCTGAAGGAACTTAGCATGAAATAGCTGATCTGCAACAAAAATATGCCTTCCCGAATTAAACCCAGTTATTTCATTGGAAAAGTGGAGGGTAACAATTATACTCAAAGTTAAAAATGGGACTGAGATAATTTGAGGTAACACACACTCTCTTCATACAGACATCCATGTTTTCTAAGCTGGTTGAAAACAATATTCCAATAACAAACCTCAAAGGAACTTTAGCCTATGCATGATGCTGTGAATTAAAGAGAGGGGATCTTGCTGCATAGCTCTTGGCTGGTGTGACCATGTCAGGCTGCACGTCCAAAAAGCCCTGACCATCTTCACCATGCCACCTTGGCATCTCCATGCTGCATCAGTCCCATGACTTGTTACTGCTCTATGGTGGTGCTGTCCCACCTTATGACACCAAGCCCTGCTTTTGGCTTCTCTAGAAGGTGGAATTGCAAGAAAGGGGAAGAGTGACCCTTCTCCAGCCTCTGAGAAAAGTTAGCCACAGATTGTTGGTGTGTGTCTGTTAGGCTTATATGTCTGAAAAGGTGAATAGGGTGTACAGAAAGATGGCATACTGATTTTAAATTTAAAGTCCTGCAGAGGATGTAAAGACCATTCTGGGGAACTGCAGTAGGACAGAAACTAGGATTTGAAGAGTATTAGTGGCAGTTCTGGTGGGGCGATCTTCCTGTAGGTATCACTAAGATAGCAGCTTTGGGGGCAATGCATACATGGGGAAAGAAAAAAAAAAAAGAAAACCCTTCAACTTGTTAGGTAAGGGCAGGGGCTGGCTGGCTAAATCTTCTTTACACTGTCAGTGTGACTCACTAGAGGTACCTATAGTTCTGTTTTTAAAAAAATGTATCTTGAATTGGCTATGTAACAGGAGGAATTTGGCACCTCCTGTACCTGTACAGGGAAACAGAAAATGGCCTAACAATCTAACTTCAGAAGAAGAAAGAAGAGGGAATGTATTAATTCCTGCCCTCCAATGCATGAATTACTTAAATCCATTTTCAGTGTCAACATTCTCAATGTGTAACAACATCCTTGTATGTTTACAGTGAATACACTGGGTGAGCTTAGGGGAAGATGTCATCATAATCCGTGCCTTTATCCTTAAAATTGTTGGGGTTTTTCTGTCTTAGTTTTATGTAAGTCAGGATTACTCATAGCCTCCTTTTTGTGTTATTTTTGTGCTGTGTCAGAGCTACTCACCTGCTTCCATACTTCCATTGAAGGCTGACAAACTGCCCGTGTTACCTGGAAAAAAAATCACAGCAAGATTCTGTGGAGCAACTTTACAAAACAAACCAAGAAACTTTAATGAATATTTAATGACCAGATCCTTTGTTAGAAATTATCAGTTTTCATCGACTTCAGTCAGTAGTTCTTTGCTCATTTGGACAGAGAGCAGAACTACTGCTGCCTTCTATCCACTTCTTTATCCTTCGTTCTTGCCTGTCAGACTTTCTCCTCCGTTTCTTCTGATATTTCCTTCCATGTATTCTTCACTCATTCCTAGGATATCCCTGCCCTTGTCTCCCTCACTCAGGTGTGTGATGCTGCTGTTGTTCATCTTCCTCTATACCTGCTCCTGTCTCATATCATTGTCAGCTCATAGTTGTACTGACTGTGGTGCCCAGCCACAGTCCATTTTACCAGAAAAGCTAATTAGAAGGCATAAAATGCTATGCCTCACTCCTGAGATCTGTATATCTCAACATCACAGTGTCCTCTGGTTTATAGTAACATTAAATGACACAAACCAACTAACTAAATAAAAATCAAAGTCTTCTTGAATAATCCTCCTGCTTCTCTCTTTTCTCTGTTCTGTGTTTGTATCAATAAGCTCCATATACAGCACTTCAAGTCTTTTATTGGGAACGTGGTAGGGAACAGCATCAGCCCACAAGATGCCTGGAGAAATATCGTATTTAAGGGTGATAATTTAGACAACAGATTTTAGAAAGACTGTGTTCCACCTTTTCCTTTGAATTTTCTATGCAGTCAAATAAGGGAGGAAAGAATGGTACACAGGCACCTAGGACAATTTAAAATTAGTTAATTTAGATGCAAAATCAGTTTAACCATGGTGGTGTGGAGCAGAGCAGTGTGGCTGATTCACTCAGTTCACCAACAGTCCTGAGGGTCACACTGGTCAGGTTTTTCAGTCCTCTTCTCTGTAAGAAAAGTCTCCCCTGTTTGTGTCATTGAATGCTGTGGCTCATAGCATCACACAGTAACTCAGCTGCATGGTATGAGAGTTTGATGATATGCAGACTTGAGGGGTTTTCCTGATGCAAGATCCACAGTAGCACTGAATTGCTGCAACTTCAGGGTTGACAGGTTTGGGTCCTTCCTTCCATTTATGAAAATACTCATAACTGTCAAAGCTCAAGAGAACTAAGACCCTATAAAAAAACTTGACCCTATAAAAAACATTTGCACATCAATGTCATCATCAAATGTTTCTTCAGAACTGTTTTCTGTCTGAGTCTCAGACCAACATGCAGTAATCTTCTTACTTCTGTACCAGCAGAATAGCAAGACAGCTCTGACATCTGTTCTTATACTCAAAACTACTTTGGGCTTGATAACACAGTAAGATGTTGATAATGGTTGCTTAGAGCAATTCTCAAACTCACTTTATTCATCATTAAGACACAGAAACCTTTCCTCCTCTGTAGCATCACTACAGAGTGGGAAAGAGATTATAGGCACAGTCTTGGAGAAAAGGTTTGTGTCAGTTATCGTTAACAACTTGTGAATTCTATTGGAGCAGGTCCAGAGAAGGGCCATGAAGATGATCAGAGGATTGGAGCACCTCTCCTACGAAGACAGGCTGAGGTGGTTTTTACAAAGGCATGTAGTGATAGGGTGAAGTGTAACTGCTTCAGACTGGAAGAGATAGATTTAGATTAGGCACTTTGAAGAGATTCTTCACCATAGGGGTGGTGAGGCACTGGAAAAGCTTGCCCAGAGAACCTGTGGAGGCTCCAGCTCTGGAATTGTTCAAAGGCAGGCTGGATGGTGCCTTGAGCAACCTGGTCTAGTAGGAGGTGTCCCTGCCCATGGCAGAGAGGTTGGAACTAAATGACCTTTAAGGTCCCTTCCAACTCAAACCATTCTACGATTCTAAGATGTCCAAGCTGTGAATGTTTGGATGGGCTCCAGCTACCAGAAAAATGTGGATATGTTTCCTGATCATCTTGCTAGAAGAAGTTCAGCATAAAATGATGCAGTCCCAAATAGTACACTGCATCGGAGCCCCCTTCTTGACACTTAATTTTTTTGCTGGGCATCATAAAGAGTGCATGATGGAGCTCTACTACATCTCTGCTATAGATTATTGGGAGCTGGTATCCTGAGAGGATGACAGGACTGTATCAGTTTGAATTTTATTAGGTAGGCAAATTTTTGTTTCACAGTTATCTGCAGTTGAATTAATACTTCATTCTGTTCACTGTCATGCTTTGGCTGGAATTTCAACTGCTGAAGCCAATTTGATCTTTGTAATTTTACCTTCTGTTTTTTATCCTTCTGCTTTCATTTGACCACACTATTTTACCATCTTGCTTTTTCAGTCTGGATATTCCAGTTAGATCTTCTGAAAAGAAGTTTACTCTTGAGATACCCAGAAAGTCTTGGAGACTGGTTTCTGGGGACTTACTTGACTTTGAGATCACATCCGGGAGGACAGAGGTGCAGACCTATAATTGGTTTCTTAGAGTTGATTTTCTCCTTGTATTAGTTTACTGCAGGTGAGTGTATCACTCAACATTAGATTGGCTCATGAGATTGAAGAGCCCTTACTTGCACTCATATTTTAAATGTCTTCTACCATTCCTTTATAAACAGGCAGTTAAATGATAATAAGTTTGAACCCAAAGTACCTATTTTCTTTACCACACTGAGATGTAGATGAAAGCATCTGAAGTTTGGTATAGCTGTTAAATGATTCACTTTATTTTTTTCAGAACATACTGCTGCTGTTGTTGATATGCCCCACTGGAGCTCAACAAATGTGTATTACTTTTATTACCATGATAATACAAGCCTGTGCACTTTCTGATGAAATTCAAAGAGGTAATTTTGCTCTCTTCTGCTTGTAATTGGGACAGAGCACAGAGTTCAGGATGAGACCCGCATCTGTTACAGCAGTTGTCATGATGCCAGAGCAGGAAGCGTGAGACTCTTTAGGCTTTGTTACTGACTCTACTGGAGAGGGGCTGCCTCCAGGCCTCAGGTTCTGTTTCCTGCTACATCAATGACTTAACCTTTTTTTAAATCAATGAATTAACACTAATTAACCCACTGAGCAGGGTTTGTCCTTAAGCCTGTTTCTGCAACACCAGTGGTAAGTGACCAGTGGTGCTAGATTTGTTTGTGCTGTGTCCTCCTCAGCAAAATGGGATGATTGTGGTGGGATACACAGGATAAAAACCGCTTTACTGTGTTGCTGCTGTGTCGCAACTGACATGTAAAACCTGGTTTTAGCATGAGAGTTAGGCAAACACTGATATCTGCATGGAGGTGTTTACCTGTGAAATGGCTGTCTGCGCTCTGATTATAGTCAGTGATGTCACTTAGTACAGCCATAGGGGTCCAGAGAGGTGTGCAAGCACCAGGAGCTCAATTAAAGTGCTTAAATTTGGATGTCTGGTGCCATTTGAGATGCCCTGAAGTAAGTGGAACAGCTAAAGAGAGTTTGGTGCAAGACTTCTGATATAAAGTGGCAGCTGTAGGCCACATCAGGCATCTCTAGCTATCAGTTTATGAATCCCAACCCAGCTATCTGCTTGAGGATAGGCTGAATTGTTCTCAAGGGTTTGCTTACTGTAGTGGCAAAATCTCCCAATAATTGCAAGTGCACACACACACATCACTCACATGTAGACACCTGGATGGAGGCATCTTCACCTCCAATTGAATCCAGTCCCTTGTGGCTGAAGATACAGGTCTGGCACCTAGAGATATTTAGAGTTAAATATCTAGGTAAGCAGCTCCAGAGGGTAAAAAAAATATCAGCCTATTTTTAATACCTATTACAGCATGACATGAATTGCCCTTTGAAAGTGCCTTTCAATAAACTGACTACAGATAGAGACACTACTCATACTTGCTGTTTAACTTTCAAGTTAAGAAAGTAAAAAGCATCCTGGCTTTACTTCAGATGTAATCCTTTTAACTCCACTGACCCAGAAACAGCTTTCTTCAATTACCCACAGGAAAGGCCATACAGGAGACCTGGTAACGATATTCTGAACCTCAGGAGCATCTTGAATATTTCTGAACTTTGCAAAAACAGAATTAACTTATAGTTGGAATTGAGCTAAGAACAAGCTAAAAACTTAAGTTTTTTTTCTCTTCTCCAGATAAATCTTTACACCTTTGAAGTTCCATGAAATCTGTGGAAACGTGAATACTTTCTCACTCTGTTTCTCTGGGCAATTTCAGTCTTCATCACTTGAGTGGAGATTTTTTATCTCTTCCTTCTATTTTCCTCCCTTTTGAAAGATGAAAAACCCCACAATTTCAGTAAGGCTGGCCTGGGAGACATACAAATCGTGATAGCTGCTGTGGGATTGATGGGGGAAGTTTTGTGTGGGAGTAATGACATTTTCAAATTAAGCCTGGCTGACCCAGATGCTCTTTATAGATGTATCTCATTTAGAAGCTTAAGTGAATCATACAGTCAAAGTTTTAAAAGGAGGTGGGAGGGTTAAAACTGGGGAAACTGAAAAAGTGCAGCAACAATGAATGTCTGAAAAGTGCCGTAGGGACTATATAAATCCACAACTCCCTGATCACCCTGGAGACATGAGGAAGTGGAAGTCATTGCAGAGAAGTAAAAGGTAAATCTTCAGTGGGTATAGCCTCAATTAATACCAATGGGATTAATTTTACTTACATTAGTGAGAATCCAACTCTCAGTAGTGTGGGCTGATGGCTCTGGTGAGAAGGTGATTGCAGCAACTTGATCATTAAACAATATTATTTTACCTCCATAATTGTCCAGAATGTAATATTCTTCAGTTGCTTTGATTAGTTTAGCTTTTTTTCTGTATATAAATAGTGAGAATGACTGGAGCTTTAAACAGAGTGTGCTTATTTGTTCCAAATTTACATATACATAGGAAAAAATATCAAATAGAGTGCACAGAGATGAAAAAGCCAAGCAGACCTTGACAGCTGGCACTTTATACATGGCCACTAGTCCATGCTTAGATCCATGCAGAGGAGTATATGTGTTTGTATGGACTTTTAAGAAGACCATGCAACAACATGATACTGACAATTTGCTGTCTGTATTCCTGTAATGTTGTGTTTGTAAAGATCCTAAATAATATTACAAGGTTTAACGAAACAAGTGTGATACCAGGAACAGCAACAGGATACAGAAGCAGCAGTAGCAAGGGATTTTCACAGGAGCTCACTAGAAAAAGCAAGAACGAAGTTGGTACTCCTGATTTTTGCCTCTACACCACAAAAGACAAGGCCCTCTTTAGCTGTCAGTTAGGCAGTCCTGATTTTCCTCTCTATATATCAGCTCTTGCAGTCAAGAGTGCTGAATAATGCTATATTCAAGATTTGCTCTGTGCAAACAAATGGTAACACCATCACAACTTGATGTTCTGGAGATCAGCTATGTTGATAGGATATGATTGCAGCATAAGGCCATAAGAGAACTTCTCTCATCTGAGACCACCAAGCTACTGAGCTGATGTCCAATTGAGGAATACTCTCCTGCCAGATGCCATGTGCTGTTGGAAAGTAACTTGGCACGCTGTGGTCAGCCAGATATGGTGACAGGTCCAGCTGTGTTCCCTGGCTCTAACTTATGGACATGACCTTGGAGCTTGGAATACAGCAGAGGTTATTGTGCTGGATGAATGGCTCTCAGTGTTTTCCTGGAGGAAAACTGCTGAAAGTAAGTGCACAGAGAGAAAGCGAGTAGGATAATTTTCACTTCCTGAAGTGGGAGATAACATAACAGGGTTGTGCAGTATAGATGAAAACATGATTCTTCTAATGAACCTGTACCAATCATTTATCTTCTCCCCCTCCACATCTGTGGCTCTCTCTGATCAGCCATCTGTATGTCTTTCTTGCTTTGAAGCAACAACAAAATCTCTTACTTGCAAATTTCTGGAAAGAATTGGATTAAAATAGACTGGAAATGAAGCACGTCTGCCTGCACATCAATTTTACTGCTTCTTGTAATCCTTTGAATTGATTTTTACCATTTCTTTGCTCCTCCAGATGCTGTCACAACTTTCATATGTCAGCACAAAGCTTAGGCAACCTTGTCAATCAGTCATTCTGCCTCAGCAGAGTGGGTACCTTAGCAGGTGTTATTTGCTGGAAGGAGAGATTTCACCTGGATTAGGCTCATAGTTGATGTTGTCAGTGGAATGGGAGGAAAATCATGGTCCTGTGCACATTGAAGTTGGCTAGCTCAGTGACCAGAAATTATCATCCCTTTTTTGGAATAATACATCTGACAAGTGAACCCACCTTCACTATTAGTTTGGATCATGAAAAGAAAATATACTCTCCTTTAGAGAAGACACTGTTTATACTTCACTTATGTAAGTCACAGCTATGGATTCTGGGCTCTCACAGAATGCCTCCTTTTTACTGTACTTTTCCAGCTCATTTCATACAGTTTTGTGGTTGGGTGAAGGTTTTTTGGGTTTCTTTTAAGGTTTTGTTGTTGTTGGTTTTTAATTTTTTTTTTTTAATATGTTTTAATTGCACAGGATTACAGGGTGTTAGGCGTTGGAAGGGACCTCTGGGGATCTTTGAGTCCAACCCCCCTGCCAGAGTAGGACCATATAATCTAGCACAGGTCACACAGGAACAGATGGGTCTTGAAAGTCTCCAGAGGAGACTCCACAATCTCTTTGGGGAGCCTGTTCCAGTGCTCTGTGACCCTAACAGTAAAGAAGGTCTTCCTCATGTTGAGGTGGAACTTCCTGTGCTGCAGTTTACATCCATTGCCCCTTGTCCTATCACAGGGCACGAGTGAGAAGAGGCTGTCCCTTCCTTCTTGACACCCAGCCCTCATATATTTATATACATTCAGTAGATCCCCTCTCAGTCTTCTCCTCTCCAGAATAAAAAGTCCAGGTCTGTCAGCCACTCCTCATAGGGCTCGTGCTCCAGTCCCTGGTAACCCTCTGTTGGACCCTCTCAAGTAGATCCATGTCCCTCTTGAACTGGGGAGCCCCAAACTGGATGCAATATTCCAGATGGGGCCTCACTAGGGCAGAGTGGAGTGGGAGGAGAACCTCCCTTGATCCACTGAACACACTCTTCTCAATGCAAGGGCAACACTGCTGACCCATGGATAACTTGTTCACCAGGACTCCCAGGTCCTTCTCCACAGGGCTGCTTTCTAGCAGATCACTTCCTAATCTGTACTGGTGCAGTTTATTATTCCTTCCCAGGTTCAGGACTCTGCACTTATCCTTGCTGAATGTCATTAGGTTTCTCTCTGCCCAGCTCTCCAGTCTGTCCAAGTCTCGCTGAACAGCTGCATGGCCTTCAGGCATATCAGCCAAGCCTCCCAGTTTGGTATCATCAGCAAACTTGCTGAGCAGACACTCTGTCCCCTCATCAATGCCATTGATAAAGATGTTGAACAGGTCTGGACCCAGCACTGATCCCTAGGGGACTCCACTAGTTATAGGTCTCAAGCTGGACTTGTCACTATTGATCACTACTCTGCACTCTGTTGTCTAGCCAGTTCCTAATCCATCTCACTGTCTGTTTTTCTATCCCACACTTCCTGAGCTTGCTCATAAGAATGTTATGGGTGGCAGCATCAAAAGACTTGCTAAGGTCAAGATAGACTACATCCACTGGTCTCCTCATCTCTGCTTTCCATTATAGCAACTTAGCACTTTTTAAGCAAGAAACAAGTGGCACAACTAACAACCACGTAGCACTTATTCTTTCTTCCCAACAAATTTGGTGAGGACAGCCAAGGTTTGGCAATGCAGGACAAGGACTTATAAAAGTGCTTGATATTTTTTAGGATACTTGCAAAATTTGATATAAATTATGTTTGTTTGGGAATTTATCCGGTGCCCAGGAATGGAGTGATCAGATCAGATAAATAGTCTTAAAACACTTGAAGTAAAATTTAACAATCAGGAGTTTATGGAATTTTGTGACCTGAGTGGAAAAACATTATAGGAATTATAGGAAATGGCACTGAAAAAATAAGTGAAACCTGGATTTGGGATTGGATATGTGACGAAGTTAGGAAACTTGCAGGCGTTTTCTTCTGACTAATTTTTGGGATCCCAAGAAGTATCTGCAGTACCATGTACTGTGTAAGCAAGTATGTCTTTTCAGTCTACTCATCTTTGCATACATGTTTTCATACGTATTTGCTGATAAACTCTTAGCAACGGCCTGTCTGGACGGATTTGGGAGTTTTTAGCTTACTGTAAGGCTGGAAACGTCGCTAAGACAGGGACTTTTGTACTAGTTGGAGATTTCTTTTCCAGTGTCTAAAAAGACCAGACAGACAAAATGTGACATTTTTGACTCCCTTCCACCCTTTTTCTGACCACAGGCATGAGGTTATGTAGCAATACTTTAGTCTGAAGGAACTCTTCTTTCACCTGCAAAAGGTGAACAGAGTTGGGAGCTTCCTTTCTTAACCATCCATGATTGAGTACTGTTACTGTTTAACACTTGTATTGAATCTCAGATAATCGCCAAAGTGCTGAACTGCTGTCTCAACTTATCCACAAGCAATTAATAATATTGATCATCCTACACTGACCTTGAGAGTTAATAACTGCTTTTTCTCTTAGTTTCCCTTGATGAATGATGCTTTCTACATGCCAACTTTGAATTTTGTCAGGCTGTCAGATTACAGGGTCAGATCCACCAGACATTGAAGTGCAAGCAGCACTTCCTGCAGCGGCTGCTTCTTTGGGATCAATAGGTTTATTATGTCTCTGCTGAGAGTAAAAAGTACTTTTTATTACAGGATTTTGCATATAAGTCAAATTACTTGAAATCTGGGTTGGACACATACATAAAGATTTGGGGCTTCAAAATCTGCGTCTTATTTTCTCCATCAAACAGTAAAGTTTCTTTTCTTTTTTTAGTGTAATTTTTTCCCCTGATGTGCCTGGATAAGGCACAAAGTAGAGATAATGTGGGAACAAATTGTCTTGTCTCATTTGAATGGATTTTTAGAAGTCCTTTTGCTCTAGGTTGTCTGAACAGCATCTTTTTCCCAACTGGCTTTGAACAAACTGAAGAATTCACTTATAGTGATTTTACCAGTTACAGGCTGCCCTCTTTGTGTAATCCTCATCTTATTAGTTTTATCTTATAATGAATCACCTGCTCTTTTTTTGTATGACATTTTTCTCTTAAACTCCTATTGCACTACGTGCCTGTACACCTGTGCACATCCCTCTAATAAAATATTTTCTCTTGAGATACCTAAGAGAAGGATCAGAACTACTGCAGGGCTGGAAACTGGGAATTTAGCAAATAGGGTTCTGTCAACCCTATTTTATTCTCTGCTGCAGAGAAAACTAAACAGATCTGGAATGTCTGAAGTGGCACTACCAACCTTAAGCTTGGCATTACGGAGAAAAGCTTTGCAGAGCTTATGTTATCCAAGAGACACATAGTGAGGGATTTTTGAGGTAGAAATACACCTCTTCCCATCAGTTTTCTCACATCAGTGCTAACGCCCATTGGCAGAGCAGTGTGTGGGAATGATGTGCTGATAATCTCACTACTCCTTTTGCAGAGTAAATGGAGCATGTTGTCTGCTGTCTCGTAACAGCAACCACCCAGCACTTCTTTAGTAGTGACTTTTCTCCCCCACAGACACATATAACTTCCCCCTTCCTTTGGACAGCTGGCGTTGTCTGAAGACACCTTAGCTTTGACAAAAGCATCTTGACAAATTATTCAAACACTACCTCTTCCCTGTCTTTGTACTCATTTATCCCATCCTCACTGCATTCTCAGCTAAGGAAGATTATTGCAAAATCCATTTAAAAAGCACAGCAGTTTTATACTGAAAGATATCTAGAGGGCAGCAAATCCAGAGGGAAATCTTATCCTTCAGTGCAAATGAAACCTCTTTTATTTCATTTCTGAAAAATCAGGCACAGAGTTACATAAAACTTTTTTTTCCCCCTCTACATAAAGCAACAATAAGATATCTCTATAAGGTTGAAATATAATCTTTCCTGGGAGAAATTTTAAAATCTGATTAAAGCTTACTGTACTGGGCAAAGATTCTGAAGTTCAGGTGTGAGTTATGAAGAAACTACTTGGCCATCCATAATCCCATCTGAAAGCAAATGTATTTTTAGCATACTGCTGTGTGATGCGCCATGCTCCCCAGTTATTTGTGCAGAACTGCAATTGATGTGGGGGACTTATTTAATTGAATATTGTGATTGTGCTACTGATTGCAATTCTGTTACTCTTCATGTTGGATTGAAACCATAGTGGGCCAAATAGTAACTGGGACACAATTAACTATTTGCAATGGAAAACAATGCTTCTGTGACAGCCTGTTACATTGCATACTGCATTCTTTGGCACATTTTGAAACCCTCTAAAGAGCATTTCTACAATCACACTTATTGATTGTCATCCCCAACAGTTAATGTGTACAGTAATAAGGATGAT